>NC_057944.1:16514350-16889350 GCF_018555375.3 Anguilla rostrata
AGAGACATGTGCGCTGCTGTTCCAGGCCGCAGTAGAGCAGCCCTGATGAAGAGGGTGTCTGTGTACAGTTCCAGTACCTGACTTTTGGGGGCCCTCTGGGATTTTTCGCCCCGCAGCGGAAGCCCACTACCTTCCCCCGGGGGACCAGCTTCGTCTTGATGTTTGGCGGGGGCGATGTCGGCGTGGTATCATCCTCCAGAGGTTCTGTACCCCGTTACATAGAAGAACAGAGTAAGAGAGAAAAGAGAGATAAGCTATGAAGCGGTGGCACGGGGGGTTCCGGGGGTAAATGTTAAAAGGGTAATACAGTCCCCATTGGGGTGTGAAACCGTCATACCAGGGACAGAGGAGAGCATCTGTGAGGTCTACTCACCCGATTTAGACTGGGTCTGAGGTGACAAAGCCGAGGGCCAAACCAGCTCCAGGGTGTTATTTACCCCAAACTGGCTGTGTGTGTGTGTGTGTGTGTGTGTGCATGCGTGTGTGTGTGTGTGTGTGTGTGTGTAAATCTGTGCTGTGCCCTTAGGGATCTCACCAAGGCAGAGGTCACAGCGACGAGGGCAGTGTTTCTTCATGAAGCTCCTCCTCCTCTCACAAAAGCCCAGCCGAGCCCACGGATCACACACCCGCCTCTTGTCCTCGCAGCCTGTCCATGTACAAACACACACAAACACACACAGGCACACGTGCGTGCACACACATGCACATGAATGCGCGCACACACACACACAAATTTTAAGATACAGCCCTTTCTCTCATTCTGGCCACAACAGTTCTGGCCACAACAATAACAACAGTTCAAACATAACTAGTAAAACGTTCACATTACCACAAAAAAACAAATTTTCCCAATTCTGAAATACATACGTAGCACCTTTGTGTCAACAATTATGGTCAAACTCAGCATTGCCACCCCCTGCCCCCCCTCCCCTCCACCCTGTACTCTGGGTAATATCCTAGCACCTGCTACCTACCATAGAGGCGCTGGATACCCCAGATGTCATCCTGAGAAATGCTGCGCTGTCCCGTGTATGTGGCGTTGGGGTGCATCAATGCCTGGGGATTTCGGGAGTGCCACAGACCCAAGGCGTGGCCAATCTCATGGGCAGCGACCTGGACCAGGTCATTCAGCCACACACCTGAGGGGAAGAGAGAGAGGCATACACACCTGAGCTTGTGCTAAAAGGTGTGAGCGAAGGGTGGGTTGGAATAGATTGGACACGCTACCCTGTTTCCAGCTGAAGCGTGATTTCCCCAGTATCCAGAACTCGTGGTTGTCAAAGTGGATCTCCCCGCGCGGGGGGAGGAAAGCGTGAGCCAGCTCTCCGTTTAATCCGTCAAAGCAGGGGTGCAGTGGGGACCACCAGCAGTCTGTGTGGTTGAAGGTGTAGAAGCCTGGATACACACAGAAACATACACCAGGGTGCTGCAGTACAACTGTACACACGCATGTATTAACATAGCCACTCCCCACACCGACTCCCATGAGCAGCTCTCTCAGCAGACTGAATAAACAGTACGGGATCTCCTTCCCTATCCCCTTTCCAATTAAGTCCTCATTGAACTAATGAAGCTTCTGTAAACTGGACAAATTCTATAGGGAGCAGAGCAGAATACAAAAGAATAGAACGCAATAGGAAATACTTGATTTAAGGACAATGATCAAAAGCCAGAGTAGAATAACAAAAAAAAGTCTAAATATGGCAAACAAGATTGTGAATGTCAACATTTTATTAATAGCTAAAGAAAATACACATATTTTCATCATAAATCATTTGAAAAAGTAAATTTCCTTCAGCAGCTTAACTTTATCGAGACAGAATGTTCTCTGTTTTTTTTTCAAATGTTGTCCTCTTGTATGTCCTGTCTTACCAATGATGATGTCAGCACTTCGGTTAGGATGGGTGACTTCAGTGAAGGAGAGGGGCGAGACATCGCTCCACATGGTGAAGGCAATGCTGATGGCTTTACGGGTGTCATCTTTGTTCAGAGTGTTGGGGAACTTGGTGATTCTAAGAGACAAACGGACGTACAGACTGACGTATATGCAAAGTTAAGGGATGAAACAGAGGAACATACTGTATCATACTGTATATGGACCCTTCTTGGTTCTGTAGGCTATAACAATAATATCTGTTTACCTGTCAATGCCCAATATTAAAATATTTTAATATGTACAAATTAAATTTCCCATAATTTGACTTTTTTTTTTTTTAGCCCATATTCCCCCATACATGCATCCCCCATCCCTCCCTTACTTGTAGGTGATGTTAGCGTGTTCCCACTTGTGGCCCAAGGGGTTGATGGCATAGCGCTTGGATCGGGTCTGTGTCACTTTGGACCAAATGTTCACGGAGTCAGAAAGCTCAACGTAGGGTCTGAGAGAGGTCAGTCCTGACTCCTACGGAGGGAAGATTCATTAGGAGAGAGAAGGGAGGAAAGAGAGAGAGACAGGTTGAAACAGGGAGAAAGGAGAAAAAGAAGAAAGAATAGGGAATGAAAAAACAAGAGAAACAGAGGGAGGAGTAGGAGAGAAAGATATGGCAATTGAGACAGGGGATAATGGAGAAGAGACAAAGAGAGGTTGTATGTGTTCATTTATGGTGGTGAAGGGGAGACAGTATTGTAAAGAGGTGTATAACATGCATGCAATATTAGGTACAGGAAGACAGCAGACTCTGGTATTTTATCTAACAAAAAAAACCTGGTGGTATTTTCATGAACAGAGACTAAATCCTAAATTACGCTGACCACATGAGGACCCCAAACACCAACACTTACTTCCTTCTTTTGCTCAGATATGCACACACACACTCACACACACAACTCGTACTCCTCCCCTCTCTTCAGAAATATCTGTCACCCACATGTGAAGAGAGTAGCCCCCCCATGACCTTCAGAACCTTTTTACTCCTCCCTTTCTCCCTTCTTTTCATCTCTCCCTCCTTGCTTCTTCTTGGACAACAGTAAAATGCATTGTTCAGGAAATCTATTTCTTCCTTCACAAAGGCAAAACTTGGTTTATTTTTGCTTTGGTGGAGAGTAGATAAATTATGCTGACTGTGTGAAAGCAAAAGGTGCACGTAGGTTGCACGTGGGACATAATTTGGCTACAGTGTAGCTGAAACTTGAGTATAACCGAAGCATTAGGCACTATAGGCTACTTATAATACATTCATTTTTGGCTCACATAGAGGCCCGTTTTTGTGTACTCACTCACCGCTTCCCTTCTCCAGGACGGAAAAGCCACAGACCAATCCAGTATCGCCAGTAACAGCATCACTGATGTCCACAGGCTGCACACCCCTGTATGCTGCCGGCTATCGCCAGACCATTTGCGCAACTTCAAAGCTCGGCACTCCATCGGGATTTTTGGGTGCCTGCTTGTTAAATACTTCAGACACTAAATCCAGCCGCTATAAATGTGATGGATAGGCTACTGCTTGAAGCCGTCGTGTCGTTTCTCGAGACCGTGTGCTACGAGTATCGCCGCAGGACTTGAACTCAGTTGAGGCCAAATACAGTCCACCTCAGCTACTGCGAACATCTGGATGGGAGCGCGCAGGGTCTCCCTCCCTCTCAATCACGGTGTCCTCCTCTGGAATCTGAACTCCGGCCAAATCCAGCTCCCTGTTCATTTCCGTCTCCTCGGTTAAGCAGCTTTCCAACTCATTCTTTACTTTTAACTTCTCTTTCGTCATTCCCTTCTCCTCCCTACCCACCGGACCCGAGGACGGATCAGATGTCAAACTCCTAAAGCTGTGTGCAGTCGATCAGACAGCTGGGCCCCTCCTGTTTCTAAAAAGTGCTTTCTCCTCTCTGCCAGCCGGCGCCGTGTAGCAGAGTTAAATGCACCCACATGCACGAAACTTTTCTTCCCTATGGACTGAAAGATTTAAACAAAGACGGAATCTACAAAAAAAAAAAAAAAAAAAAAATACCGGTCATATCGAATCAATAAAGAAACTTTGAAAACAACGAAGAAGTCACACACATATGTTTCTAATTTTCGTCTATATGCTACTCCGAAATATATGAATTACGCCTGCTGCAAACTCGTAAAAACTCGCGGTTTGGATTATGATAGGCACGATTGTCAGGTTAAATCGGTATAAATAGGATTTGGTCATTTACTATTCTATTTTAATGAATATGTTGAATTTATATTCCGCCAAAATTCAATGTTATTATTTTTTTTCAGAAATGCTTATTTTCTTTGCAAGCGGGAGATCCTTCCTGCCACAAAGGGTCCCTGTTTCTTCTGTGCAGGCAGTGTTCGGTGTCGTTCAACCCTGGAATTCAGCGGCTGCCTTCATCAGCCAGCAGATCTCTCTGACCGAGGCATAATAGAGCCTCGGGACAATCGGTTTTTGGCATACAATGGCGTATTCATTGTAAACTAAATCCAACATTTGACCTTATATTTTTTTCCCAACAGTTATTTAGGTTAAGTTTTGCTATCACCAGTGAAAGCGATATAATCTCCTCAGTATCCCACATAAAATGTGTCCGCAATATCCCAATTGATAAAGGAAACAAACCAACAGTTAGAAAGTTCTGTAAACAGTTAATTGGAGGACTGATTTGGCCAAAGGGTCATAAGAAATATCGTTTTGCCCCTGTGGTCACTCAAATTCTGCTGAGGCTATTGTCCACCGTCAACCAACTAAACCAAAGTTCAATCTAACTTTATATGAGAAAGTAATTATCATACAGAGTAGGCTATACTTCCCATTCAACTGAGTCTTTTGCAAGTGGACCAAATAAAGACTGGGTAATATTAAACAATAACAAATGAAATGAATCAAAAGAGATTCAGTGAAATTTTGGCAATCACATTTTATCAGTTTTTTTTTTGTGTGAAATCACAAAAACCCACATACAAAGCCATATTTAGGGCACTGTGCAGAGCAGACTTCTTATTGGCTGATATTATGTGGTCTTTATTGGGCCCTCATTCCAGTGAAAGGACAATCAGAATGTACCCACTGGGATGTTCACAATGTGTATGCTGCAGTACACTTACTTCGGAACTCCATGTGTGGGAAAGTTAAACAATTTGGCGGTGACACTATATTTGGCATAGCATGCATCTCCCCAGCCAGGCTGTCAGGACTCCTGAGTGACCTGTTCACTTGCGCCATTCGGTTGGGCGTTGCCATGGGAGACCGCCCGAGGGAGGAGAAGGCCATTAGCCACCAGACTTCATTATTAAAGTAGACATGAAAAACAAGAAAATACAAGCGTTCTTAAAAGCACAAGATAAAAACACTATTTTTGCACCCAACTATTAGACTACCGTAATGTAGTAACTGGACAAACCACTTTTACATTTACATTTTTGCATCTACCACTTACATTTAGTAAAGTATGCATTGAGGGGCACGTATTTTCACTGAGGACTCGTGTGCACGGATTCTGCCGGGCCCTCAGGGCTTGGCACTTCCGCTCTGGAAGGGCCAGAGGAGCCGTTTGAGCTGGCTCTCTGCCACCTGTCTGGCAGAAATCCTGGAAACGGCAGAAGTGGTGCAGGCAGCTCAGCCCCGTCACCCCAACCGTCCCTGCGCCATCGCTCGCCCCGGAACACAGGGACAGGCGGGGTTTCACATGAGAGAGGGAGGGGAGGAAAGGCAGCAGTGAAATAAGAGATCAGGGGAAGCTAACCCTCCATAATGGTTCCGCCTACAGTTTGTAGATAAAAATCAATTTGTCAGACAACTAGTGACCTGGAGATCAGATGTGTGCATTTAGTGACTGTGATGAAGGTATTTTGGTGAGTCATAGACTTAGCATCGATTCTGGATCAGAGCAGTTTTATGGTCAACCCATCTGGGGAGACTTCTACAACTGAGCTGCAGAGGTCAGCCAGCATCACCTGCCTGAGATGTCAATCATTTCCACAAACTACCAATAACACACGCATACACAAATGTGCACACACACACACACACACAAGGTGACATACCCCATACGCATCCTGGCCCAGATACACTCCCCAAGTGCCCGCATACATAATCAAGTCACTCTATATGAAAAATAAAAACTAAAAAAATTCACTCTTATCATTGCAACACAAACACAGTATCTTGCCACAGATGCACATTACAAAACATCCATACACTTGGTACAAAGCACCTCTTTTCCCCTCCTTCAATCTCTCTCTCTTACTCTCTCTCTCTCTCACACACACACACACACCACACAACCGCTCAGGAATGTCAAAAGTCTGAAACCATTTTAAAGATCAAAAGCAGAGATTGCAGAAATCCAAATGAAGATAATTCAGACAAGGCTGGTTATACAATGTTTTATTCAGGATTAACTGGACAGTCACAAAGTCATTGAATGGAGATCAAAACACTGAAGCTGCAAGAGAAGAACCCCCTGGAACAGGGCCCTCAGCATCTCTCAGTGCTCGGGCGTGGTGGGGGCGCGGGCACTAGCGGGACAGGCTGTAGTGTTGAACGTGAAGAGTGCAGTGAGACCACAGCCATTAGAGGGCGACAGAGTAAAGGGGAAAGAACATTGGGGTTTAGTGACTCTCCCCTTCAGCCCTGTTCTGTAGAAAATGGCTCTGACCACCGGACCGGGCTCACTACTCTCTCCAGTCCCCTCCTCTGCCCGAGAGCCGCGAATCTGTAGGCGCCGGGGCTGGAGACCGCGGGGTGCGGCACACAGCAGCCGCACGCCGATAAGAGAGGAATGTTTCTGAGGGAAAGGCGGAACGGGGCCGGCTGGTCTGAACGCGCAGCGAGCGAACGCCCTCACACCGGCGCAGAAACGCACCGCACACGCGCTAACGGGGGAAAGCCCCTCACACAGCCACACACGGCGCACAATCCCTTCTGTTCCCCTTCTCTGCTCAATCGCTGATCTCCTCCCCTCTTCCCTCACAGATCTCCCCACTGAGCAGCCTTGGACAAACGATACCATGGAGAGAGCAGAAGAGGGAAACTGACAGAAGGAAAACTGAATATTTTGGATAATGTACTGTAATGTAAGGTTAACGGTCGACGTGATTTAGACAGCAAACTATTATTTCGGTCTTTTCCTCCCCATAGAACAGAATGCATTTCCTTGACCGTAGTCTTGTCTAACCCAAGCTCTTTTAACTTCCCCTTTAAATGGACCTTGTGACATGGGAATGATAAATGTGCAGGCGAGAGACGGCAGTTAGCCGGGGGGGGGCGTGTCTTATAGACGTGACCGGGTACCTCCAAACCCCATTGGACGGTTTGAAGGGAAAGAGGCACAGCTGCCCCAGCCACGCCCCTGAGAGATGCTGAGCTTACCCAGCTGGGGTTTCGCAACACACACTCACGCACGCACGCACACACACACACACACACACACAGACCAGCCTGACAAATTCCCACACGGACACTAAAACTGACCACAGATGCTCCGTCTACTCTTTGTAATTCAGTTGACCCTTTTTATACAGAGGGATTGCTCTGTTTTTTTGCTTTTAAAACATCTTTTCTGTTGCTTTGTATGCGTTCTATAAATTTGAGAATTTTGGTCACAAGAATGAAACATCGCAGCACAGAGATGAAAACAGAAACCACAGAATAGTCATCATCATCATCATCTTCATTTTTAGAATTAGAACTATAATGAGGGATACAGCTAGAGGAAGAAGAGGGGCAAGAGGAGGACAAACAAAGGAACAAGGCCTTCAACGGAGAGACAAAGCATTCTGGATACAAAACACACAGACATCGGTCTGAGGGAGGGATAAAGAAATGCATAAAATGATGGGAGGGGGGGAAATTGTATAACTATTAATACGTCCAGTAACCTACTTAACACTACAGCCTATAATACGATTACATCAGCAGAGAGGGTGGGGCTAAAGATATGGGAGGGGCTTAAAAGAGAAGGGGGATGGGGCTGGTGTTATAGGGGATAGGATAAGCTACACTCCAATAAGACAGAAGGACAGTGAGAGAAAGTATGGTTTGGAAGAGGGGTGTGCCCAAGACAACAAACAGGGTGACTGCCAATTAGAGGAAGGACAAGTTGAGACCATCTTCCTGAAATTGAAATGGAAATTAGATACAAGGTGAGGGGGGGCGGGGGTAATAGGGGGAGTAAACATCCTGGCATAATGGCCATCTCTGATCTCTTTTACACAGATTGGTCATAATTTTCATTTTTTAAGATGCGTTTAGTTTGTAGCAGATACTATACGCTTACGTTTTCTAATTGTACTTCTGCCTCCACGGGAACGGTTTGGTTTGCATTAGCGTGACGTTTTTCTAATGTTTGGAATCTCTGTATTGATTTTGTGATGTGTGAGCGGGCCCTTGAGGATGGAGGGAGGGAGGGAATGAGAGGTTTGGCAGGACTGCACTGTTTCAGCGCCTCCCCCCGTGGCCCCGCCCCCGCCCCCCCGCCCCGCCGCCGGCCGGGGGCCCGTTAGCATCGCGTCTCGTAGATGCCGCTGCGCCCGATGTAGCGCACCCATTTGATCACGTCGTGGTCACTGTAGTTCAGCTTGGGCTCGAACACCTTCAGGTAGCGAACCTTCAGCCCGGAGGGAGCAAAGGGCACCTGGGGGGGGGGGGCAGGGTGTCATCAACAGACTCCTCCAATGACGTCGCTACGTTTTACACTACGAGCATCTGATTGGGCCCGGCGGGGGGCTGTAGGCACTCACCTCGAAGTTCATGGAGATGGGGGGGCGGGCCCACTTCTTCTTGTCATTGGTGGGGAGGAGCTCGATCTCGGCGCTGATCTGGGACTCCTTCATGCCTGCCATCCGTTTGATCCTGCAGGAACACACACACACACACACGCCGCAGCCAATGAACACACGAGCTACAAGCCCAGAGCAGGGAGGGAGGGAGCAGCAGGTGTGGGGAGGACAGAGGAGGCTGGGTGGGAGCAGGGGGTGTGGGGAGGACAGGAGGTGTGGGGAGGACAGAGGAGGCTGGGTGGGAGCAGGAGGTGTGGGGAGGACAGAGGAGGCTGGGTGGGAGCAGGAGGTGTGGGGAGGACAGAGGAGGTGGGCGGCGGCAGGGGCAGCGTGACTCACTTCCACACGATGGCGTTCTCGCTGGCCTTGTACTTGGCTTTGCCTTTCATGCAGATGACCTGCACCCCGCTGGTGTTGAGCGGGGTAGGGATGCGAACCTGAGGAGAGAGAGAGAACGACACTTAGAGAAGCCAGAGAGAGAGAGAGGGAGGGAGGGATCGAGAGAGGCGCTCGACTGAGGAAGCTTGTGCCTCACACACAGGAGGGGACAGGCGCACCAGCAGGTTCTGAGACAACAAAAATGACTTGATATCACAATTATGCCTAGTCTCTCACTGCATACATGAGACTTTGTGTTCAGCAGCCATTTGATCTTTGAGCAAAGGGAGAACCAAGGGCAACAGCACTGGATTACAACAGGATGTGGCTAATTACAGCACACAAGTGGGACATCGCGGTACAATCCTTTATTTTGTTGTCCTAGCCCCCTATTGACCTTTGACCCCTTACCTCAATCTTCTGCGCCAGCAGTGATGGTTTGAAGTTGGACTTGATGACCACTTTGACCTCCAGTTTAGTGCGCCCGACCTCCCTGACCAGCGGAATGACCCGGAAGGGGAGGATGATGTCCTTAGTCGTGCGGTACCTGCAGCACAGTGACACACACATGTATGCTCACCACATGCCCAACACACACATGCATACACACACAGACACATAGATGCAGACACACACACACACAAAGATGCAGACACACACACACACACACACAGACACACACACACACACACACACATAGATGCAGACACACACACACACACACACACAGATGCAGACACACACACACACACACACGCATAGATGCACAGACACACACGCACGTGCACACACACACGCGCATAGATGCACAGACACACACGCACGCACACACACACATACGCGCATAGATGCACAGACACACGCACGCGCACACACACGCATAGATGCAGACACACACGCACGCGCGCACGCACGCGCGCACACACACACACGCATAGATGCACAGACACGCACGCACGCGCACACACACACACGTGCATAGATGCAGACACGCACACACGCGCACGCACACGCGCGCGCACACACACATGCACGCTCACGCGCATAGATGCACAGACACGCACACACGCGCATAGATGCACAGACACGCACACGCGCGCGCGCACACACACGCACGCACGCACGCACGCACACACGCACGCGCATAGATGCACAGACACACACACACACGCATAGATGCACAGACACACACACACGCATAGATGCACAGACACACACACACGCATAGATGCACAGACACACACACACACACATAGATGCACAGACACACACACACACGCATAGATGCACAGACACACACACACACCACACACACACACACACGCGCATAGATGCACAGACACACACGCACACACACACACACACACACACACACACACACACACACACACACACGCGCATAGATGCACAGACACACGCACACACACACGCACACACACACACACACGCACACACACGCGCATACATGCACAGACACACGCACACACGCACACACACACACACACACACCTCATGAGCTCGTACTCCCCATCAGGGGGGATGAAGCTGATGCTCCTCTCCGAGTCGAACTTGCTGAGGCGCACACACTGGTGGAAGGTGCAGTCATCGATCGCGATGGACTGCTTGCCACTACTGGGGAGAGAAGGGAAGAACAGGGAGGACGTGATAAAGGAGAAGAGCAGAGATGGATGGAGGGAGGGGGAGACTGAGGGGAGAGAGAGGTCACTTATCCTGCAGAGAACCTAGAGCACACAGACACAGCACAACCCTACTTCACTACACTACGGCCATAACAGGGCCGCACAGACAGGCTTTTTCCAGCCTTTGCTCCTGGTTCTATCGGAGAGGGACCACGTCCCCACTGCCGTCTAATGGGAGAGAAACGACTCGGGTGAGAACCACACAGACAGTGGAATGCCTGCTTGCTACACCTTTAGAATGACTCCACACGAGAGGAAAGAGAAGCGGTGCCTTTAGTGGAGCAGGTAAGAGAAGCAGTGCCTTCAGTGGAGCAGGTAAGAGAAGCAGTGCCTTCAGTGGAGCAGATAATCCCCCATGATGAAACGCCGAGCTTGGCAGACTGCGGCTTTGATGAGTCAAACGTGAACTTAGAGCGGAAACAGATGCGGGTGAGCTGCAGCAAGCACCCACAGCAAGCTCCAGATGCTGCCATACAGATTTATCACACAAATCAAAACAACACACACACACACACACACACACACACACACATTGTGGGAACTGCCACACATAGCAGCAGAGTGGACGCATACACACACTAGCATTAAGAGGCACAGAGATAAGACGTGGCCATGAGACCAGGTGAGAACAAGCCCAGTCAGGTGAGAGAGACTCCAGCTGCTCCCCAGCTCACTCAGGGCGAGCCAAGAGAGAGGGGAGAAAATACCAAACATATCAAATCCTCGGTAAATAAAAGAACACAAATACCACCACTGAACGCAACACTCAACACATACAATGGACATTAACACTCAGAACAAGCAAAAAAAAAACCCAAACAACAAAAAGACAACTGAAAATAATGCTTCAGTCACCAGATGAATGCTGGTAAAACATACTTGTTTTAAGTCTCCTTTCAGCATTTAAAACATTGAAGTCATTTAAAGTCCCATCTTGGTATTTTCCTCACGTTTGTAATTAAAAAATTAACAAAGACAAAGCGCCATTTGATTACAAAACCCTGCTGCTTTGCCACCAACTGACACCAGAACCACGCCCAGGTTTATAGGTAGTGTGGAGGCAGGTAGAGTCGAGAGGCTTCATACCAGAGGTTCAGAGGTATGAATGGAGCTTTAGTGCCCTTAGACCCTGCTGTGTGTGGAAGACTCGCTTCAGCTCGTCTCCGGCCGCACAGGCAGGCGGTGCCTTGGCCCCGCCCCCTCACCTCTTCCCCGCCTCATCCGCGGTGCCCCCTTTGCTCTGCTTGTCGATGACGATCTTGTCGTTCATGCCGAACTTGCACTCGGGCATCCCGCTCAGGTAGCTCTTCATCACCACCCGGCCAGAGACGTGGGCGCTCAGCACCTGACCTGCAGGAGGAGGGCGCAGGGTCATGTGACCTTCCACTTCCACATCTTCCCGCTCGGCCTACAACCAGGCCTGGCTTCGTTCCCTAAGCATCTGAGTTGGGTCTTTCGCCCGATTCAGAGTTTTCATGGGGATTGTGACAGGGCTGCATCGTGCACCCCCGGCCACCGGGGGTCAGCGTTACCTTGCGGAGACATCAGCAGATTGACGCTCTCCAGCACGTCCAGGAACAGCTCGTTGCGGCGGTACTTGATGCCCTCGCGACGCCAACCGATCTGCCCGGTCACCTGACTGGTGATCTGAGACTGCTCTTCCTTTGTCTGTGGAGGAGAAGGGGGTTCAGTCTTTTCAGCTGCTTCACTGCTGTAAGAGCTCTCATTTTCTGCATCTGAACTCATTAGAGAGTTCATAAATATCCATCAAAAACATTCATTTATTATTCAAAAAATCAACAGAATTAAAATCCTCTTACATGATGCTGAAGCCACAGAGTCCACATACAGGAGAGAAGGCCAGTGAGAGAGAAAGAAAAAACAGTTACACATCCAGATGGAACATAGCAGGGTGTGACATCATCTGCTTTGTCCAACAACAATCAGAGCAAAAAAGTGGAAGGAAAGACACTGAAGCTGGTCAAACAGGACTGCTCAACGCTAATCCTGAAGATCTACCGGCCTTCAGGTTTTCACTCCAACCCTAGCAAAGCACACCTCATTCTACAGCTACAGATCTCCTTGAGCTGCTAATTAGCAGAGGCAGGTGTCAGATTAGGGTTGAAATGAAAGCCTGCAGGACGGCCAGTCTCCAGAAACAGGGCTGGGCAGGCTGGGGTGATGGGTTCCACCGTGGGGACTGGAGTGTGTGCGAGTTCTGTTCCCACAGGGAGCAGCGAGTAGCATATGCTCCTCTTCCTCACCTGACTCTTGATGCCCTGCTGGGTGATGAAGGTCTTCAGGGCTCCAGTCTCAGAGTTCTGGGGGTACCCAAAGTCCAGGATCTCTACAGGGGGATACAACCATCAGACTGAGACGGGCTGAGGGACTCTCTCACACACAAGCCTTGCCTTGACTGCTTCATTAAACCCTTCTCACACTTGAGGGCGTGGTCTTCCAAAAGGCCCAATGAAACATGTTCCCCCGACACATCATAACACAGCCTGATAAGAGCACAACTCAAAAAAGCAGCATGGGCATTCACAACTAATTATTCAAACCAAGGAGCAAGTGAAGAAAGCAACTCCAGAGTTATGTATTTGCAGTACTAAAACGTCACACACTAACGGAAAGAAATGTAGGAAAAATATTGGACGGTTATAAAATGCAGAAATAAAAACAAATTTACAAGAACTAAAAGAAAGAATAGCTACAACTTAACTTACTACCAAAAAATTCTAATCCTGATACTTCTGTGGGCACAGTATGACCAAGAATGCCCCGTCATAAAATGTTGTTTGTTACTATTTTTAAAAATGATGTTGCCCAGTTACAGTATAACACAGCTGTGGGCCCAATTAAAACCATCCAAACGGATGGACAAAAACCAAACCATTTCTGAAAAGTAGAAATGTAGTGCAGAGAACTAAACTGGCCATGCTTAAAAAAAAAAACTACTCCTTATCATCCAATGGCTGAATACAGGGACGATCATCATAAAACATGACTACTTACTAAGTTTCACTTTTAGGGCTATGTAAAAATGCGCAGACGACAAAGTGAGAAATGGAAAAAAATAGAAAAAAAAACTGACAAAAAAGGGGAGATGTCCATCAGTTGACTCTGGAAGAAGTCTGGCTGCGCTACATTTTCTTTAGGTTTTGATTTTCTCATCTAAAGGTCATAAAAATCAAAACCTAAAAAAACTACAGCACAGCAGAAGCAGCTGGCGTGCGCGCGGAGAGGGAACACTCCGCTTTGGCGGTGCAGGCTTCAAAAACGCGGACGAGCAAAATGGCTTCCGGGGAGACTGCGCGGTGCGGTCCGTAGGGCAGCCGGGGGCTCCATTCCCCGTTCTCCCGGTGAAAACGGTGGGGAGAGAGATGACTCCGGCGCGACAGGAAACAGGCCGAAACAGGACGACGCAGACGACACTTTCAGACCTGACTGAAACGGCACTCACTCACGCATCAGTGTGCACTCTCACTGCGGGTAACAGGCTGAGGACAACTCAAGGGTTTGGATCATTTGCTTTTCTCCCCAAGGATGTGGACATACGAACTCTGCAGCCAAAGTGACTATAAGCAAGATGGCATTTCTCCATCCATTACCAAAAACCAACGTGTTAATGTTACATGTCGAGTTGCACAAGATTTATGCCACTTATTCAAATTCTTTCTGGAAATTTTGCTTACATACCGTAGATGACCTCATAGCATTTAACTAAGAAAGGCACACGGTATTTAACTAACATTTAACGAGAAAAGGCAGAGCCAGTAAGGGACTGCAGCTGCAGCCTGGAGTGGCCTACATTTCTCACTGGCTGAGCGTGAGAGTGATGTGGCAGAGCAGCGCAGAGCAGCACATGCATAAAGCATGAGCTCAGCACCGCTTCTATATCTATCTTCTGAAAAATAACCAATCTGCCTTCAGTCAACTGGCTGCTCCTTGTAGCAACTTAGCAACTTATTTGCAGGTTTAGGAACCAATTCAGGGCTAGTAATGGAAAACATTTAATCAGTGCAAAACCAAATCTCTAATACTTCCAAGTGCACACATAAGTGATACATCACAACCCAGCTGGACAGGAAGCATAACTCATGAAAGAACCCTTAAAAGGCCAGTAAGAAGCACAGAACTTTGAACAGGAACCAATCAGGAGCTTGAGAGCTGAGGTCAGAGACCAATCAGGAGCTTGAGAGCTGAGGTCAGAGACCAATCAGGAGCTTGAGAGCTGAGGTCGGGGAGCCGGTTTACCGTCCAGCAGCTCGTAGATCAGCACAAAGTTGTTCTTGATGTTCTCCTCGCTGATCTTGCCGAAGTAGGCCGTCATCACGTCGCACATCTTGTAGAGGAACTCGAAGACCATGGCGGCGTTGACGTTCTGCTTGGTGACGGCCGCCAGCCAGATGTTGGAGCGCTTGACGTGGAAGAAGCTGGTGCGGGCGATGTTGGTGACGGGCGAGCGCACCTGCTGGCGGGCGTGGATCACGTTCACGCGGAACGCGTCCACCGCGTTGCGCCTGGAGAGGCCCGGGGGGGGGAGAGAGAGAGAGGGTTAGAGGGACGAGAGAGCAGTTCAAACCAGGAATGAGGACCCCAAGCAAAGTGAGTAGCAAATAAAGAACAGGAGAGAAAAGGGTATGAAAGACGGAAAAAGAGAATGTTATCGTTTTTCCCAGGCACGCCTGAAAATACCTTTTACTCCAAACAGTGTTGAAAGGGGTGGAGGGCACAGGAACATGCGCTTTCACTCGCGTAACGCTCCTTCTCTCATGAATGAGTAAGCATACCCTACCTCTGGACAACTGCCTTCTTTTCGTCCATTTACAAGTAAACACTTCCTTGTTACAGTAAATTCCTTGCGGGGGACACCACCAATCTCAGTGCGCAAAACTACCCACACCCACTGCTATGTCTCAACCCCCACTTACTGTCCACAAAACCACACCCACATCCCTCTGACTAAGCACAGACCACACCCATTTCCCTCTGTCTGAAGACTGCAAACCACACCCACATCCCTCTGTCTGAGCACAGACCACTCCCATTTCCCTCTGTCTGAAGTCTGCAAACCACACTCACAGCCCTGACTACACAGATCCTGGATACAGAGCCACAACAGCTTTCAGCCCTATATCCATCTGAGATGTGACTGTACCAGCACCAACGCCTGAGATTTACACAGCCAGGAAGAGACTCACTGAAGCAGCAACACTGCAGAATCCAGCTGAAGCAGTGAAGTCTTTTTTGACTGGTATAAAATGTAAGAATCAAAAATGGTTGACTGTATAACATGGCTAAGCCATGTAGAGCTGGTTAGATTTAGCTATGCGTAATGCACAGAGAAAACTGTGTTTTTTGGGATGGTCCCTGGGCATTCATTGGGTAATGTGTCAGGAGGAGAAAAACACTTCTGAAGTTGTATAGATCATAGGCAATATAAAAACATGGACAAAGTCACTGTGATGTCATCCACTGACTGCGCTTGGTGAAAAGCATTTTTAAGCTGCCATGTTGTACAAATTGGAGCCAGAGATGCGCAGTGGGGACATGAAGTCCGGTCGTCCGCTAAGCGTGTGAGATACAATGACTCAGCAGTGACGCAAGCTCTCCCCAATTTGCCCACAAAATATTACAGTTTTGTCCAAACAACACACTAACTTAACAAATCAGCACATTAGATGAAGAAACAACACATTTTGCCATTACGTTTTCTCGTGGGGAAAAAATGGACTTTTTGACCGTATTGTTACCATTGACTTACACTGAATCGGGTGGCTGAAACACCCATACTGGAGCCAGCCACACTGGCACTAGTATGCAAAGTTTCTCCACAAGACAAGGAAGTGAGCTTCAAACACGCAGCCCGGGTTGGGCCGCTTGGTTTAGATTGCTTACACTTTGGATGCTCATTTTTAGAATTTAAGTCAATTTTTCTGAGATTCAAATCATTTTCAAATTGTGAAAATTTGTTCTTATAGCCCAACTCCTTACAGAAATACAAGCAAATGGTTTTTTAAAATTTTTTATTTCTTTTTAAAAACAGAAAGCAAAGGCTTCCAAAGATTACTGCCTTGAAAGAGTCAAGAGTAAATCACAAGGTAGCAATCAGGGCAAAGCAGGGATCTTGTTGATGTACTAGAGGCATTCCTGTCTGTCAGTCACTCACAGAAACACACACACATGCACGCACACAGGCACACACACGCGCGCACGCACGCATACACACACGTACGCACACAGGCACACACACGCGCGCACGCACACACACAGGCAGCCTTGGCTCCGTGACAGAAGCTGCAGCACTGGGCAGCCATGGAAACGATGTTTGCAGCGAGCACCGATTCCACTTCCTGTCAACATTTAAATATGGAGTACCACTGCTCACAGAGACAGTGTTCACACTCCGTCTCCAGTCTCCGTGGTGGGGAGGTTGAGTTAGAAGTTGGGAGGGGCTCAGGCAAGCTCAGGCCATTGCTTTGTACCATGCCTTGTCAGATTGCCCTCTGCAGACAGTGAGGCATTGCTGTAGAGGAGAGGGCGGCCATGCTTGGAGGTTAACCGAGTCATGTGGCTCTTACCTATTCCTACAGCAGCCAATGGAGAGATGGATATGAACAAATAAGGTAGCAACAGAGGGGAGGAGAGAGGATGTATGGACACAGGAAGAGGAGAAGAGAGGGGAGGAACGTGAAAGATGAGAGAGAGGGTTAGAGATACAAAACGCCCACATACACCCACATACACATACGCCTGCACATGCGCACACGCACACGCATATGCACACCAGGCTGGGACACAGCATGTACGGCTAAGACCCAAACATGCAAACACACAGGAAAGCACAGAGACTCCGCCCCTTACACACAGGAAGGCACAGAGACTCCGCCCCTTACACACACTAAAGCACAGAGACTCCGCCCCTTACACACAGGAAAGCACAGAGACTCCGCCCCTTACACACAGGAAGGCACAGAGACTCCGCCCTACACACAGGAAGGCACAGGACTCCGCCCCTTCACACAGGAAGGCACAGAGACTCCGCCCCTTACACACAGGAAGCACAGCTCGCCTTACACACAGTAAGCACAGAGACTCCACCCCTTACACACAGGAAGGCAGAGACTCTGCCCCTTACACACAGGAAGGCACAGAGACTCCGCCCCTTACACACAGGAAGGCAGAGACTCCGCCCCTTACACACAGGAAGGCAGAGACTCCGCCCTTTACACACAGGAAGGCACAGAGACTCCGCCCCTTACACAGCAGTACGACTGACAAGGAAGGAGCGTCAGGAGCCGGGATGGAGTAGGGCGGGGCATCCAACAGACCGAGAGCAGAGATATGCTGCAGCATGGAGGATCATGGGACATCTGGATGAAATGTTCACATAAGCACTCCCCTGGAACTCCCACTTCTGCTTTGGGACAGAGAGCACCCCATCTGCATCACGCCTCTGACCGTTACTGAGCAACGCACTCCCAACCCCTCCTCCCACCAGTTCATTCCTTAGCCAAACACTCTCCCCAATCATGCACCTCCACCACCCAGCCACCCACTGCTGCCTAGCCCCACCCCTCGTTCCCAGACTCACCCTATGTCATCACGGTAGACCCGGGAGATCAGCACCTCCCCCTTGTGGTTGTAGATGAACAGTCCTCCAATCATGGTGAAGCCGTCTCAGTCAGCTCGGTCCATGGTGAGCAAACTCCTGCGGGGGAGACACGTCAGTTAAATCCACAGTGCTTTCACAGCCACTGGGGCCCACGTTAAAACAGCACAGATCAGGGAACAGCAGGAAGCTCAGGGAACAGCAGGAAGCTCAGGGAACAGCAGGACGCAGTGTCCCAATCTGCCCTCTCTGTGAGCGCGTGGCTCTCTTACACTGAAGCTCCTGCTCACACCGTGGCACTAAAAACTTTATTTGGCTTCTTAATTGAATCCCATTTTCTCCAAATTTTTGCCAGTTTTCAGTGCTGGGATTTCCACCCTCTCTCAGGCAATGTGTCCAGAAGGATCAGGATGACTCATTTCAATGTGTTTTAATAAGTGTGAACCGTCCTGGAGCGGCACGTCTGTCACTGCAAATGAAATTTACAGATTTTCAGTACTAGTTTTTACAGGCTACACACGTTTGTAGAAATGATGAGGCTACCTTGATCTTCACTGAAGCTCCCAAACAAGCTGCTATGGGGCGTATCCAGCAGAAACGCTGGATACGCTTGGGTATCCCAAGGTGCAGGACCCAAGCCTCATGGTACCAACTGTGGCTGGAACTCCCACAGGGCGACACGCAACCTTTTCATAGCGTCACCGAGGTTTTCAGGCAGCAATGTGTTCACTACCTCATCAAATAGCGGCACCTGCTCTGACCAATCAGATAGCGGCTGTCAGCCAGCTCCTGCTCTGACCTATCAGATGGAGGCTGTCTGCCCATTTGGGAAGGGGCGTGCACCAGTGGGCTCTCCTGAGCTGGTGGAGGAGGCTGAAGAGATGGCACCAGCTAATATCGTCATGGGGATTCCAAACTGAAGAAATATGAAAGCAATTACTTATGATTTATTTTTAAATTGAATCCAATTCTGAAGAATTGGGATGCCATTTATACCAGCATAATCTAAACAAAGGGGAATTAAGTAGGGGAGAGGTGAAGGTACTGGATTCAGATACAGCCACAGTATCTGTGCACAGCTTGTGCAGAGTCCTGTGCAGTGAAGAATCAGCACTGAAGACTGCAGGCTTCAGATGCAAACTCATCCACTTCAGATGAACACCTACACACAAACCGGCAAATATGAATGAATGGTGTGTGACCTGATTCAGTTTCTCAATCTGCCGTTTGCCATGTTGCAAAAACAGACACACTACACTGAGATGAGGTGGAAAGACCAGGGATCAGCCCTGAGTGTGATCTTCTAATCCTCTTCCTTACAACCGCAGGAAGGTCTATAAATACAGCTTGATACAATTACAGCTCCCGAAGAGGTAGACAAACAGGCCCAAACAGACACATGACGGCGGAGAGGGTATGGCGAGTGGGGAGGGGGGGCGATGGAGATGCTGAATATGGAGCGCAGATCTTAACGTCGGCTCCAAGGAAATGCCAGCATAGGCTCGGCGGCCTGGCTGCGCGACAGGAAGCCGGGAGGGAGGGACACAGCCTCCCTGTTCTCCGGGAGTGCAGGGACAGAGAGGCGGGGGGAGGACGATATGCAAAGTGGAAGAGCGAGACGAACCAGGACGGGGAAAAAAGAGAGACGCGAGGGAAGAGGTGCAGAGGGGCGGACGGGAGAGAGCGAGTGGGCGAGAGACTGAAAGAGGAAGAAAAGAAAGTGGGGGGGAGGTGGAGAGAGGAAAAACAAGATTGCGGCCTTGTCTACGGTTCCGCTCACCGATTGGTCGACAGCACGCCTTTCAGATTATAACACTGCATGGCTCCTGTCACGGAGCCATACTGGGCCTACAGTGGCACGCTGTCAGACACCCAACAACCCAGAGAACCTCCTTCACCCTCAAAGCAGAGGAAGCCAGTTCCCCAGAGCGATCTCTCCACTGTGATCAGCAGCAAGGCACAGGAAGTGCAGTCAAACACAGAGCAGCCCTGGATACCTCGCGCACACACAGACACTCCACCACAGCTGCATTCACAGCTGGACCGACATCACCCCGCGCAAACGTGCAGTTCGGCTGGCTCGCAAGGTCATCTCTGCTGGTGGACTTTGTTTTGTCGTTCTGACCTCGCCGAGCAGTTTAGTACACAAACAACCGTCTCAATAGCAGTGGTACAATTGATAAAAACATGACCTGCTTCTCCATGTACCTAAACAACGCATTAACCGTTCAACTTAAGCATGTGAACAATCAATAGCACACAAAACGAGTGAATACTGATGAACAACCTTAACAACAAGATATGACAAGAAGTGACGTAGCAAAATACCTGACCTGAAACAACTCACTGCATATCTAGCCTACCTGTGTAATATGAAAACGTTTTTTATGTTGTCCTGGATAAAGGTAGCCATCCAAGAAAATGGTTATAAATACAAATACAACAATTATGCCAAACAGCCATACTCATTCCTATTTAACAATATAAACAAAACTAGCAGTCCTCCAGGGGTGAAACTCATTTGATCTGACTAATGGTCTTCCTGACTGATGTTAAACTGTCCACCTGGCTGTAGCCGATGGGGGTGTGCACACAGCACTGAAACATGTTACATCGGTAATTCACCTTGCAGGAACTCCTGTGTACATCACGGCCATCTTAGCCTGCGTCAGAGGCCAGCTGAATGGTGGAACACCGGACCTTGAACAGTCCAGACAACAGCAAACGGAGAACTAGAATTACCTGATATGTTCATCCCGTCCAAAACGGTCAACAGATGTACACAGTCTAAGAGCAAAGCTCAAATGCCGGGCTGTATGGGATCTCGATCTTTATGTTTATATCAAGAGACAATTTTTTAGGAGACAGAAGCGGAGGCGATTCTAAAACGTATGGTACCGCAGACTGAAAATCCCGAGTGCGTACCCATTCCAAACGGCATACGCCCGCTTCCGTGACTCTACGTCGCACGCTGCCTGTGCGGTTTGGCGGCAGTCTCTCCACAGGAAGGCGAAGGGAAGCGGACTTCAGTCCCAGACTGCAGCGCTTCGGGGGATGGGCCGCCGCGAGCGGGTTCAGCCGCACGGCCGTTGGGACGGAAACAGTAGCGCGGCCTGTGGAGTCGCAGCTGGAACAGCGCCAGCCGGAGCTGGCCTGCGCAGATAACGGCCCGGAGGTTTTCACTTCCCAGCAGCCCCCCTGCTGTTTGAGGTGATGTCAGAAGGTCCCAGTCACACTCAGCAGAACCTGGGCCTGGTGATGGAGGATAGGGGGGCTACTAAAGACTGAGAGACTGGAAAGAATGCGGGAAACTGAGGCATCGCAGCGAGTGCACTAACCGCGTGTCGCGGAAAGAAGGGAGCGTGCAAGTCTTCATTCTGGAGGACAGGCTGCAAGAGTTTAATATTAATATTTTACTGGCTCGATTTAACACTGTCAAAAATGAAGGCTTGCCCAAACAAAGGTGCTTGCCACGCTAATGTAATGTAAAATTTCTCCTACAGAATCTGAGAGTTGAGAGAGGTCACACAGAACCTTTCCAGGAATCACATCCTTACCCAGTGTCATGGGCAGCTTCCCAAATTAAAGGCTGCCATCAAACTGAACAAACAGACAATTTACCATGCCATGTACTCACGCTACATTATCCACACAGGAGGTCTGCACCAACAGAAACGCAGGAGCATGTGCACACACACTGATACACATACAAGTTGTATCAGGTTGTCAGCATATCGCGTGTGTAGTAGAAAAAAGCGTCTGGAATGTTTTAGGTCTAGTAGCAAAGCCAATTCAATACTATAGCCACATTTTGTGTAGGCAACTATGCGAATATCTCTGTTCGAACTATATATTGCTATTGTTTTAATCAATCAAAATGTCTAAATACCTCCATATTTGCGAAGTCCTTCACTACTGACCACCCACACACGACATAATTTAGGGCGGTTCAGAATTCCTTTCAATGCTACTACTGATAATGCTATAGACTATAAATGGATATATAATAATAAAGAGTTATATATCCAGTAAATAAAATCGTAATCTAGTACATGAAATACATGCAACACACCTTTAATAATTGATGATCGGACAGCTAACGTTACTAATATGCTAAAGATACTCACCGCTTGGGCGTTTATAAAAAAGCTTAAAGAAAAATTCAGTTAGCTAGTTTAGTCACACAAATAATAGGAATCTAGCCAATTCCACGGTAAACGTTAGCTAGCAATTTAACGACATATCACACAAAGTCAGCACTAGCTAGCAAGCAGACAGTGCACAGTATCTTCATTTCCAGAATGAATGAAAACCCACCCAGAATGATAAGGATAACGCTAGCTGGCTGGCAAGCAACATGTCTGCCGGTGTATGCTAAAACGTGAAGCAGAAATCCAGCCCGTCGCGGCGATATCCCCATCACGACACTCACTCCCTTAACATTGCAGTGATAGACTATACGTATCGCAAAAAGATAGCTATTTAAGAATGTGATAATCACGACCGTGATTTCAGAAGACGGGACCTGGAAATGGGGGGGGGAAATCGACGGTGATGCGATTTCACGTATAGAAATTACAGAACGCTAGCGAGCTAACGTTAGTTTGATATTAATATATCTGGCAAACCAAATTTTGATCACTTTTTGAGTTTATCGTCATATGGTTTATTTTATTCCTTCCCCCGAACCCATGGTCCCTGTCGAACGCAGGTTTGTTTTCAACACGCCCGACTGATTCCCCCAGCAAGCCCTTGCTAACTAACAAGCAATGCGAGCTTACATATTTTTATTTTCCGTCGTGACCGGCTCGTCCGTGTTTGATCGGTCGAGTTCTATTGCATTGAATGGAAAGTCCTTACCAGTCTTTCACGTTCTGTCCCCCACCGATGCCACCCTTCCACACAAATAGTGGTTTTAGGGCCGCGAGGGTTCCCTTCCTGCTAGCTACCAAGCCTTCGCGTTTTCTTGCCTGCTCACTGACACCCCACTCTCCCTCCAATTCAAGATGTCTACCTCTCCTTCCTTCTGAGGTACTGAGTCAGCTGACATGCGTCACAATGCGTCATATGATTTTTTTTAAGCATAGAAAAAATAATTAATTTTATCCTATTCATTTATGATGTGTATATAGTATATTTAGAAATATATACGCACATAATATACACACATACAAGGTTAGATCATCGCCCTTGCTTACTTTCACAGCACTGCAGCCAGTAGGGCTAACCATGGTCAGATCTTTCAGCTAAATTGACTGAATTTGAATGATCTGCTTGTCGGGAATAGCCATATCCGAATTAAATATCCTAATATTATAAAATGTTGACAAAATGACTCAAATTTAAAACATAGCATATTTTTATTCAAAATGACAAGTTACTGAAAATAAAAAAACGGTTCTTCAACACAAGTAGTTGGAGGCGATTACAATTTCCTTGGAAATACTGTTTTGTAAGAAAGTTTCAGTAGGCCTATTTTGAATGACTGAGAGCACTGGCTTTATAATAGCAAGTAACATTAGTGCCTCCACTGTGTTTTGGTTCTATTTCACTTAAAACAACCTTGGTATTACAAAACCAATGGGTATATGTTCAGCGCTTTTATTTTCTGGTCCGAATTACAAAATAAATTTACGTGCCATTGTCTCTCAAATCCAAGGTGCCACTGCGTGGGCGTTGACTGTCACGTGGTTTACACTAGCCCCCATGTTAAACGAAATTCTTGAGCGTTCTTCCAGGGATTTATTTCCATGCACCCTGTCGTCTCGAACGTACTTTTCCATTATGCTTTGATTCAGACCTGGAAAAAGGTGTGGTTGCAGTCTGGCTTCAGTGGATGATTCTTGGGGAACGTAACCAAAGTACAGTGGCCTACTTGCATTCTGTACTCCACCGTTTCTCAAAACGGGTCCTAGATTGTTCGGTAGTGATTCTGCTTCGTGATACGGGCCCAGGGCTTTGAACCACTGTGTTATACTCTTATTTTGCCTGCGTGCTTATTTCTGTTTTCAACAATAAATCTTAATGGAACATAATGAAAGGGCATCTTTGGGCAACAGTGTCCTTCTGGAAACTTCAATTCTTGAAGATGGATTGAAACAGTGGCTAATCATTTCACTATATGTCAACACCACAGTTTGGTGGATGTTTTGAATGGTTGGTTTCCAGTTTGACCTGAATGGGTTTGCTATTCCATACATCGCTGAACTGACTTTCACAGAATATCATTAAATTCTACACACCAGTCCCCTCCCCTCCCCCACATGTATGCACAAGTCTCGTCTCCAGTCTGTTCCAGTCCCCAGTGGTGGAATAAGTTTCCCATTGGTCAGGACAGCAGAAAACCTGACCATCTTCCACACAGACTTGAGACATACCATTTCAGACTGCACCCTGGCTCCCCTGACCCTCTTTATCCATCCTGTTTTTGCTCTTCTTTTTAATTTCCTTTTGGTATGATGCTATCAGTATAGCTGTGTGAAGATAAGTTATCTGTATAGTGGTATTTATTTTTACATCCAATACTTCACCGTTGATTTGTTCAGTAAACTTCACACTTCCTGATTATAAATAGGCCTTCTGCACCTTATTGGTGATGTCATACTTTTCTATTCCTGAGGCTAATGCTGATGTTCTCAAATTAAGCAAGTCGGTCTAGATAACAGCATCTGCCAAGTGTTTGTATAGTAATGTAATGACTTCACCAATACCCCCAATTCAGCTGCAAACAGACCTCTCAATTTCTGCCTGAGTGAGACTGTAGGAAACTGTCATGGGTTTCTCTAGTAGCTTTAAAAAAATCAAGCCTCTGTTTAAACTGCAGTTAAATGAGTGTGTGGTGGCTAGCTCATTCCCTGTTAAACTAGCTGAATTTCTGCTCTTGGCTTCCGTACAGAATGTTCCGGCTTGCCGGCACCAGCCCCACCATTGGACACACTGCTAAACACGCGCACACAAACCCGTTCCTGTGGCCCAAGCCGAAACACCGGCAGTCCAAGCAATTTTGGCAATCTTACAGACTGAAGCACTCTGACCCTGAGATCATGTGACTAGGAACACCACTAAATGCCGCTCAGTGAGTTGGGTAGGAGGAAACTGCTGACAGCTTTTCTTTTGGCATGTATTCTCAGTTAGCAATTTTTAATTTGTCAAAGTGCTGAGTCAGGCTGACAGTGTTCCCCGAATCCCCAAACCACACCCTCCTTTCCTGTCCCCGGAGTGAAATGCAACCCTAGCCCCCACGCTGATACTACAATGTGTTTCCTGTTAGCCCAATACTCTAGCCCCAACTGTCCCAGCTTCCCTTTGCACTGTCCTAACTGCGTGTGTGTGTGAATGAACTCATGTAATGAATGCAGTTAGCAAAGTTAGCAAACTCTGACTCTGGGGGCCTACATCACAATGAGCTTTCCAGCTCTTTTTATGCCAAAAACACTCAGGACTGGGGAGACAAATTGATTTATCCAGCCAGAGTGATGATTGGTTGACCTGAGTGGTGAAAGTGCTCAAGTGGAAAAGAAATAAAATGACTATCAGTTTCTTCTGAATGACCCATTACCCAAGACACACTGGAGACAAGCAGCAAACCATTTTTCAGAAAATTATTATTTTTTAAAACCAGGTTGTCTGTGGTAGCCAACGCAGCTTATCCGTATGTACAGTCCAGAAAATAAATTGTGATTAAATGCCTCCTTTAGCCCTGCAATGCAAATTCATTCCACATTCTTCACGAGATCACACCATGATTCCCACATTTTGTCAATAAAACTATGTTTATAAATAAAACTATTCTTTTTCATAAAACAGCATACAGCACAGCATGTATGAAACTGGATCATATATCACTACATTAGCATTCGCTAATTATCCATAAAAGAACAGATGAACAAAGGAAAATATAAAAAGGAGCAAGATAGGGTTAATGTTGAAATGAGACAAACTATAAATATACAGGATGTTAATGGCAAAATATTGAAGACCATATTCGTTTGCAGAAACAGATTTAAACATTGAGAGAGAGATGGGGCACTGGACTTGCTCAAGGCCGTTCATCCCACACTTTCACAACTGCTCCACTGTGCGCATGTGCGTGAGCCCGTGTGCACGAGTGTGTTACTGTGTGCACACGTCTGTTTGCACGTGGATCAGTGGATCTGTTCACTGCTGTGTCCAAGTAAGCCCCTGGACACCCTGTCTTCTGCCAGACAAAAATGGTTGAACTCCATACATTCCAAAATCCCTTCTATGCTGCTGTTGCCATGGCAGCCACCGCAGAAAGTTAGAGCAGAGGAGGACATGCTACATTTTTAGAAAAGAAGAATAAGACAACGCTCTGTATTCACCGTGGTGCTCAGAACGTTTATATGAAATGTATACCTTCACTTGTACCTGTTAAAGGCCGAATCTCAGTCTGTATCCAGTAGCATTCTTTCCAATGTAGAGCTCAGGATGGCAAAAGCAGTTCACAGCGCTCACAAATAGCTTGTAAGTACATACAGGCCAGCAGCAGCTTGGTTATAGTTCCATGAAAGCTGTCCTTACACACATGCACACTCTCACACTCTCACACTCTCACACTCTCACACTCTCACACTCCCTCACGCTCTCACTCACTCATACTCTCACTCACTCCCTCACTGATCCAGGCATCCTCAGGAGTACAGGAGTCCAACATCTGTGATAGATCAATCTCTCTCTTTCTCTACATTTGCTTTTCATCTCACACTTTCTCTTTTTTCTCTCTCTCTCAATTTTTCTTCACCGACAAATAAAATAAAAATACATGAAGAAGAAATTTCTCTCTCATTTAGGTTATTTTTGATAAATCATTCATTATGGAATTAGTAATTTGTTCTTGATGAATGTCACAGGAAGTGGGTTCCACTCCTAACCCCTCTCTTCCTCTTTGTACGCTTTGTGGGGAAAACAAGCATAAGAAAATAAAACAAAGAGTCTGGCGGTACATAAGGACAGGAGAGAGGGCACAGGAGAGACAGGAAAACGCTTCTACCTGTGTTCTCTGCGTTCTCTCGCACCAACCACCTGTCACAAGCAAACTGTCTTCTGGGGAAAGGGGAACTAGAGAGACACTTTGATTTTGGTCTTCTTCACTGAAGAAAGTAGCAGGCATCAACACACCACAGAGAAGGAAAGGAAATGTTACTCTTGTGACCAACCAGCAGCATGTCTCCTTCTCACCCCTCCCCCTCAGTCCATCCCTCCCTTCCTCACATCCTCCCTTCTGCCAGCACCAAGAGGACTTCCAAATGCCTCCGGTGAGACTCGGCACCCTGGTCACCTGACACACATCACATGACATCCACAAAGAACTCGCTGGGGTTTCCCATGGCCATGCGGAAGGACTGGCGCGAGGCTGCGATCTCGGGGGGCACGGAGTCCAGGTCGCGGCTGGGGGGGGAGCCGGGCGGAGCGAGGGGCACGGCGGGGGGTGTCTGAGGCTGGGGGGGCAGGCCGGGGGGGCCGTACGCCAGGCTGTGGGCGGCAGAATGGGTGCTGCGCAGGCTGTGGGTGCTGCGCACGCTGTGTTCGCTAGGGGGCGCTGCAGAGTGCTCGCTGGGGGCCTTCTCCCTCCTGTGCTCAGATTCGCTGCCGCTGCCACCAGATTTGGACTCGGCCCCCCCGGCTCCAGCCTTGGCTTCCCTCTTAGCACCCCCACTGCGATTCGAGCCACTGCTCCCTGGGAAGAGCACAGCAAAGAGAGAGGGAAGGAGAGGAGGAAAGAGAGAGGTGGGGGGGGGAGGGGGATCAGTCAGTTTAAACTAACAGATACAGCATTTTAATATCAAGTGTCTTTGTTACCATGTACTGTAATGTACATTGTACCTGGGAACGTTACAGATTTCATTTTACAACGCATCCCCTAAAACTATTTATTAATTGAATCAATAACACAACATATTGACAGTCAACATCGATAATAACAGGTGTGATTAAAAATCTGATCCTGCGGTGACTGTGACATCACTTCCGGTAGAATGTCCGTTATTCTGTTAGTTCCAGGTAGCCTCACCTTCACTGTGTTGGCTGCCAGCACTTCCTCCCCCTGCAGTATGGTTGTAGGGTGGCTCGTGCGGGGTTTGGGGGTTGTAGGGGTGAGGAATGGGATACTGGTAGGGGAAAGCCAGGGGCCAGGGGGACACACCAGTGTGGGGCAGGGGGGCCAAGGTGTCCTGGTCAGAAGCTCCACTGGAGCCATCATGGTCGTGCAAGGAGAGATTAGCCATGTCTGAGAGACAGAGACAAAAAGAGAGAGTGAGGGAAAAAAAGAGGAGGGAAGGGGAGAGGGACAAAGTATGAGGGAGCAGAGAGGAATTGGGTAGAACAAGAGAAGAAAAGGAAAGGCGGAAAAGTTTGGAGTTACCAAGGTTATGTACTGTATAGTGGAGACTTAAATGGAAAAAGAGGGGAGGACACAGCAAGGAAGAAGATTGAGGATGTAATATACCCACAAGTTCATTCCATGACAGAGAGAGAGAGAGAAAGGGAGAGAATGGAGGAGAGAGCAAGAGCCAAAGCAGAGTGGCGAGCATTGTTGAGCTGAATGGCCTGTTCTCGTTGCTATGCTATGTTATGCTATGCCATGTCATGTATAATGCAATTCTATGCTATGCTATGTTATGCTATGTCATGCTATGCTATATTATGTTATGTTATGTTATGTTAGTGAAAGGGGGAACAAGAATGAGAGAGAAAGAACACAACAGTGACAAATGCAGACAGATGGAGAGATACTCACTTCCACACAAATCCCCAAAAATATAGTAGCACTGCTCAGAGAAGGTGATCTTGTTGACGGTGTGGCGGATGTAGCCGGCCTTCAGCAGGTTGCTGGCGTACTTGCGTGCCTCACGACGGTCCGTGAAGCCCTCCACTCGATGGTAGAGCCAGTCCACCACGTCAGAGCCTGGGACGTACACACCCCGTAAACCCACATCACACCACAGCAGGAGGCCAGCAAGCACAACACCCTCAGAGACTAGACCAGAAAACACTCAAGGAATAGCAGAGGTTGGGGGCAGACTGTACCTATGAAGGCATTGGGGATGGTGATCTTCAACCACATCCTGTCTCGCACCTCAAGTCCCGACTCTGGCGAGGCCATTGCCTTGGCGACAGTTGCCATATCGCTGTGGATGGACAGGTGGATATCGTCGAAGCCTAGTGAAAGGGGTACAACATTCAGACAGATGGATGGACATAGATAACCAGACAGACAGACAGCCATGATCAGCAGCAAAGCAGGAAGTGAAATAAGCATGCATGCAGTGGTTCTGTGGTCGTCTGAAGTATGTGTGCCTGTATGAATGCGATATGGTGTTGGTTGTGTTCAGTCCAGGTATATGAATATTGCAGTGGTTCCTAACCCCAGGTTTTTGTTTCAAGCCTAATTTGGCACACCTGATTCTACTAATTAGCAGCTCAACGAGATCTCATTGAGCCGTTGAGATCTTGTTGAGCTGTGCTTTCCTGTGGTTCGAGTGAAAACCTACAGGACGGTAGATCTCCTGGAACAAGTTTGGGAACCACTGCAGAAATGTATGGTGTGTTCATGTGTGTTGTATGCTCAGTGTGCGTGCATGTTGTGCAGTGTGTGGGTGCTTGTGCTAGGTAGCTGTTACTGTAAGAAGCAGGGTGAGTGATGCACTGTTTCCACAGGCCATGTTCAGCTACAGGTCAGACTGCCTGCACAAGCGGCTGTGGTTCCAGATGGAGGACTAGACCTGACTGGCTTTCTGTTTTAGCTGGTTAAATAGCATGAAAAGAGATGAACAAGACACACTGATATGACAGACTACTCTAACCTTTAAGATAATATGTAATTATATTTTATTGTTAAGAATACGCCAGCTACAAAATGCCTTGTATAGCCAAGCACTGAATTTAAACAAGTAAATGAAACAGAAATCAAATCAAAACTGCCATAATGGCTGTATAAATGAAATTCCATCTATGAGAACACACAGGTGCCAGCACCTCTGTGCCTGACGCACTGAATGCGTCCGAATGTGTTCTCATGTCAGATACGTTTAGAGTTTGTCACACTAGTAGGTGTTAACCTCAGTCCTGCAGGCAGACCCACTGGTAGACTTGGCCTAATAGGAACCAGGCTTAGCATGGCCGACCAGACTGGGCTAGGGGCTGGAGTGTATGGCAGGGGTGTCAGACTCCGGCCCTGGAGGGCCATAGTGTCTCCAGGTGTTTGTGTTATTATTATTATTGTTTCCTTATAATCAGCAGGCAATTAAGCCTTTGAGAACAAGGTGTGTGAACTTTTTAACCAATCAATCACTTGAATTAATGACTTGCGCTGAAACACACCAAAAACCAGCAGACACTGCGGCCCTCTAGGACTGGAGTTTGACACCCCTGGTGTATGGAGTTCATTGGGGTGCGGGGGGGGGGGGGGTTAGTAGGCGGGGCTTCAGGGCTGTTTGGTGGCTGCAGTACAGAAAGTCTGACATCACAGAGAACAGGCTTAGGAAGGTCAGGTTTTATTATGTTTGCGGAGAGCAGCTTTGTGGAGTGGTTGGGAGACAGTAAGCATATAACGATCATTTTACACAGGGAAAGCAGTGATGTGGGGAGCAGGGCTGTTGGGGGCAGGGGTCAGCACCCTCATCCTCCACAAATGAGTTTCAGAGCTCTTAAAACGTTTTTAACCAATAAATAACCACGGACGTCCAAAGTTTTACCACGGATGCAACCCGTTTGGCCGTGGGGTGCAGGTTTTTTAGGATCCAGGTTCGGGTGAGGGCTGAGGTAGGGTCTGACACTTACGCTCTGTCTCAGGGATGGAGCTGGTGATGGAGGAGCTGGTGGAGGTGATGGTGCTCATTGAAGGGCTCATACCGTACACTGGGTACGCCCCCGTCATGGCCGCGGTGTGGGACACCCACGCAGCAGGGTCAATGGGCCGGATCGGCTCACCTGTGCAAAAACGGGGGGGTTTCCAGCTGTAAAAACTGAACAGTTCATAATTGTACCAACAACCTGGAGTAGAAAGCACACCCACAGACATGGTACACTTACATCTTAAACACTTACTGAAATAATATTAGCCTGAAATATTAGGCTTACTTAAGTTTTTTATGTTTATCTTTTTATGGCATCACATTTTGTGTGTTTCTACATATGTACCATCATGTTAAATAAACCAAACCCTAAGGGCAGAGACATCCGAAGATGTCTTTATAATACATCCTCTCCTTACACATTGTTCCTTTCACTTTAGAGTTCCTTAAATTTCTAGGCTACAGGCTTGTATGTTTCACTATTATGTTTGTGTTTTGTGTAACAGCTTAACCCCGAGGTTCTCCTGTGTTGAAAGTGAAAGTCAGCTGTTCTAAGACCTCTTCTCACTACAACTCCCAGCATCACCCAGTCACATCTCTGTCATGGCTGGCTGCTCAGCGTCCCGTTTCCGCAAGCGAAAGTGTATATATAAAGAGCATGAATACAGTGTTTGAATACAGAGCTTAAATACAGAGCATGAATACAGTGTATAAATACTGCATGAATACACTGTAGAAATACTGCATGAATAGTGTATAAACACAGAGCATGAACACAGTGTATAAACACAGAGCATGAACAGAGTGTATAAACACAGAGCATGAACACAGTGTATAAACACAGAGCATGAACACAGTGTATAAACACAGAGCATGAACACAGTGTATAAATATGAATACTCACTCCGTGGCAGTGTGAAGCAGCTGCGGGGGTTGGGGTCCCAGCACTTTGCCACTGTTAGAGTGATTGGGCTGTCAACACACACAGCACCAGCGGGTATTACACACCGGCAGCAAGGACACCTCTTCACACACATTCACGTATGGACATATTCAGCTTCCTGTGTGTGTGTGTGTGCGCGCGTTTGGGTGTCTGTGTGTGTGTCTGAGTGTGTGTGTGTTTGTGTGCATGCGTGTGTACACTTTAAAATAGGTTTGCCCAGTCGCCATGGTCTTGTTTAGTAGCACAGGGTGTAATATGTATCCTCAGGGCAACATTTAGTAACTGAGTAATATTTTCATTGTTTAAATGAAACCACAATTCAGATCTGCATCTGGCAGCTAATAGTACATGTTTAATCCTATTGTTTTGGCCACGGGCCATCTGTATCAAATGAAGCTTATCTGCATCAAAGTAAGCTTCATTTCAGGCACTCACTCAAAGAATGTGGTCTCTTGTCTAAATGTAAGCAGCTAAAAATCCACAAACGATCTGCGGTTGCCAAAAAATAATAAGTCTTTCAAACATTTCGCCGCTACGCCAAGAACTGAGAGGAATTTACTGCAGCACCAGAAAATATTCAACAGCAATTAGAACCATTCTGATTGCGACTGTGGGGATAAGTACCCAGGAAGTATATAAGCGTACACATTAGCATCTCACACCAGCTCATGAGATGGGACTCTGGTGGGAGTCAGTGTGTGCTGTGAGCTTAGCTCCAGAGCGTTCCCCATCAGCAGCAGGGAACATCTGTGGCTTAATATGCAGCGCGTGTCCTCCTCACCCTGGCTTGTGCACCACCTCCCTCAGCACCCGCACTGCGTCATCGTTGCTCATGTTCTCAAAGTTGATGTCATTCACCTTAAATGAGAGGCAGAGTGGAAAAAGAGAGATATGATCACACAGCTGTTCCCAGTGTGGGTTTGGCTCCTATATTCACACACTTCCATTCTTCCCGAACCCAGTTGCCCCCACCCCCACCCCCCAACCTGCAGCAGCATGTCTCCAGGTTCGATTCGCCCATCAGCGGCCACAGCCCCGCCCTTCATGATGGACCCGATGTAGATGCCCCCATCGCCTCTCTCATTGCTTTGCCCCACGATACTGATGCCAAGAAAGTTATACTTCTCTGCAGACAGAGACAGAAACAAAAAAGAAGTTTCATTTTCACACAAGGCTTGCTAACTGGGTGAATTTCATGCTCAAAGCTCAAATGGAACCTGGTCCTGCTTGCAAAAATATACATGTGCTCTAGCAGTATAAACTTCATAAAGAAATTTCCAGAAAAAGAGTCCCAATTTATATAAACTGTCATAGTTTAAAGATCACTTTCCCATAAAACACGCAGACACTGATAAATGCCCACGAGGTGAGAGGCAGTCAGCTCAATTTGCTGATTGTGAGCTGGCTGCTCCGATGGAGCTGGTTCTGATGGAGCTGGTTCTGCTGGAGCTGGCTCTGATGGAGCTGGCTGTGATGGAGCTGGTTCTGATGGAGCTGGTTCTGATGGAGCTGGCTCTGATGGAGCTGGTTCTGATGGAGCTGGCTCTGATGGAGCTGGCTGTGATGGAGCTGGCTGCTGATGGAGCTGGCGATGTGCGGGATGGAGCTGGTTCTGATGGAGCTGGTTCTGATGGAGCTGGCTCTGATGGAGCTGGTTCTGATGGAGCTGGCTCTGATGGAGCTGGCTGTGATGGAGCTGGCTGTGATGGAGCTGGTTCTGATGGAGCTGGCTCTGATGGAGCTGGCTCTGATTGAGCTGGCTCTGATGGAGCTGGCTCTGATTGAGCTGGTTCTGATGGAGCTGGCTGCTCTGATTGAGCTGGTTCTGATGGAGCTGGCTCTGATTAAATGCAGGGCACTGGAAGGGCCTGACGCAGCCGCTGCTGACTGCAGCCCAGGGCCAGCACTGCGCAGATGTTATCTGGAGCACTTTTTTATTTTCTCTTTCTGGGAAACCGTAGCCAAGGACAGCAGGCAAAGTCCAGGCGCTTTCCTCCGCTTGGGCTGCCGCCAGCGTTCTGGGTGAGGACCGGCGGTCGAGCTCCGCCTTCCAGCAGAAAAATGAATCAGCGGCGGCTTTGGCTCCGGGTCAGCAGAGGAGAGGCTGGGAGGACAGGGGCCTGGAATATGTTACTTACAGATTCAGCTTTTACATGGTGCCTGAGCTAATGCCTTTTCTCCTTAATGGAAAGCCCAATCATTCAAACGCCGCAAAGCTCACTGTGACCTCATCACCGTCGGCTGGAGGAAGCCCAGACTAGCAGTGTGCTCTGGTCAGAGGAAGACGCTTCGCGTGCAGCTCATCAGGCGGACTTGCGGGCGCTCGACAGACCAGCGGGGGCGGCTGACCCGCGACGAGACGCCATCATCCCAGACGACTGAAACCCTCCCATCCCTGGGTAAAGCTAGAGCCAGCTGCGTGCCACCCAGCAGGCCTGCCAGCCACAGTCTGCACTGGCACACTCAGAAAGAGTGCCTTCACAGGAGAAGCCACCCAGCAGCCCGGATAACCCAACATAAACACCTTGACAACTCAAGCACTGCTACACCTTGCCCCAAAGCCAGGAGGAACAATCCCTAAACTGAGACTGAATATATAAATACAGCTGCTGCCTCAACTTCTCTCCAACTGCTTTAATTTGTCCACATTGTAGAAAGGTATCTTTGAATTTAAAATAATGTTTTTCCTGGGGCAGGGAGTGAGAAGAACGCAAAGCCTGGACGGATGGACAGACAGACAGACAGACAGACTTACCCATGTTTAAAGTGACAGTGATGATATTCAGTGACATAGTGGAGTCTGTGATACTGCTGAACGAGGATGACTGGAGAGAGAGAGAGATAGAAAGAGAGGAAGATAGAGAGGAAGACAGGAGGATTGAGGGGTAGAGAGACGGGGGGGATAGAAGGGGGGAAAGCAAGAGTAAGGACACTCAAATACAACAATAAACACTGAGAACAGGATCTTTGTGAGTTGAAGGTGCTGTGTGTGTTTGTGTGTGCATGTCCATGTGCGTGAGCATGAGAGAGAGAGCGATCAGTATGTGCTTTTTGGATCTGCACTCGATAGTCTCACCCTTTCCATGCGTGCCGTTTTAGGTTTCCGTCGGCGACGGCGATGTCGTCTCATGAGTCGGGACGAGCTGCTCTTCTCCGTGGAACTGCTCAACCTGAGGAAGGATTACATCACCAGTATGACACCTCTCACTGTAGGGCCCAGGAACCCACAGGATTCGCCCCATGAATGCAGTGCACCTTAGCCCATTAGGTACGATTTTGTCCAGGAAACTCTGGTAAACGCCACTCAGACTGTGCTTTCAGTGTTTGGACTGCGTGGATCAGTACCGGACCGTGTTCTGACCACGGGCACTCGGGTGCTGTCTCAGTACCGGACCGTATTCTGACCGCGGGCACTTGGGTGCTGTCTTAGTACCGGACCGTGTTCTGACCACGGGTGCTGTCTCAGTACCGGTCCGGGTTCTGACCACGGGCACTCGGGTGCTGTCTCAGTACCGGTCCGTGTTCTGACCACGGGCACTCGGGTGCTGTCTCAGTACCGGACCGGGTTCTGACCACGGGCACTGGGGTGCTGTCTCAGTACCGGACCGTGTTCTGACCACGGGCACTCGGGCTGTGGGGCTCACCGGCTGGTGGACTCGTCGTCCTCGGAGTCGAAGAAGCTGGTGGACTCCAGCTCGCTGCTCATGAGGGTGGAGCAGCTCTCGTACCCCGCCAGCTCCGGCCTCCGCTCCGGCCGCAGGTGGCCGTTCACACGGGCTCCTGCGGGGAAGAGGAGGTCAAAGGTCAAACACGCCCACACACATACACCTGCAAACACAGACACGGACCACACTGAGGCTCATAAACAACCAGCCATACAGACGCACATTCATTGGGAATGCAGTCCATAATGACAATGACAAATTTTTCATTTAATTTAATGAAACAACAGCATAGCAGAATTAATTTAATCTGCTTTAACTCAGTCTGACTAAATGCAATCTAGGGTGGCGCAGACACCTAAAGACACAGGGAAGCAGACAGACAGACAGGAAGTGAAGGACAAAAACAGGGCAACTCACCATGGTCGTGCGAGTCTTTCTTACGAGGTCTTTCTCTCTCGCGGTCTCTCTCCTTCTCCCTCTCTTTCCGCGGTGAAACCACAGACTCTACCTCCGTCTCATGGCCCACAGTGGCTTGGCCACATGCTGCATTCGCGCTGGAAGGAAAGCAGGGAAAGAAGAGCAATGGTGAGAGAGGGGAGGAAGTCAAACTTTATTTATCAGTCAAAGCATTGAGCCAAAAACGATGACATCATTCTCCATGCCGCATGGAAACAGGAATGTCCGTTACCAGGACCCAGTCTGACTCAATTCCACTGGAGACAAAACGATTTCACCATGGAGGCTTCACCACTAGAGGGAGCCGATGACACACCAAGTACTGTCACTGGGCCAGCACACAGCAGGGATTTCACAGTGTGTACCATTATTCACCACTATTCACACATAGGCAGAGATACTATGTGCGCGTGTGAGAGAGAGAGAGAGAGAGAGAGAGGCAGAGAGAGACAGAGAGGGAATAAAGCACACAACAGACAGAAGAACCAAAGGGCCAATCATGCCTAGAAACAGTCATATATGCTCACAGAATGATCTGTATACAGCATTTCTGCTTTTGCAATACAAGTGTTATATTTGTTCTGCTGACAAAGCAAACTGAAATGGGAAAAAGAATGAACTGAGAGCAAAAGGCTTAGAGACACGAGTACTGCACACAGACACAAAGAACAGAAACACAATGAGGCCAACAGCCTAAAGAGATACGCAAAAATGAACAAAAACTATTACACCTGTCAAAACTGCTTAAGTAACTGATTAAAATCCAAGGACGCGTCTCTTGCTTAATTTCACAGCACGTCCACTTATAGTGGGCAATAAAAACTGTGATGCACGCACACTGCATAAAACTGAACATGCACACGCACATACACACACACGCACATACGCACACACACATACACACACGCGCATACGCACACACACGTACACACACACGCACATACACACACACACATACACACACACGCACACACATACACATTCACATACACACACGCACGCACATGCACACATACACACACACGCAGGCACACACGCACGCACACGCACACATACACATGCGCGCACACACACCCAACCCACGTTCATTCCCTCTGAGGCGCACACAGGGGTGTGGCACTCACTGGAAGGAGGGGGGTCTGGAGTCCCCGATGCCGCCGGTCCTCTCCAGAGGTGGGGGCAGCTCGGCCTGGCTGTCTGCACACACAGAGCCCGCGTCCGAGTGGGAGCCGTCCGCAGACACCAGCTGAGGAGAGACGGTCAGACAGTCAGACAGTCAGACAGTCAGACAGACAGACAGACAGACAGGGTGCCATAGTCTGTTATTTCTGGTCTGATCCCCCAGCACGGGGGCGGGCGATGCCGGTCCTGGAGGGCAGTGTGTATGCACTACGCAGGGTTGTGTTTCCAGCAATTATCCAGACTAAATGTGCTAATTGGCCGTTTGCATCAACAGCGGTTCACTCCTAGGTTAGGTCAAAAACATTTCACATAGGGGCACGAGAACAGACTTCAGCTGTCATTCATTCATTATCGGCATGTCAAGAAATGCAGATAAAATGTCAGATGACGTAAATGTTAGGGCTAATGAAATAATTAAGACTAGACGTTGGCATGAAATGCAGGAGAAGATACAGCTCTCCTTGCCCACCTCCGCCCCAGCTAATTATATTTTTTTTTGGTGGAAGGTTCCTCTCCACTGCAATTGCGAGCCCGCCCAAGGTGCAGCAGTTTCCTGCAGTACAGCACAAATTGGCTGCGCGTTCTCTGAAACATCTACAGCCACCCACTGATTCACTCCATTCTGCGTTCCACAGCAGAAGCAGCGGGGCAATCCAGCAGAGGGAATACCCTGCCAACTGAAACCCTCTCGGGGCACACTGCACCCCTGAGGACCCCCGGACACAGGCATCAGGCAAGGACACTCCCCATCAGGAATCTTCACTGACGGGCAGATTAGGGATCATGTTCTTATGAGAAAAAAAATGTGGCCAAACATCATTGGTCTATTTATTACATATAATTGTACTAGATAGAATATCCCAATCTATAATCATGAATAATAATGAACTCTTGTGTCATAATCAGCCTTGGAGAAATTCAGCAGAAATATTCAATGTATCTATGCAATATACATATAAATTAAGTGGATTAACAGAGCCAAAGAGAGAGAGAGAGAGAGAAAGAGAGAGAGATGCTCTCACTTGAATGGTTTGTTGATGGTGCAATGACAGATTACTCAATTGCTCGTTCACATTTAAAAAATCAAATGAAGGCCCAGTTATCCATGAACAAAACATGACCTTTCATGGACTTAACACCTGTCTCTTGGGGGAAAAAAAGTTCATATTTTAATTTCTACCCTCCAACAGGCAACTCAATTTGAAAATTAGATTGTAGGAGAACATAAAAATGACCTATTTTAATTGCTGGCAGAGGTACTAGCAAAGACAGGCAGAAATACCCATTTAAATTCTCCAGACAATGCTGCAATGGCTATTGATGTAAATAATGTGGCAATATAAAAAAACCAATCAAATGTGTGCAAATAAAGACTTCTGAATGCAGAGATTTAAGAGCAGAAATGAGATTGTCTTTAATGATGGTCACTGGGCAGCCTTTACAGCACCACAGAATGAATGGTCACACTGAACAGAATGCGGCCAACAGTGAACGTACTTCAGGAATTTCAACATCCTCACTTCCCCATGAACCAGTGCCACAAAGGAATGCTCCACTTGCATCCACTTCCGCACATGTGCCAACACCACAACACCCATAAAAACCTTATGTTCTACGCTGTTAAACACGTTGAGCTTTGAGTACCATTTTCTTCACGGTGCATGGAAAGGAACGGAGCCTTGCATGTTTCTGGCGGACATGTTAATGTTTTACATCTGAGGGGAGCAGAGAGGAAATGGAGAACTTCTGTTTTTCTCTTCTGGACAAATGAGGGAGTACCCACAGTGCATGTGTGTGTGTGTGTGTGTGTGTGTGTGTGCGCGTGTGTATGCGTGTGTGAGTGTGTGTGTGTGTGTGTGTGTGTGTATGCGTGTGTGAGTGTGTGTGTGTATGCGTGTGTGAGTGTGTGTGTGTGTGCATGCGTGTGTGAGTGTGTGCGTGTGTGTGCGTGTGTGAGTGTGTGTGTGTGTGTGTGTGTGTGTGTATGCGTGTGTGCGTGTGTGTGTGTATGCGTGTGTGAGTGTGTGTGTGTGTGTGTATGCGTGTGTGCGTGTGTGTGTGTATGCGTGTGTGAGTGTGTGTGTGTGTATGTATGCGTGAGTGTGTGTGTGTGTGTATGCGTGTGTGAGTGTGTGTGTGTGTGTGTGTGTGTGTGTGTGTATGCGTGTGTGTGTGTGTGTGTGTATGCACGTGTGTGTGTGTGTGAGTGTGCGTGCGTGCGTGCCTGTGTGTGTGTGCGTGTGTGCGCGCGCATGTAAACGGATGTGTGTGTGCGTGTATCTACAGCATACACGCCTGTGTGTGAGCTAATCCGTATGCATGTGTGTGCCTGTGCGAGATTGAAGCGCAGTTTAGATGAAGGCTAAGTTCTTGAAAGCTTCATCAAAGGACAGGCTTGACTTTGACTCTCTCTCTCTCGTGTAGTAGAATTTGGTTGTGTCTTTCATGATAGAGAAGAAAGGCATTAAATGGGAGAAATAGCTTATCTGGGACAGATGTCTCTCTCCCACACAAAGATCTGACACACACATGCACACACACACACACAAAAACACACACATACGCACACACACACACAAAAACACACACATACGCACACACACTCACACATACACACACACACACAAACTGTCACAAACACACAGCCCTCGGCTCTTCATGCCAATTCCCCAGGGAGTCCTGCTGGGGGGGCAGCTGCAAAGTAATTGACAAACACTGAGGCAATTTAACACACACGCACGCACATGCACAGTAACACACACAAACAGAGAAAGGGGGAGGCATAAGAGTGCCGTGGGGAAAGAAAGTATCCGAATAAACTTTCATCTCCTGAATCTGTCAGGAGAGTTAAAACTGAGAGGATGAGGAGGTGATTTTAGGCGGTGAGGGACACTTACCCAGGATACCACGCGCCCGTTGAAACACGGCAGTTTGGCATTGTCATCTGAGATTTCCTCCTTTACCACCCTGAGTGTGGAGAGGGGGGAGGGAGGGAGGGGGGGAGACAGATAAAGAGAGAGAGAGAGACAGACAGACAGACAGACAGAGAGAGAGAGAGACAGACAGACAGACAAACAGACAGAGAGAGAGAGAGAGAGAGAGAGAGATCATCACTAATAAGGATGCAGCAGGCCAGATGACAAGCATGTGCACGTGTAGAACACAGCCTCATTCCCCTCATTTCCTCTCAGGCTCATTTCCCAAAGCCTGGTGTAATCATATTTAATATTTTCCCAGCGTACACTAGTTTCCAGGGTGCCCAATAAGGCCTGCATTTTGTAAATTGAGCTGGTGGCCTAATGAATGATTGTGCATCTCACTCAGAAAGATGGCAAGACCCACCCTAAAGACCCAGGAATGAATGCAATGCCCTGACCACCCCTCCACAATGCAGTCCAGACTACAGTCGTTTTTTAATTGCGCTATGTAAAAAACGTCAGCCTTGGCCGTTTATGAAAGGAATAAACCATGATGGGCTGCCCTTCCTGCTTCGCTTCGTCAGATCACCACCCCCATCCTACATTATTTTCCAATAGCAGGACAGCCTGGAGCTCTTTGTTCCTTACACAAATAGCCAAAGCTCACAAAAAAAATTAGAAAACGGGTTATAAAACGGATAGTTCCAGCCCTGGATGCAAATTGGTCAATACAGAGTATGACGCATAATGTTTATAACATTAATGATATTACTGCCATTTTATAAAAGCAATCAGGCACTTGAAGCCATGCCATATTGTGAATATAGTCACAGCTAAAGGGGTTGCAGGTACTAACAATGCCATTTAGCCGTGACTATATTCACAATATAGCACGGCCACTCGTGTCTTATTGCTTAAATACAGCACGGCCTCGCACGCCTTGTTTCTTAATTAATGCACACCCTTGGACCAATCAGAATAGAGCATTCAGCCAAGCCATTGTATAAAAAAAAAAATCTCAATAACGCAATTCAAATCTGAAGGAGAAGTGTGGGTTTACCAACCAGCAGTATGAACACACTGATCACTCACAAGAATGGAAACAAACAGCGACAGTAGTGCCCTTACATACACATACCGCACAAGCACACACACCACACTCAATATGAAGGATAAACAGAGGTGGGTGTGAATGGGTAGCGCCAGAGATTTATGGCCCAAACTACCCACAATCCTTTGCAAGAACGGATATAGACATGAGAAATTACACATCTCTCTCACACACGTCAAATCAAACTCAGGCACGCCCATGCACAATAAATTATCTGCACACATTTAGCACCTCCTCCCCCCATCCTCACCTCCTTCCATCTGCTTTCTGAATAGGTACTGACCCCAAGTGACCCACCCCCCTGTTGCTATAGAAACCACTATTAATTCTGGGGTGAGGGAGACAGCTGTGCCTCGTCATAGTAACAGTAATAAATGATTACAAAAATTGTCATTAGTGCAGAGTAACAAAGCACTCAGCATATTTAAGTAAAATGTAAATTGCAATTCCAATTTAAACTAATCATTTATCTGTACACAATTCCCACTTTCCACACAAATATACCCGTGGTAGAAGTTCACAGTATTTGCCCTGAATATGGAAGCGCCTAGCATGCTAATTCAATCACAAGTATAAGAAAAAACACATTCATGGACTTGACACACTAACGCATCACATTTTTAGCCAAACAATTAATGACTTTTAAAAATGGTACACTGTAAAAATCGCTGTAAGATGAAATATTTCCTTCCAGGCTGAGAAATTTGAAATGTGCACAGTTTAACTCTTAACTGATCGTAACTATGCACCTCTTGGAAGTGTCTGCATACACAACTCCTTTGTTTAGTTACACAGTTGTACAATAGAGGCTAAGCCAGAAGGGACAAAAATGTCAATGGCTGTGTCTGAAATCGCATACTATGCACTACATACTATATATCCTTTTTAAGTATGTCTGAAACAATAGCATGAATGCAATATTATGCAAAAAATATCAGAATGTCACACAACACTTGATGAAATATTATAACATGCAAACACTGCACACTACGTTGGCATGAGTATCCCACAATGCATTCTAAATGAAATCATATTGAATAGGCTATATCAGTTGAGACCTACAGTATGCTTCAAGAATTATTTGCATACACATACGACATGTAGTAGCTACATAATGTCAACCAAGCTTCTATTTGGGTCATGTTTAATGGCATTTACATAACTTTACAATTAAAGATATAACCTTTTAGGAGCAACCAAACGTAAGCAGTGTAAATAATAAATTATGCAGGTGCAAAAAAGCCTACTTGTGGTGATAATACAGTCTCCATTTTAAAAAAGAAACCCAAACCATCTGCAATATTATACAAAATAATAAGCATAGCAACAAAGCCCTTGAAATCAACATGCCTTTCATTTTATTCTAGGGTTTGGCTACCAAGTGTGACAACGAAGCAAAGGAAACAAAGAGTAATGATGTCAGGCTAAAAATACCACCGTTACATAAGTGAGTTAACCATGTTGCTATACATGCTCCAATACACACTTCCCTTCTTCGTGACATCTCTATCACACACATGCACGCACGCACACACACACACACGCGGTACAGAGGAATTACACGCTTTATGCCCCTCTTACCAGTTTAATTTCTGTACAACGTAAATTAAGCGATATTTAGATTTTTTAAATATGCATCAGCATTCACATATTCTACATCCATTTCTGTCTATTTGTTATTCATTCTGATAAGCTTTGCTGTTTTTGCACATGCTGGTGTGATGCAACACCAAGAAATGAAATATTATTTCAGTTAAAGTCATTCTGAATGGCCACTCTTAGTTGTCACATTAGCTAAATGTAAAGAAAGAAAACAATTACCTTTCTATATACTTATTTATTTTCCAAAGGCCATATAAAGATGCTATAGGATTTTTAGTACCCATGGCCATGACCCACACTAGAAAGAGATGGAAAAAGGTTTGTGTGATGACATCTTGACGAACAGACAGAGGCTTCAGGGTCAGGTGGTTCTGTGACTGACAGGAATGTGAGTCTGTCAGGCTCCGCCTCCCTCCTTCACCCAGTCACACCTGTCTGAACTCTGAACCTGGGCAGCTCATACAAGCAACCACACATTTGTCACATACTTATCCTGCACAGCACATCATAAACGTGATGCGTTCACAGCAGCTGGGACTTCACATAGACCATCAGTGCCTCCTGTGCTGTACATGAGATTCACAAACAATTCACATAATTATTTCACCATTTTACTGTAGTCTCTAAAACAGGACAACCAAAGCAATCACATGAGGGCTTCTTCTTCCACCATAACAGCAAGCAAATGTACAAATGCTCAGATTTGTGCATTTGCTGTATTCATTACTGTGGCATAACAACAGGTACAGGCAGTACTTAAAGATGTTAAACAGTCAGGCGGCAGCCATGTTGGATCACGTTTGGACGGCACAAATACAGCATGGCTGAGCAGCTGAGGCGGGTCACAAACAGGAGGAGAACCGGACGGGGCCTCTCCTGCGCACAGACACAACCTCGGGCGCATAAACGCAGAGCTGAGGGCGCACACACGCTCCTGTGTGTACGGAGGCATGTATGCTCACGTTTACGCACGCGTGAGCGCGTGTGCATCACCCACCTGTGTACTCGTGCACCTGACTGCACAAACACACACGCATAACAGAAACATCCCGCTTCATACAACACAGATCCCCCCTGGGGCTCGGCTGACAAAACCAACTGGCTAATAACACTCTCCACAGCAACAACTCCTTCTTTACACACTCTTTATCGGGCTGAATCCACTGCCTTTACATGCTGCCTGAAAGCTAAAAAACAAACCCTCTGAAAAGAGTTCCATTTGCATTATGCATCACTTACAACATAAAAAAACATTCATTTGCACATCTGACTGCCTGTCTGTCTGTTTGTAAGATAAGGATAAATACCCAGACGCATTTTTACTGTGCAGTAAATACAGACACAAAAGTTCTGTATCATCTCTCTGATGCCTTCAGCGTGGCATCTCTCCTGTGCCCTCCCGCTGTGTGCCATTTCTCCTCCTGCAGCTCCCTCTCTCCCTCTCTCTTTCATTCTCTCTCCCTCTCTCTCCGGCAACAGGCTCAGTTGGTGGTCGAGCTGCTGAGCAGCAGCTGTGCGTACCGTACGGGCGTGTGTGTGCACTGTGGCTCTCCGCAGTACTGGCACAGAGTCACAGCTCAGAGCTGCACTTCTGTGTCCAGCCCCAGCGCTCAAATGCATCGTAGCGGCGGGAGCCGTCTGCAGAGCTCATGAGCTTCTCAAGTGGTCAGCGGTCACTGCACGGTTTAACAGCACCTCAGCACTGTTTCTGTATTAGACCACAGTCCGAACTGATTCGTTTCAACACCACTCATCCATATCACGAAAACCATTTTTCATCCTTTCAATCCTCTCTCCTGCTCTGCCCCTGCCTTGTTCTTCTCCTCCTCCTCTCCCCCTCCCTCATTCTTCTTCTCCTCCTCTCCCCTCCCTCGTTCTTCTCCTCCTCCTCTCTGTGGCTCAGCGATTGTCCGGTTCTGTTGACAGAGCCTGGCATATCTGGGAGCAGCACTGACCTCTTAATAGAGACCCACTTTGCTCAGTGTCCATGCCGATTAGATTATCAAACTCGATTCAGAGCACAAAATGGTGCACAATGGGGAGCAACAACGGGCCTATTAATCCCACACGCAAACACACACGTATTAACACACACGAGAAGAAAAGACAGGAGAATAAAACAGGAAGGAGAAGAAAGTAGGTCAGCTTCCTTCAGAGAAACACTGATTCAGCAAGAAAGAGGGAGGAGAAAGAGGGAATAAGGGAAAATGGAGAGCAGAAGGCAAGGAAGGGAGGTAATACACTGGAGTAAGACTTTGGCACAAGCTGTACTGTATTTACATTACACTTAATGTATAGCTGACATTGTTGTCATTTCAACTTTTTAAGCTGTGGCCATCTGTTATTCCTGCCTATGATTTACACACAGCTAAGAAAGCCCCACAGAAGGAGAGAGGGAGGAAGGGAGGGAGGAAAGAGAGAGAGAGAGAGCCAGAGAGAAAGAAAGAAAGAAAGAAAGAAAGAGAGAGATGATATCACTAAATAGAGATGCAGCAGACAGAGAGGGGGGATTGGTATTAAGTCTTTTGTCAAGTCTTTTGCATGTGAATTTTGCGGTTTACATTACATTACAGGCATTTAGCAGATGCTCTTATCCAGAGCGACTTACACAACTTTTACATAGCATTTTACATTGTATCCATTTATACAGCTGGATATATACTGAAGCAATTTTGGTTAAGTACCTTGCTCAAGGGTACAACGGCAGTGTCCTACCCGGGAATCGAACCTGCGACCTTTCGTTTACAAGCCCAGTTCCTTACCCACCGTGCTACACTCCATTTGGTTTCTCCAAATATTACTGTTTGAAAAAGATCATATGTATCCAAGCAGTTAATTTGACTACAGCTGTAGTGGTCTTTTCCCAAACTGCAGGAAATGCTTTAGTGAATACTGACAGGAAAGCATGGACAGTGGCTGTATTTATTGTTTGTTTTGTTGAGTATACGCCCACCCTGACTTCCTAGGTGGCAGGCTGGGAATTTAGCCAGGACCCCGGGGAACCCGTACTCTTTGTGAGGAGTCTCAAAGGGTCTTTAATGACCACAGTGAGGACCTCAGTTTACAGTAACATCTCATCTGAAAGAAGGCGTCTCCAACAACACAGCGTCCCTATCACTGTACTAGGGCATTGGGGGTCTATATGACCCCCAATGCCAGCAGCAACTTGGTTTTCCCAGGAGGCCTCCCATCCAAGTACTAACTGAGCCCATCACTTGCTGAGCTTGAGCCATTCAGCAGGACTTAGACCTAGACCAAAAGACATCAACTGCATTTTATTTTTAGCCCTACATCATGTTGGGACTGGTGCAGTGTGAAAGGTTACCAGAGGGACCAGTCAGCTGATAGGCTACTGGTACGTGTTCACATTTGATAGGAAAGGTGTTTGAGAGTTGACAGACGGAAACAAGGGTCAATCCCCACAGTTCCACCTGGAACCTCGCTGCCCACAATCAACCCCCACGCCCTCCAGTGTGCCCGTGTGCAGATGTGCACAGATGTGCGCGGTCCCAGAAGCAGCTGGAGGGCTGCCCTATTACAGCAGGGCTAGAGCAGCTGGCCGTTAGCCTGCGTCACCTGATGCTCCCAAACCCGAGCAGCTGCTGCCCATAGACACGTGTGATTCAGGATTTCACTGGGGCAGCTCTGGCTAACCCCTCCTAACGCATGTGCACATGCACTGTGCCCTAAGCGATAAAGTTATAAGCACATGACCCTCAGAAATATCAAAAGTCGTTGTTTTCTGCGGGAGAGCAAGGTACCACGTCAGAGCGGTACTGGCATCTCTGCACCCCTCCAGCAAGCCGATACTGTTAAGAGGGGTCTCAGCTGTGGCCAATTTCAATGGCCCACATGGAAAAATGCCACAGGAGACTGTCAGAGCCAGTCAGACCGTGATGGACGAGTGCAAAGGAGCCTTCATTAACCATCCACCTGGGAGCTGGACAGCCCAGTGCATGCTGCTTACCGCTAGTCAGCCACTTATGATTGGAAATGATGGCTACCTCATCCAAGCACAGCGCCAACTGATGTAGGTCTCATTGGCTGTGCCGTTTCCTCGACTTCTCTACAAAGCCAAGTAAATGGATTCTTCTTCTTCCCCTGCATGGGGGAAGTTTCCCAGAAGGTCTCACGTGAAGCGCTAAAACTCACACATTTGTCTGTCTATCACTACTTGTAGTAGTGAGCTTGAGGAGATGGCTTGGATTAAAGTGAGGAAAATTCTCTTAGGATTCACAGATTCTGTATAAACAAATTCTTCTGATGCCAACCAAGGTTATCCCCCAATTGTTCACCACCAATGTAATCAGAGGTCCTTCACACAGCACTTATTACGAATCTCACGTGTAAGCAAGTGTGAGGCAATGCGAGCGCATGACAGTGCGTGTGAGCGTGGGTGCGAGCCGCAAACATGCATATGAAAAAGTGTGCGCGTAAGTGTGCCAATGTGTGAACGCAAGCGTAAAAGGTGAAGAACACCATATGTAGACATCAATATGACCCACGCTCACCCTCCCACTGTTGTACTTTAGGGAACTGATATTACCTATTACCTATGTAAAGAGTGTAATAGAATCGGTCTTTCTTTGATATCTAGGAGACTGCCGCTGACTAAATGGTTCAACTGAAAAAAAACAAACGTTAAGAAAATTATAGATTTCAATAATCATTTGATTATTGCTTAGTTCCAGCGTCGCTGTTATCACGACAAAACGTAAGTAGAGCAGTTAATACGTTACCACGCGGCAGTAAACGAGCGGCCCCGTGAGATACACATTGCCTAGGGTCGACAACAATGGAAGTGTTCACCTTGAAGAGCGAGTTTGAACAGGACATAAATGCGCCGCGACGCGACAGACAGCAATGCTCGCTTTAATTCCGTCTTTGAGTCGCGTGCGTCTTCTGCATTCAAGTAACCTAACGCATGCAGTATTTTACTTGCACCTCGATGTGAATAAATCATCAAATAAACCGCTTGTTAATTTAAATGTAGTGCAAGACACCGAGTTGTAGGAATCATATATGAGGGATCAGTCACGTTATTTTCTAGGTATCAGAGAAACTCGTATTTCTGAAAGATGTAGAAATGTGCGCGTTAGTTTCAGCCAATATCCACAGTTATAAACAGAGTTCAATAAAACTGGTACTGATTTTTTATTCTTAACATTTACTTTCGAAAAGAAAAGTTAAATGTTTTTTTCAATATACAGTTTTCGTTTTGCTTTGGAATTGTAAGTGAGGTATGACCCGTTTTTTTGTTCCGGGCGTTAGCGAATGGATGATAATGTTATTGAGTGAGACAAAGTGACAGCCAACACGAGATACAAAAGTCCTGCCCCGGACAATAGCACAAGTAACGAGCAAGTAAACTGGTAACAAGTTACCTGTGAGAGTACGATTGGGAACCTACGCGTCATCAATTAACCAGGCAGATTTACAGCACGTGTGCCGTTATGGCCATAATTTAATGTTCACTTTTTCGAAAAATGATAGTAGAAAGCAGTCAAGTCACATCCCCCACAGCTGAACATATGGCAAGCGTTGGGCTTTTCACACATAAAGTAAAGGCACGACCTCTCATTTTTTAGCTGCTCCTCAAAATACAGGTGACAGTGGTAACCATTTCTCTCGGATACGAGTTTAACTCATAGAATCATCCAATTTCAGCGTAATGTACGGTCGCTCCTGAAATATCATACACCCCATGCTAACTGTGCGAATGCACTACCCCTTCTCACCCCCACCCCCTGGATTTAACGCTGCCAATAGCCATAGCCAAGTCTTCCATTTACAAAATGGTCGCTGCTGGCGATGAAAAGCTGCCATCCATAACATTTTCAAAACCTTTTGAGACCCGTAATACCTGAGGTCTTCCAAACACACTAACTCCCAACACCAGGTTGACATAACAGGACCAATGTAGGTCACTCAAAACAAGGAGAACGGAGAGACTGGAGACGAAAATCTGCAGTAAAACCAGCTAGCTCGGTTCCTAGCACACATAACTGGATACAGTATCAGTGGATTAACAATGCAAAAAGCTAAACAAAATTGTCTGAACAACCACAACGACACGTTACAGATAGACACCCACATGAAGAAAAGAAACGTATAAACATCTCACCCGAAATCATCGTCCATTGATTTGAAGAAAAATTTATAGTTGGGTTTATTGAGGACATTTTTGAAGTCTGCAAGAGTGACCCTGTCCGCTGCGATGGGCAGTTTGACCAGGTATGGTGTTTCCTGGTCATTGAGGTGATAAATAATTTTAGTCTCCCCCATGGCAGGCCGCTGGGGAGAGGGAGGCCGAGCACATCCAGCACCGGGTCGCTTCAACTGCCTCCCCGGCGCCGGTTCACCGTTGAGCTCCCTACCCCCCGATTTTCCCCGGCTGTTGTCAGTTCTGTGCTTCGTGGAGACCTTATCTCCAACAGATCTGCAGGCTAGCAACGAAACACAATTGGCCTTGACATATAATTAATTTCCTTAGATTATTCGGTTTTCTCTTGGATAGACTGTGCCTTTTTCTTTCATTCACTTTCCCGAATAAAAAGAATAAAGTTAGCAAGCTGTCCCCTCAACGATGTGTGCTCAGCCTCCCCCTTTGCCTCTTTCCAACAGCTGTCTGTCGATGTGTAGACACCCCCTCGCTTTCGTAATTTCTCCGTGCTCCCTCTACTGGAGCATAGGGGAATTAATAATAAAAGAAGAAAGAAAGCGATAACGTTAGACTAATCTACCTCAGAGACCATTGACCCAAAGCAAAGCACTGCGCCACGAGCTTTTTAAATTCATTTCTGTCATACATTAAATGCTGGAGGTTTCTGGCTACAGGTAAAGGATGTAGCACTTCTTCACGGTCCATTAAATCACTCACATCAACAAAATTCAGACCACTGTTCTTGTGAAACTGGTTGCGTTATATGCATTATTTATATAACAATTTAACTTGCATCTGAAGAATTGTAGCCTATTAAACTACTCTTGCCTTGCCCGATTGCCCCTAAAACGTATAAGTACGGCTGTAAGTGCGACGACCCCTCCCTCTGCTGGACACATCATGTCATTACACCACATAACACCAAAGGCTTGTTGCCTGAAGTTTGAACCGAAGTTTTCACCATGTTGCTGCGAAATAAGAACATTTCAGAATTTAAGTTAACATAAATAATTAGAAAATGGTATGGTACGGTTGAATGAGATTTCAGAATGGCGACTGTATCACTGTAGCAGGAACATTTCAGCTTTTCAAAACATAATTCAGGTTCAAGTGTAATACAGAACAGGATAAGCATATAAATCAACACTTTGGATAACCAACACTTCATTTACAGGAAGTTACATGCTGGGAACACTGCATTTTGAGCATGGATGCTGCCAAAAGATAAACTAAAGGATACACCAGCCAAATGTGAAAAATGACCTGTTTGCCCATTTCAAAAGCAGGGTAAATCCAGAGTACATTGGACCATTTGGTCAGGACCACCTTTAAAGTGCAGGACTCCTAAGTGAACCTGATGTTATCTCTGGTTAAGCTGGCAGACCAAAGGAGGAGACAGAAGATATTTGAAAGAGCAGAGAGAGAAGAAAGCATATAAACTGTGGTGGCGAAATATGGTGTGGGGACACAGCTTTGAAAAAACTATCAAAAACCTCAAGCACTTTGAAAAACAGGAAACGTCATGTCTTTATTACACATAAAACAATGAAATACAGCGATCTCTCAATTTGTGCAAATCAATAAGGCTCCTGAAAAGGGTGTATTTTGCGCTGCCCCCCTCCCCACACCCCCCACCCGTCCAGCCCCACCCTGTACTACCCTAATTAAACTATCAGAACAGTCACTGACCTTTCAATCATAATTCTGGGGTATATGGTCCGTTAACAGCAGGGAAATTAAAATACTGAAGGAAAAACATATTTAATGAACATAATTACATAATTGTTCTCAAAATTGTTACCCCATTGATCCATCTCTCCTTGAAAAAATTTGCCAGTCTTTCACAAAAGAGCCTGTGATGCACAGGAAGAGACGAGCAGCACACGGTTCTACGTGTGCGCGCCAAGTAGTTGCCGGGGCCTAATATGGCGGGGAGAGCAATAATCTGATCTACAGTTTGCACTGGGTGCTCTTTTCTGCCATTGGCAACTGAACTAAGGTCAGATGATCCATCCCCTTCACTAATACCCAACCAATTAGTGTAGAATTAGGTCCTGTACTAGGATCAGCCGCAAAAAACAAACATGACCTGCATAATGAAGTTCTAGATTTTAAAAGGCACATATGTGGCTCCTCCCCCTCCCTCTTGAAAGACATACCTGAGATTGCAAGGTGGGAGGAGTTAGCACCAGGTACATATGAGGGAGTTATAGGGAGGGTTAGGGAGGCTGGCTGAGGAAAAGGAAGGCAGAGCTGGGTTTTTCCAGCTTCGTTCCTAAATGTGTTTCTGCTCTGAACGCCAAGTGAATCTGTAGTGAATCTCCAAGTGGATTCCACTCGATCATTGATAATGGCATAAAAGTGTAGTGTTATGAGTAAATTGTGTCACTGATTTCTTTATCGAATCTGCCCTAGGAAGGGACATATTCATACATAACGCTTCTCTCAAAATATGCTCTGAGCAGAAGTACCTCAAGTCACTGACTCACACTGTCACTTTAACTGAGAGACTGGAAGTTGGTTCTGAACCTGGTCCAGTCAAGTTAAAGCAATGCATGAGTCTAAACATGGTCCAGTCCATTGACCAACAATTCACTAGTATCAAGTCAAGCAGTCAACAGACAATCTAACCCAGTTGGGTCCAGCTACTGTTGATGGGTATGAACTGTTCCAGGGTTTCTCATACAAGCACACGAACACACACACACACACACACGTACACACAGGCACACACGCACACACACAATCCAGCTCAAGGGCTTTGCCTGGGCACTTTTGAGACATGCATACATATATACAAAGACAGGCACGGACAAACTGCTAAACAGAAAGATGGACAAACAGACAGACAGAAAGGCAGATCATCTGTCTGCTGCTTGCCCCAGAGCAGCTTCAACAGTTAGCTTACATAATTCGGACATGCCAAAACAACATTAAATAAACCACTGCTTGCGTATGCGTGTGCGCCTCCTTGAGTGTGCGCAGTGGTCTCTTTCCTCCCCCCCCCCGGTCCAGTCTCCTTCAGACCAGACTTAATACTTCGGCCAGGTTCAGTCCTATTCTGCTCCTACTCCAGGACCAGTCAGCATCACCATGTCTCTTCCAGCCTACGCGTGTCTGTCTGTCCGTCTGCGGCTCTCTCAGGCAGACACGTTGACGTCTCTCAGGGCGATGGTTCCGGCAGCGGGGGGGTCGGCGGAGGCGGGGGCCGTGGCGGGCGGGGGCAGCAGCGGTGGGGTGGCCCCGGTGGGGACAGCGCTGGTCTGGTACAGGATCTGCTGGAGGGTCCGGCGCAGGTTGGGGTGTAAACGGGCCTGGGTCTGGTAGAACACCTCCACCGCAAAATACTTCATCACCCCTGAGCACAGGTCCTCATAGAGAGGCACCGTGTACATGCGAGATGTCTGGGGGCGGCGGAGAGGGAGAAGAGAGAGAGGAGGGAGAGGAGGGAGAGGGAAGAGGGGAGTATCGGGAGAGTTGGGTAGGTGAACACAGAAGAACAGTGGCAGTTAGACAATGTATATTTACAGAATGTCTTCAGTCTCATCACTGTGGACACGACTGCTGTCTCCTTAGAAACACGTTCCCTTTGGGTTCCGCACAGATTCATTTCCCGCCCCTTCCTCCCTCCCTCCATCTGCATCTCCCTCCTGTCTTACTGCTCGCATTTGTGTATCTTGAGAGAGCCGTGTTAGTGAGTGTTCGACAGGTGCGACAGGAAGCGGGAGCTTCTGTCTCTCAGTAGCCTGTGGTTAGTAAGCAATCACAGACAGAATGCTCTTATATTTTACACCTGGTCAATTGTATTTTAGACACACAAAACTGATAAGCTGAGCACATCTAGTCCTACCCTGAATCTTCAACAAATCTGTGAAGTACAATAAAAACAATAAAAGACCTAAATCATGACTAACATTCACCCCACTGGATTCCTGCCTTATTCCATTATGTACTCACTCCCTCCATCTTTATAATCCCCCTCTCTAACTCTCATTCTACCCTAGATTCCACTCTTTCCCATGTTCTTTTCTCCCCATCCTGGTCCCTCCCTCCATCCCTCTGTCGCTCACATGTTTGTGCAGGAAGCTGCGGACTCGGGGCAGGTCGGGATAGAAGCTGTTCCGAACCACGATCTGCAGCCAGCGAATCTGCACCTCCGCGTTCATGCCATCCAATAGTGTAGAGTAGCAGCATGACAGGCGGGTCATCACCTCTGAGTGACACATGGGAAGACCAATCACGGTGGAGGTAAAGAGCACACAGCACAGTTCAGTTCACTGCCATTGTGAGGGCCACTGGAGGAGAAGCAGGGGGCGGAGAGATCGTTACCGTGGGAGAGGGGAGATCGGTCCAGCAGTCGGTCCAGAAACAGTACTGTCTGGAAGGTGCTCCAGGAGGTGAGGTCGAAGGTCGCAATGGCCTGGGAATCGGGGGGGTCAGACCCCCACAGCTCACAGAGCTGCTGGACCGGGCCAGTCAGCACCCCCCCGGCAGAGAGGTCCGGCTCACACAGGGGAGGGCCACACCCGTTCAGCCAGCGCTCAAACTCAAGTCCTGAGGGAGGAGGATACACAAACATTTCATTCCTTCCTTCTACAGAGAACAGGTGACCAATCCAGAGAAGCTGCTATTGCCCTAAGAAACACAGAACATCCAGTCAACCACAGGACCCCTGCAACAGTAAAACGGACTTTACCCAAATGAATTATCTTCACCACACAAGTCTTGGTACATTGTGTTGACACAGGAGCAGAAAAGATTTATAGCTATCTTGATATGTTTTTTTTTCTTTTTTTAAGTAAGGTATGCATAAAATGACTAACCCAAGATCTTGTTATGTGTGTGCAGTCCATTATCTCATCACAACACAAATATTATACAATTGCTAAATACGGCCAATACTGTAAATTCAGCAAACTCTGGGCTTACGTCATAGAATAAAGAGGCTTTATGAAGCTTTTAAACAGCAGCTAAATACAGTATCTGCCTGTATAAATCCTATTCAGTGACAAGCAAAGCTTGTTTTAGTCAGGGTTTTACTATCAGTAGCCATGTGATGCTGTAATAAACCCAGATCCAAACACACTCCAGCTTACTCGCTCAGTGGGAGCAATAATGCACCACCAAGGAGGCATTAAAGACAAGGCTGCAAAAGCGTTTTCTCGCCATGTCTCTCCATTTTCCCTTCAGAAAGTAGTCCATCTCTTGTGCTCACCCTCTCTCTGGGACACACAGCCCTCCTTCAGCTCAGGGAAGAAGCCCAGGAAGAACTCCAGCAGGTCCTGGGCCACAACACTGCTGAACTTAAACTGCTCGATATAGGCCTGGGGGACAGAGAGGAGAGACGCGACGATGAGAACTCAATATGCACTTTAGTTGAGAACTTGAATTTAAATATGATAATGCCTATGCATAGCAATGTGTGTTTTAGAGTCTGCGTGTGAGAAAATATTTTTTGTGTCCGCTTGTGAGAGACAGAGTTTTCGGGTGACTGATCCTGGGGGTATGTGAGTGTGTGTGCGTGTGTGTGTGTGTGTGTGTGTGCATGCATGCGTGCGTATGTGTGTGTGCATGCGTGCGTGCGTGTGCGTGCGTATGTGTGTGTGTGTGTGCGTGCGTATGTGTGTGCGTGTGTGCGTGCGTGTGTGTGTGTGTGTGTCTGATGCGATGTTGTGTGTGTGTGTGTGCATGCGTGTGTGTGTGTGTGTGCAAGCAAGCTAAAGCCTGAGTTGTCATCTCACCCTTAGGAAGCTGTCAAAGCGCTTTATGTCTCCACTCAGCTGGGACAGGTAGGACACAAAGCAGAAGCCCTTCTCATAAGTGAACAAGTTCATCAGACTACTGGGGTTCACACCTGAGGACAGGAACACACACAGACAGAAAAGAGACAGAGAAACACACAGTGGTTTATTAGGCTTTTCAATTACTTGTATCATTATAAGATATTTTGCCAGGGCCCAGTTCTGACTGCATCGGTCTAACTTCGCCAGACACTGTTGCACCCTTACTTCATGATGGCTTTTCTATGGTGTGTGAGCCCTCACTAGGTATATATATATATATACACATACAGACTGTTTTTATGTTCTGTCTGAGGTGCCTTTCGCCTTTTCCCCCTCTCTCACGCACGCCCCTCAGACGCACCTGGCTCAAACTTGACCTGCAACTTGCTGACGGGGTTGTTGTCCCCCAGCAGCCGCATCTGTCTGTGCAGAGCGTCCAGGCGGAACACCGTCTCCAGGCAGGTGAAGGCCTCACCTGGGGGGGGAGGGGGGGGAGATTTAATCAATAACAGACAGAGAAAAGTGATGAAGATGAAGGCACAAGGGAAGGAAATGAAAGGATCTATATCGGTATGTTTCTGGTTTACCAGAGTATGTGATCTGTCAGTCGGAATACATTAGTGGCTAGTATGCAAACATGCCACTGAGCATTTGTGTTTACTGTAGATACCTAGACGCAAATTTCCATGTCTGTATATACACAGTGCCTGTTCGGCAACTGTGGGGGTGAGGGGGAGGGGGTCATACAGGAACTGTATATACACTAACACAGAGGTATGTGATGCCTCATGGGAAGGGATTGAGTGAGTGTGTGGCCCTGCAGGCATGAATCCCTGTGCATTTTTATGTGAGCAAGTACGTACAGCATACATCTCACAGCTCTGTAGTAATGACTCTGTCCTGAGGCGTATGTGCATGTGTAGGTATGCAAGTGTATGCGTGTGAACATTCTGTAGGCACCTTGTGACGCAGACTGCATAGGTGCGTGCATGCTAACGTGTGTTTATATAAACCTCATGGCTCTGCAGCAATGCATCTCGGTGCATAAGGGCATATATATATATATATATGTATAAGGGTATGCATAACTGCACCACCCAGGGATTTTTATCATATAATATGAATGATTCCTCCGGTTTACCGGTGACAGCAGCAGTCCTCCAGCAGAATGACTCAGCCGTGGCTTACCGCCACAAACACATGCAAGTATGCTTTCCCCTGAATTAATGCTGCAGCAGTAAGACAGGCCTGTGAATGTAATTAAGCTTTCCAAATGGGTACGCAATAGAGGACAGAAAGTGGTTAAGCGATGTATGCGTACGTGAGTATGTGCATGCTACAGGCCTGAGTACTGATCTGTATCAGAGTGTGTGTGTGTGTGTGTGTGTATACCGCAGGCCTCTATAGTGATGCTGATGCATCTCTGTACCTGTGTATCTATCTGTGTGTGTGCGTGTGTGTGTGTATACCACAGGCCTCTGTAGTGATGCGTCTCTGTATCTGTGTGTGCGTATGTGTGTGTGTGTGTGTGTACCGTAGGCCTCTGTAGTGATGCGTCTCTGTATCTGTGTGTGCGTATGTGCATGTGTGTGTGTACCATAGGCCTCTGTAGTGATGCGTCTCTGTATCTGTGTGTGCATGTGTGTGTGTGTGCGTGTACCATAGGCCTCTGTAGTGATGCGTCTCTGTATCTGTGTGTTGTGTGTGTGTGTGTGTGTGTGTCCATGGCTGTGTGTGCGTTCTGTGTGTGTGTGCGTATGTGCATGGTGTGTACCATAGGCCTCTGTAGTGATGCGTCTCTGTATCTGTGTGTGCGTATGTGCATGTGTGTGTGTACCATAGGCCTCTGTAGTGATGCGTCTCTGTCGTGGTGGGTCTCATAGCTGTCTCCCAGGGCTCTGTAGTGAAGCGTCTCCGTACTGCGTGGCGTTCGTGGATGACATCGTGTACTCATGACTCTCTGTAGTGATGCGTCTCTGTATCTGTGTGTGCGTGTGTGTGTGTGTGTGTGTACCATAGGCCTCTGTAGTGATGCGTCTCTGTATCTGTGTGTGTGTGTGTGTGTGTGTGTGTGTGTGTGTGTGCGTGTACCATAGGCCTCTGTAGTGATGCGTCTCTGTATCTGTGTGTGTGTGTGTGTGTGTGTGTGTGTGTGCGTGTGTGTGTGTGTACCATAGGCCTCTGTAGTGATGCGTCTCTGTGCGTAGGTGGCCAGTCCCTCACTCAGCCACATCTCCTCCCAGGTGGCGTTGGTGACAGCGTTCCCGAACCAGCCGTGGGCGATCTCGTGGATGACATCGATCAGCAGAAACTCATGACTCTCCAGTATGGAAGAGATGATGAACGTCAGGCAGGGGTTCTCCATGGCAACAATGGGGAACGAGGGTGGTAAGAACACGATGTCATACCTAGCAGGGTGCGAAGAGACAGGGAAGGAGAGGAAGAAAAACGCAGAATACAACTTCAGTGGATTCGCTCAGGGACACCTGGTATGGGGAATATACAATGCTGTTCAAACCATGGCCGTATATGCCGTATGAGGACTCACCTGCCCCAAACGTATGGTCCGAACAGCCCCTCTGCAACACCCAGCCAGCGCTCCACACTGCCACCTAGCTTACTGACAGCACAAGTCAGCACACAGGGCTCCGCCCATACCCGACTCCTGGCAGGGAGAAAAATGAGGAAGAGTAACTGCTAAAAGATTCATCTGGAGACTCACAGAAAAATTTCAATGTAGCCATTGCTGTATTAATGTAACACTAACTGCTCAGGTTCCAAATGTAGTTCATTAGTGGCAGATCATCACTGGTTCTTCAATTGCCCATTCCATGTCTCACTTGAATGACCATAATATCCCATGTAAAGCTCAAATCTGATTGTTTTCTCAGTTCAGTTTCTTGGTGGCTTTCCATATGTCTTGCTGTGCTGACCTTTGTTAGCTCAACCTGCATTACTGGTAGTGGTCTACTTTATAGCAAGCCAAGGACAAACCTGTCCGGCTGTGTAACCATGTTCAGAATACTGGCACTGAAGTTACAAGAACCGAAGAAGTAAACATGGAGGAGAGAAAGGAATGCACTACCTCCGCTGGCCACAGCAAACAACCAGATGAAGAGAGAATATGAAGCTACCTTAAAGAAAAATGGCTATGGAGGAAGGGGCTAGCATTCATTGTGCTGCTGCATTCTGCAGCTGCAGCTGAAGGTAAAGCAAGACAAAAGGCAGCCATACGGTACATGGGTAACTTCAGCATATGCTGGTTTAGTTCAGGGGTGCATTACTCTGATCCTGAAGGGTTGGTCTGTGTGGTGATATTTGTTCCAACAAATTACCATAGTTTTAGTTTTCTGACAGCTCTATAAACTACACTGGTTCACCCCTGTACTTGTGCACAGTAAAAGATTTGGGATACACTCGCTGTCAGCGACTGTAGCTAGTGCTTATACAAATGGCAGAACAAGATATGACTGGGCTATTTAAATGATTAGGAGAAGTTGGCACAAAATCCTGAAATGGATCAGCCCTTGTTGTGCACTACTGATGTGCATTCAAGATGACGAACGATCGTGCTGAACTACGCTTGCGGCCAACAGTTACCGTTGAACAATTTTAAATGAACATTCCATTAAGTTCGCCACCAATGTATTTTAAATAAAAATGGATCTAGTTCTAGCTCTATGATAAGAGAACAGTTACCCTGTATGTCCTGCCTGAGTTCTTTTCAATGGCATTCTCTTTAGTGTTCCATCATTAAGCAAACTGAATTGTCCTGCTCAAAGAATTGTTTTCAAAATCTCCAGCCTTATCCCTCCCTCCTCTCTTCCAAATCCCACCCACCTCTTCTCACGCCCACCCTGTGTCACCTCCACCCGACATGAGTCTACCTCCTTCCCCACAGCACCCACCCCCACGCAGACTCACCTGGGGCCAATATCGGCAGGCTGCAGGTCTCCTGCTACAAGCGCCACCAGATACGCCGGAACGGGGAACTCCATGGAGAACTGGAAGACCCTGTCCCTTTTGGAGTATGCACTGTGCGAAGCACTCATGAGCACCGTTACCCCCTCTGGCACCTGTGGGAGGAGTCACACATTACACACACCCACATTCAGACACCACACCTCACGCAACGTGCACAAAAACTACAAAGATGTCTGCACACACAGCCACAGTGTGTATGTACACACATAAAACACACTCAAACAAACACTGTATACCCTACTACTATTCCTATGGTCCCACAATGGTGGACCCACCCCCATCAAGACCCACCCCAATCCCCACCCCATAGTAATCTCTCCCTTTTGTACTAAATTAGGTCATGGTATTTTTATGGTTTTAGATTATACATTTACGGTGTTTCTATTCTTAGGGCTTGTTGTAGATGCCATGGGTACGCATTCAGAATCCACACTTTGGTTCTTGGTTAAAACTGTTGACTTGCACTAGTGTTTTAGTGCCGTTGCATCTTTACTTGCTGGTCTGGTAATGCTGTAGCCTGGCCTGGCACTACCGTTCATATTAAACAGGTGAAAGCACTGCTGTTTCTCCTATACTGTAAGTCACTCTACAAGAGCGTCTGAATGTAATGTATGATCTAATATAACAATTCTGAGTACAGGACAGTTTTGGTTGTGTTTACGGCTCCACAAATTTAAGATCACAAATATACAGCTCTCCACCATTACACAGTGTGAGGTAAACAATGCCCCTGATTACAGTGGTCAAGCAGCCTCCAAAACTCTGGGATGAACCATACTGTGTCCACACAAGAGGGGAGATACAGAAAATGTTTACATAAAAACCCAGTAATCCTATAGGAAAAATCAAGGAGTTTGGTTACATTCTCACGCAAATTTGTTTTAATGGTTAAGCACAAGACTGAGAGAAAGGATTAACAAAGCAAATCAGAGATATGTTTATAGTGCTTCATCAAAATGTACTCATTGACAGAGAAAAGAAAAGCGAAGGACTGTTTAGAAGATACGAGCCTTGTAGATGACAAGAGCTGTTTTGACTATTTAACAGAATTGAACAATAGAAGTCAGAGTGACTTCAGATTATTTTGGTTCAGAGCTGTTTTATCCCCAGTAAAACAGTAGCGTACACTCTGTTGAAGCCCCGACACCAGCCACTGTGAAGCAGGGAGGTTATGAGAAACTTCTGTATCGAAAAAATCATACAAAAACTACCTGGGCCAATCAAAAACATACACTGACACTGAAATAATACTTTTTTTTTTTAAAACCCAGAGTATGAGCAATCCCTTTGAAGTGAAACTGAAATTATTCTTACAAAATGTGTGAGACTAAGCCAGAGAATGTACGATATAAACAGGCTCTCTGTTTAAGGATGGGATGAAGAGCACAACAGATCAAGACAGAGAGCTTGGCGGTGATGTCAAGAGAACTTGAGACCGAGTCAGGCTAAGAGCTTAAGAAAAGCGCTTGGAACTGGACGGATGTGGCAGACTCACTCGGACAGTGGCGGAGTAGGTGCTTTTGACAGCCGGTGTGTCGAAACATGGGAAAAAGGAGCGGTTGCACACAGAGTGTCCCTGAGTGAAGACCAGGGGCCGAGTCTGTCCACAGGTCAGTTCCGCATCCAGCCACCATATCTGCGGGGGGAGGAGGGAGGGTGCGCAGGGAAAGAAACAAATATATGAAAATAAGAGAGAGCACTGAAAAAAGGAAGGAGGGGTAAGTTTGCATGTTTATCAGTGTGTTTGCGTGTATATGAAAAAAGTAAACTGCTAATGATTCACTGCTCAATACAACACTGAAAAAAACATTATTATTATTATTATTATTATTATTATTATTATTATTATTAACATTTTTATAATATATTATTCTTATTATTATTTTACAACGTAGGCTACCGTTTTCAATTTAGCTGTTTGGCGGACGCATTTAGTCAAAGCAACTAACAAGTGCATATATCTCTATGAAGGAACGCTTCTCGGTAGAACAGACAGAAAAAAACAGCACAGACATGGTCTTTCTACTTTCTACTACTGTCATCTGTTTACGGAGTGAAAGACTCTGCAGTGAAAGGCATTACGTTCACCAACCCAAGACCTGGCGGGGCTGTTGTCCCTGCATAGCTATGCTGGTAGTGAGGACTAACGTGGTGGTGGTCGATTTCGGCAATGTTATGCGCTTTCAAAACAATATGAAAAATAAAGTCTTACGCAGCCTGTATGCGAGCAGTGATAATGGCAGCGATCGCGGCTAACGCGACATTTCTTACAGCTATTATTAGTAAGCTATTATCATTGTCGTTCTGTTAGCTACCACAGCTGTCACCGGTGTGACCTTACCGCAGGGCCGTCTGTCGTAGTGTAGCGGATGGTGATCTGGAACGCCCGGTGTGGTCGGATCACAGCGGCCGGGAGGCTGATGTTGAGTGAAGAACCGTAATCGGTGAAAGGGTCCACCCGGTAGGTAAGTGAAAGAGAGGTGTCCGGGGCGCCGGCAGTTCCGGGCACCTTGCAGTCTATGGAATGGATGAGCAGGGACGGGTGTGTGTCCAGAACCAGAGTTTGCACCCCGGGCTGGACTGGTACCAGTTCTAGAACCTGCCAACCCGTCATTTCCTTTATTGCAAAATTGAGGCGGAGGTCGAGGTGGAAATGACGGAGCTTAAAGCTATGGAAGTTGGACGCCGAAGCAATGTCGACCCGGTGACAGTGTCCCATCCCCCGGCCACCCTCACACGACTTGCTGGGCACCGTCAGCACCTTCCGGCAACAGCACAACGTTGGACGCTGGAAGTCAGCCATAATAACTTTCGAAAAGAAATAAATTAAAAAAGTAAAAAGCTAACAACGGTATCAAAACGTATTACAAATAGAATATGGTGCAAACTGTAAGTCGGCAAAGGAGAGGTAGCTATCGAGCTTGCTAGGTTTCTATGTTGCTAGTGAATGATCGAAGGTGGACAAGCCTAGCAGAGAAGAAAACGAATCTTTTTTAGAAAGTGTCACAAGATGTAAAGTACGGCCCATATTTTAAAATAAAAACAAGATCTACGTAAAATCCATCTGGGCCGAAGTTAAAATCGAGTCCAACATTTTCTTCTGTCCGTAAAAAAATCGAGAGAAGAGACGAAGAGATTTAGTTCGAGCAACTTTGTCGAAAAGAAGCGACAGCAGATAAGGATTAATATAAGAAAAAGCAGAGTACGGTAAAGAGGAGCAAAAGTTGAAATGAAAGGAGCTGAGCTAAGTGACTCCCGTTGAAAACAGGAAGTAAAAACAGGGGAGGAAATCACTTCGAGAGAGGAAAGTTTTCGGGCTGTAGGGGGGCGCTACAGAGGCGACCCAGGGGAGGTTGATCTCTGTCCCGCAGCTGTTAAATTTATTGTCCATCAACAATTAAATTTAGCGATGGACAGTGGTGCCCAAAACCAAATCAACATCTGCCCATTGTTTCGGAGTGAAAGCTGCATCCAGCTGACTGTAACTCATGTATCCCGGCAGGCATGTATAGCGTTACATTTCAAATTTGTTGTAGCCTACCACGTAGTTTGACACTTGGAATGGAGAGGAAGGAGAAAAGTAGGCTATCCCAATGTGTGAATGTGATACTTTCTATATTGACGAGTATCCTTTCGTGTGCCGGTAAGCGCAGTCCCCAGAGAGTGTTACACAATATATGACCTTTATTCACGGTTGTTTCCTCGTCGCCCAGGAGATATTGGTGTCCTTGCTTTGGCAGAGTATGCGGGGCGCTTGCGGAGGGGGCGGAGCGTAACCTACTCCGCGAACCGGGGATCTGTGGGTACGGTGCAGAGCCGAGGCTGTTACCAAGCTGGCTGTCACATGTACTTTTTCACCACTAGATGTCTCTGTTTATCCACGAGAATATGTAAACTGCAGTGCACCGAACGAAACTTGTTTATGTTCAGGTCAGTGGGTGACAAATCATCTATCACAAGACAGCCAACTTGGGACGTGGTGCTGGTCCGATTCCCCCACATGTCGCAATCACAGTCGATCATTTTCTATTTTAGATGTATGCATTCCACTTTTAGCTGGATCACGTGTAACAGGTTCTGTAGAAATGAAGTCCAATGCTTTGGATGTTTGTGGACAGACAAAAAACTGTTTTCTCGGATGTGCTTTGAGTCATTGTTTAAACTGTACTGAAAAGCTCTACAGACAAGTTTTAAAATGGAGCCGGGTGTGCGCGTGGTGTGTCACGAGGAAGATGGAGGACTTTGTGTCATGGGGATTTTACCCTCAGTGGCCAGTCTACATTTCACTTCCTCTCCAACAGCCAAAGGTGGATCAAATACACACACAGTGAATAAACCTAAAATAGTTTTATTAACATATTTCGTAGATTTTCTTCTCCTTCTTTATCTCACCCCCTCTCAAAAGGCAATAATTACATCATGCTAAGGCTATAAAAAGTAATAAAAATAACAGACAGGCAGACACATTCAAAAAGGCCTGTTGGTAAGCCATTGCCGTTACAGTACTAATTTGGGCCTGATCGACACTGCAGGGTTTGGTCAGAGCCCACATCAAGTACAGGAGTTTACATCTGTGCAGTTCTGATACTGTACACATGCGCACATGATATTGTACACACACGCGCGCACAGACGCAGGACAACCTTCATTCTTTTGCAGTTCGAATTGCAAGCTGTCCCCCCTGATCAAAGACAGCTTGTGACAGTCACAGATTCTCCCGCCAGCAGAGGGAGCCGCTGAGCAGCTGCAGAGCCACTCTGTGCAAGGGGGTGAGGAGCAAGAAAACGACCCATTCTTTCAGCAGGACGTTAAAAAAAGACACACTGATGGAAGGAACAAACAAAGTCAAAGGAAACGGGCTGTAAACGCACAAGGCCTCTTAGCTGGGGTGATACGGGAAGACCATCGTCTCAGAGCGTGGAGCGGAGACACTTCGAGAGGACGCTCAGTGAAGCTCCCTCCCGCTCAGCGCCAGCCTAACCTGACCCAGGCCACGCCTTCCGGGCACCAGACAATCAGACCACCCTGGGTCCAGGGCTTCAGTCGTCTGACAACAGAGTTACAGAGTTCTGAAGACCGCCAATTTTCTAAACACTGGGAGGTCAGACTATGGTGACAGAGCAAACCACAAGTGAAATTACATAATACATGTCATACACCGATGTTGTACAAACAGTCAGTACAAAATAAGCTTAGCATACATCCTTTGCACTGTAAATATAGGTATATATGTATATTATATATACACATATAAATGGATATATATTATGAAACAGACCTGTTTAAATGAATATAGCTACACATGTAAAGCTTCTCTTAATATTACTCAAAACATTGTTACAGTATCAGTGGTTTCCTGACCATTAGGTTGAGAGTGATTTCTGAGCAGGCTCCTCCCTAGGACAGCCCTAGGTGTCTGCTCAGGACCCTGTCCCAACAGAGCTCAACATAACACCCCCAGCAGGCAGCAGTGTGAACTGCAGGACTGCAGGAAGGGGGCGTGGCTTAGACAAAGCATGGTGAGGCAGTGTCTGCTGGGGGGGGGTCCCCTCCCTCTCCAGAGCGCGATTCCGCCTCGCGCACGGCCCCGCGTGCCTCCTTAGCCCCTCACTGAGATCTTGTTCTCCACAGCCGCCAGCATGGCGCAGAATCTAGAGTTCTCATTGGCCAGCAGTCTGGACGGCTCGTCAAACTCCACCACCTAAGCGAGAGAGGGGAATGGGTGGAAGAGCACACATGGGCAAACACAGGCTCAGATGAAAAAAACAGGGACAGGTAAAACTCTTAATACACATGTACACGTCCCAGGTTGAGTGTAATAGTGCACTTTTCTACAGGTGTACCTGCCCCGCTTTAAGTACAGACATGTGCCTTTCAAGTGTACCTGCCTATCGTTGAAATGTACTTGTACAGACAAATATGTGTATTTTAAGTTTATAATGGATTTGTTTACAAATGTATTTATGTGGTGAAATATGCAACGTGTTCTCTGTTGAGTTGAGTTTGGAGAGCATACCTGTCTCTGAATGCGGGTGGTGATGCAGCTGTGTACAGGTGCTAGCGTCTGTGGCTACGTGTGTTTGAGCAGGTGTACCTGTCCCTGGGCGAGCACCATGATGCGGTCGCAGTTGAGCACGGTCTGCAGCCGGTGTGCGATGGTCAGGGTGGTGCAGTCCTCGAAGGCGGCGCGGATGGTCTCCTGGATCAGCGAATCCGTCTCCGTGTCCATGGCGGCCGTCGCCTCATCCAGGATCAGAATCTGCAAGGGAAGAAGCCAGCGCACGTGGCAGCAGGTCCTTAGAGAGGGAGGGGCGGGGTGGTTTGTGGCCAAAATTCCAAACCACCCAAAAAACGTGGAGTGGGGGGAAATTTCGAAGTTATGCCTGTGACTGTACCATATCAGCGGGCCTCAGTGTTCTGTTCAAAGGGCCTAACTGAGCTACTCTGATCCTCATTTTTTCCAGCAGCTATCAGATAGCGTACCTGCATTTATGTATCTTCCCAATTAGAGTAGCCAGTTGTGCTTCTAGAGTTGTGCCAAAGAAGTGTGTCCCACCTAACTGGGTAACAGAACCTCTGGGACTGTTTTACACTGCACACACAGTACACAGCCCAACAGTAGCCTGCTCACAACAGCTAGCAGCCTTGTGGGTGCTGGATGTGAAGGTAGGAGAAGCAAACGTGCCTGTGTAACTCTGCTAGATACAGACTCGCCCACCCTGCTGGTACATGGGCAGTTACTATCACTGGGGCCTCCCGGCAATCTTCGTTTAATGACAAAGTCAATATTTGAACCTGTAATTACAGAGCACAGCCTGTGCTCACGGTGACCAAACTGAGCTTGTCCAGGTGCGTACGTTTCTAGGATACACCATCATTCACTCTGTTTGGAAAACTGGTACATTAAGTACAGAACATGCCATATGTGTCTTGATATCAGGGGTCTTGGGTCAGGATTCAGTGTAAGGTAAAAACCATAGATATATGACCACTCGATAGATTGAGCCCCACGAAAAGGAACAGTGGGACATATGCCAGAACCAATGTGGCTATACTAAGGACACACAGGGCAAATTCACTATGATTGATTTACCCATGAAATTTTCATTAAACTTAAAAATCCAAATTTGCTATCTTGCCTGCCTGCATACACACAGCAAAACTTTCCGATAAGGTGGGAAATGCGCTCTGATCTAGCCATTCTTTATCTATGGTATGGACAGAGAGAGGCGGAGCTTATCACCTTGCACTGTCTCAGCAGTGCGCGGGCCACGCAGAGCAGCTGTCTCTCTCCAACCGAGAAGTTCTCCCCATTCTCCACCACCTCTGACTCCAGCTTCAGAGGTAGCTGGGACACCTGGGAGGGAGAGGGAGGAAGATGAGCAAAGGGGATCAAGAGCAAGAAATAAAACATCGCTAAGTGACTGTGTGTACGCTCACTAGTCCCACTGACATGCATGTATTCATGGGGCATAATCTGTGTGTGACTGTTCCTAAATAAAGCTCAAATGTAGGACATTTTCCTAACAGAGGATATGAAGGGTGGGCCCACACTGTTCCTAATGGGACTCATTAAACTATAGTGGCTGAGTTAGATATCATATTGTCACTACCTGTGAAAACAGCCCTGCTTCCCTTCAGTAATGTGGAAAAAGCTTTAAAATCAGAGCGAAAGTCCCTCTCCCTCTTTCGTCTGTCTCAGACACACACTTCCTCCCTACTGTGACCTCTCTCCAGTTCTCCTTCTGCTCAACCACCCTCAATACTCAAACACTGCTCTGTGTACTCAGAGTGCTGGGGCAGTGTACCTGTGACCAGGCCAGTAGGGAGCTTTCTCTCCATTAATACCATCTGCTCCACCAAGCACAGGCCATCAGTCTGATCCCATTTATTCTAATTGCTTTGCTTAGACGTCCCAATTTTGCAGGGTTGTTTGCACAGTTAATTGAATTTGACCTGCATTTATTCAGATGGATATTTGCTAAAGAAATGCAATTTATTATTTATTTTAAGCTTAGTCCAATTAATTTCCTTGCTCAAGGACACAACAGCAAAACCACACTTAATATGTGATCTTGACCTATTTAAATTTTCTTTTAAAAAACTACATTACCGCACATTTTTATTTTTTCCTAAAAACTGGCATGCCCTATTGCATTTATTGGCCAGTCATATGATCCACAGTCCTCAGTTGCTGCTTCTTTCCTTTCTGAAGTCCATCAGCAGTGCTGCACAGTCATCAGATGAGAACACTGCACCAGCCACTACTGCAGGAGAACCACAGGTGCCCAGTCAGCCAGCAGTGTCGCTGTGGCGCATTGAAGTAGGGCAAACCTTGCCAATGGAAACTCTCCTTCCTAAACAAACTGCGCATCTCCCGCAGGACTACCGGCCACAGCTGGCAGCGGAGCTGCTGGGGCTGAAGTCCAGTTCTCTAACCACTACACCACACCGCTCTTCGCTTGATCCCCCCGCGCTCCGCCCGGCTCTGAGCCCTGACACTCACACACTCCTTCATGTGAGTCCGCTCCAGGACGTCCCAGATGAGCTCCTCAGCGTACTGGTTGAAGGGGTCCAGGTTGGATCTGCCGGAGAGGGAGACCAGGTAAACCCCACCTGCACATACTGTATCTGTAACCTGCACGAGCAGGCAAACTGCACGCCGAAGGAACAGCGCCCCCACCTGACGGTTCCACTGAACAGCACCGGCTCCTGCGGGATGATTGACAGCTTGCTGCGCAGGTCAGCCAGGCCAATGTCGCAGATGTTGATGCCGTCGATTTTGATGGAGCCGCCACAGGGCTCCACGAGGCGGAAGAGCACCACGCCCAGAGAGGACTTCCCTGAGGAGGGGGGCATTTAACAGTTTAACCAGCAGCCATTAAAAGGGCAAACACACAGGAGAACAGGCAGTACATTTCTCACAGAGGTGACCTACTGACCTGCAGCTGAGTGGAGTGTGAGGGTGGGTAAGAGTGAGTGGGAGTGAGTGTGGGCCAGAGAGGGTGAGTGTGAATAAGAGTGAGTGAGTGTGTGCCTCAATGACTCACACTTGAAGACAGTGGACTACAGAGGGTGAGTGTGAGTGAGAGCGTTAGCTACCTGATCCAGTGCGGCCCACGATGCCGATCTTCTCTTTGGGCCTGATGGTAAAGGACACCTTCTTCAGAACCAGCGGCAGGTTCTCCCGGTACCTCATCTCCGTGCCGTCAAACACCACCTCCCCCTCCTGGGGCCAGTCTGGAGGGGGGGTCTTGTTCTTGATTCTGGCAGGGGCCTCCAGGGCCAGAGACTGGGGAGGTGGGTGGGTGGGGGGTGCAGTATTCAATAAGAAAACCTCTTCATTAGAAACTTCTAACAGTTCATATTTAAATCACTGAAGCACATCCAACATTGAGAGAGGGAAGAAGGGAGCCGGGCACCTGGATGTAGTGGTGAATTCTTTCCACAGACGTGAAGCGGGCCTCAGTCTCAGATGCCAGACGCACAGTGAACTGGAACAAACCGGTGAGCTGAGAGAAAGACACGGGGGGGGGGGGGGGAGAAACCATAAATGAGAGAAATAGATACGTGAATATTAACAGTGACCGAACATAGATTAGATTAAAATGACATATCAGCACTTAGATATCAGGCGAAACCCTAGCTACTACTTATCCTCATGATGATCTTGAACCGTATCGCATATTAAATACTTAGCGCCCCTCTAGCCCCCGGCAGTGCGTCTCACACGTGAGAGGCGATCCCCCTTCCCCCATTCCTAGCCGCTCAGAGCGCGGGTACCTGCACGGCGTAGGAGATGGCGAGGCCGGCGTAGGCGGGCGGGATCTGGCCGTGCATCAGCACGATCATGAGCGCCGTGATGCTGATCAGGGCCACGCTGATCACGTCCAGACGCACCGCCAGCCAGCGCATGGCGCAGCTGAACAGGTAGAACGGGGCCTGGTTCTGATCCAGCAGCTCCTGGTATCTGAGGAAGAGAAACAAGGGGGAAGACGGTCACAGAGTTACGCCAAGTAAGAGTAGATCCAACCCCCAATCAAAGCCAAGATCTCTGTCTACATGTCTGTCTGATTTTCATTCAACCTTAACCCCAACCTTTAACCTCTACCTTTACCTTTTTCTTTCTGTGTACACTCAAGCTAGAAATGGATGGCTGGCATGCCTGTCACGTAACTTTAGAGGCCCACTTACACCCATACATCTTAAGCTAGAGAAACTGAACCCGTGTTCTGTTTTATTGGACAAATGAATAGTGTAGAAGATATGAGTTTTGATACGTGAAACTTCACACAAATTGAAATCCAATTACTACCATACCAGCCCTTGCCAGGAAATAGATGATTTGAATAAAGTGCGGACTGACGGATAGCAGGGGGCCCACCTGTAGAGGAACTCGTCCCCCTTGCCGTAGGCGTGGATGGTGGTGAGGCCCTGGATGCTGGAGGTGATGTGGGACAGGAAGGGCGACTGCGTGATGTTGTCCAGCCGCTTGAGCTCGCGGATGAAGACGCGTGACACCACGTGGAGCAGAGTGAAGAGCAGCACCAAGGGCCCCACCGCCGCCAGGAACCACGGGAAGATGCAGGCGATCACGCCCAGGCAGAAGAAGACCAGAATCACGTTCTGGATGAACATCTCCGCTTGGAAAGGCAGCCTTGTGTCCACTGGGCGAGAGACCGCAAGGCATCATGGGATATTCTCTATGCGTACGGCGAGTCTAAATCTGATTATCCACAGGTGTTTTGAGAAAGGGCGCGTCACACGGCCTGGTCTGTGCCTACCTTCGTCCATGTCCTTGGAGAACCTGTTGAGTATGCGGGCAGTAGGTGTGGTGTCAAAAAACTTCATGGGGCTGCGCAGAATCTTCCGGAAAAGTTGCTCGTGGAGCTGAGAAGAGGCCCGTAGTGTTCCCTGGGGATAGATACAGTTAACACAGACAAATACACCCAAAATACCACTACACGCACACACACACACACACACACACACGGAGCAGGTACCTTGACGAAGGCGATTCCCCGGACGAATTTGAGCAGCAGCATGATGCCCATGGACAGTGCATAGACGCCGGCGTAGTGCTGCATCAGGGGGTTGTCCCGCATGCTGTCACTCAACACGGAGCTGTTCCCCACCCACACTGTGGTGTTCTGCAAGTAGGGGGCGACAGAGAACAGTCACAGCACCGTCATCACAAGCTCTAACTTGAACCCGCCAGCCACACAATGCTTAGAGAGCTATTCAGCACGTGCCTCTGTGGTGATGCACATTTACATGGGGCAGCTGGACTGGCATCCTGCTACATATCACAGTTATGTGACACAGGAGCTGGTGCAGTCAACCTCTCCCAGCTCAAGCCTCTTTCATTTCAACAAACCCAGAAAACATAAGTGTCCCCCCACTCATCCTCCTGTCTCCCCACTCACCCCGTCCCCCCACTCACCTCCCTGTCCACTCACTCAACTCATCTTGTACCCCCTGAAACCCCCTGCCCTCCCACTCATCCCCATGTCCCCCCACTCATCCCATGTCCCCCACTCACCCCACTTCCTTCCTTGATCCAGTAGCTGAGCCACCAGTTGCTGAAAGCGGTACTGCCGACATTGAGGATGAAGAGCAACAGGATAAGGAGGAAGACCATCACGCCGCCCAAAGCCTGGATATACACCCTGTACACCGACCAGGGGACAGAGCCCTGCCCACGCTCCTCCGCCTGCATCAGCTGACCTGCTGGTAAGATGGAGGGGGGGTGGAGTTATTTCTGATGCTTAACATCTGCTTTGCTCCACAGTGTGTCCCAGACAAGACCATGATCTACAGGATATTCACAAAGGTTCTATTGCCAGGTTATACAGGTGCCACAGACACACATACACACCATTGTCTTTGTTGGCAGGCTTGTCCTTCTTTATGGATCCAGCCTTGGTCTTCTCAGGAGGCTTCTTCAAGGAGTTCCCAGAGTTCCTGTGGGTCACCTGATTGAAATGAACAAGGTGTCAGTTACACACACACACACACACACACACGTGCACATATGTGCTCACATGCAGACACACACATTCTTCATGCCCTTCCCCATGCATTTCCCAAATGTCTCACATCAATGTAGGGAGCCTCTCCTAGCTGCAGGTTGTTGAACATGGCGGCGTAATCTCCGTTAAGAGACATCAGGTCCTCATGGCTGCCCTGCTCTGTAATGCTGCCGTCCCTCATGAAAATAACCTCATCGCAGTCCACAAGGTACTGAAAACACACATGAATACACACAAAGGTCAGGAAATAATCCGCTTCAGTCCCACAGACCCCAGGGAGATTTTTGAAAAGGCAGGTGTTTTCCAGTAACGTCAGACTGGATAGGGGAAGATCAGGTGTTTTCCAGTAAAGTCAGACTGGATAGGGGAAGATCAGGTGTGTTCCAGTAAAGTCAGACTGGATAGGGTAAGATCAGGTGTGTTCCAGTAAAGTCAGACTGGATAGGGTAAGATCAGGTGTGTTCCAGTAAAGTCAGACTGGATAGGGGAAGATCAGGTGTGTTCCAGTAAAGTCAGACTGGATAGGGTAAGATCAGGTGTGTTCCAGTAAATTCAGACAGGATAGGGTAAGATCAGGTGTGTTCCAGTAAAGTCAGACTGGATACGGTAAGATCAGGTGAGGCTGGGTGAAATTAGCTCTTTGAGGGGTGAGGTCGGGTACCTGCAGCTGGTGAGTGACGAAGATGACGGTCTTGCTGCGCAGCTGCTTCTTGATGGCGTTGTTGAAGATGTGGTTGCCCACGTGGGCGTCGAGGGCACTGAGCGGGTCGTCCAGGACGTAGATGCTCCTGTCGCTGTACAGGGCACGGGCCAGGCTAATGCGCTGCCGCTGCCCACCACTCAGGTTGGCCCCGCGCTCCCCGATCTGAAAAAGGACAGCAGTCACACAACAGCGCACAGTGCACAGTGCTCCTCCAGTTACAGTATCTCACATTCTTATTTATTACTGAACATCAATGATGAGCTAGTATTCCAATGGGCTAATCAGCTTGATCATAAGCAGTCGCATTTGCTCTATTAGCACACTTGTGAAAGATAAAATCAGCTTCAAGCTCCGGCCACTTCCACATTTTACAAATTCTGCCAATCAAAGGCAAGCCCACTGGCCCCATAACAGGGCCCGGCTGAGCAGGGGTCTCACCTCAGTCAGGTCAGCACAGGGCAAGATGGCCAGGTCTGGTCTCAGACAGCAGGCACTCAGAACCATCTGGTACCTGTGGAGCGTGCATGAAGGGGGTTAGACCAGCACGCTTCACTAAAACAATATCTTCATTTACAATATACATATTTAAGCAATAGGGCACTCGAGGCAGTGCTGTATCGTGAATACAGTCATGGCAATCCCCTGTAAATGTATATTCACGATACAGCACAGCCTGGAGTGGCGTATTGCTTTAATAAAATGGTTACAACATACACAAACAAATAATTGATGACACAATATTATTTATTTTGTCATTTTATTTAGTAAGTGACGGTTTGTGCGCTTACTAGTGATACTGTTTACAAACAGGCTGTTTGAAAAACTGTTACTGCATCATATTTAGCATTGCTGAAGACATGGTCTCAGCCAATCAGCACCCAGGATCGAAAAACAACCTGTTTGATCAAAGTCCATTATGGCATACCCTATGCCACATCATAGAGTGATGTCCTGTCATCCTCCAAAGCCACACCCACATTCTACCCTCTGGCTACTTGTTGGTATTCTGCTGATGCTCAGAACCAGGCTTTATTCAATAGGGTGAAGACAGGTTCGGGCAAGTTATTTCAAGCCATCTCTACTTCACATCTCAGCTCAAAATTAATTGTGTCAATCGCTTGCTAACAAGACAGCCTTCCCAAAGGCCAGCTCCTACCCCTACTGTCCAATCTGAGATGTGTCCTGAACCCTACTGCTGCAGAAGGTGCACCCTTATTTCAGTGGCCTGTTTTCACACAGTCACACCCACAAAGGACATGTAGTGAGCCTGACCCCAGCCACCCGTCCCCACACCCTGTGCTCATGTCTGTGGTCTGGGTCCTGACCTCTCTTCCTCATGCTCTTTCCCAAACAGGATGTTGTCCCGCAGAGAGGCGTTGAGGATCCACGCCTGTTGGGCCACGTAGGCGAAGTCCCCGCTCACTTTCACAGAGCCCTCCAGAAGGGTCATCTGGGAGAGAGAGAGACCGTCAAGCACAATGGAACGACTGCTCCTGGCTGACGCAGCACTTTCCAAAACCCGGAGGCCCATAGCAGCAGGACTAGGACTTAGAGAGAAAAATCCTGATCTGCAGACTGAGCTCCTATCCACTGAGCTGCAGGAACTGAGCTCCCAGAGACTGAGCTGCAGGGAAGCTTACCTGACCCAGGATGGCAGAGATCAGAGACGACTTCCCACTCCCCACACTACCACAGATTCCAACCAGTTTTCCCTACGAAGGAAGGGAAAATAGAGTGAGACAAAGGTCTTTTATTTCACCACCAAAACACACTTACACATACCGAATAATATACACACTAACAGAACATTAAAAAAAGCTTTTTTATGGGTGTACACCCACACATGCAGACACCCACAGACACTCATGTGTTGAGTTCTGACCTGAGGCACAGTGAGGTTGATGCAGTGCAGGGTCCTCTGCAGTCGCTGGCTGATGGTGGGGACGGGCGCGGTCTCGTCCTCGGGGCTGGAGGGGACGTCCGCCCCCCTCCCCATCAGCAGCTGGCCGGTCTGCTCCTCTACGGCGGATCGCTCTGCCCTCTTCGCCCCGTGGGCGGCGGCCCAGCTCCTCCTCAGCCCGTGCCTCTGGACCAGGCCCACGGAGGGCGTGCCCCGGGGCGTGGGCTGGGCACTGTGGCCACCCGTCTCCCAGGCCAGACTGGCGCCGCTTATCTCTATGGCCACTAGGGGGCTCTGTGGCTGTGGCCGGATCATTTCCACCTCCGGCATCATAAAGAGACTCTGGAGGGGTGGGTGTGTGAGAGAGGTTCAGACACACAGAAGAACAGAACATTGTGAGGGGGCTGTGGGCAGGGGCAGTTCCCATCAATCCACACACATTCTCTGTGAGATGTTCCTCAACTGGCCAAAACTGTTTTTGCCAGCCAACTGTATACCAGGACTGATTTCACACCTGCATACTGGTTTATCCATCTTGTTGCTGAATAAGACTATTTGCTGTACCACCCTGTAGATATTCATTTTGAGTTCTCTGTCAATACATTCTCTACTCTTGCACTCAAGGATAGCTGGAGGGTTACTAGCATTTAGCACACTTTCAAATCCATTGAAACTTACAAGTTTTTACATAGATTCCATTTATACAGCTGGATATATACTGAAGCAATTCAAGTTAAGTACACTGCGCAAGGATACAACAGCAATGTCCTACCTGGGAATTGAACCTGCAACCTTTGGGTTACAAGCCCAATTCGCAAATCATTGTACTATACTGTCCCCTTGACAAACTAGCCAATCGGGAGCCTAAAAATAAGCCCCCACAGCCATCAGAGCCAACCATTTTTTTAAGAGGGTCGGCCTGACTCAGCATTCCTTCCCTTTAATGACTCATCAGTTTCTGTCTGGGGAAGGGTAGCCTGTGCAGCCCTCACCCAGAGATGCTGAACCAGCACTAATGCACATGTCACACACACTCAGCTCTTCGCAGTTTCATCCCTGCATTGCTGAAGCTTAAAGCTTATGAATTCCCAGGACCCGTGGAATATTCATAAAGGAACAGACATTACTGGAACTCTTTTTGCAAATAATGGTCAAAGTTGTCTGGATCACCCTTCTACAGCGTCTTCCAAAACCATCATCTTTTACCCATGATGCACAGGGTTACAGACCCCTAGCAGCAGATGCCCAGGTGACCACTGCAAGCTGCCATTTCTCCTGCCCATCCTTGCCTTGTCCCAGTCCTGAAAGGATCCTGGGAATTCTGGGAGGTTCAGGTGGGGCCAGGGTCCATGGGGCGGGGCCACGCTGGGTGAGTATAAGAGCTGCTCCAGGGAGGCCCCGCCCTCCAGAGGAATCTCTCTCCCCACACAGCACATTTTCACACCACATTCCCCACAGCAACCCAAGCACACAGTTAGTGACGTTAATGTCGCCTGAACAAACCCACGCCCCCTGGCCTCCTTCTCCTCCACTGCGCGCCAGTGATCAGTGGACCCAGAAGCTCCTGGAGGAAGGCCAGCCAGCTGGGCCGTGCTGGACCCAGCCGGACCCAACACCCAAGCCAGATTCCACAGGCTGGAGTGGGGGTGGGGGGAGATGGACATAGAAAGAGAAAAGGGGAGGGAAGGGAAAGTAAAACAGAGGAAAGAAAGAGTAGGTCTTCTTACCTTGAACCTCTCCATGGACACCGATGCCTCGGACAAGGACTTGACTGAGAAGGGCGTGACTTTGAGTGCAAAGGTCATGGCATTGAAGACAGTTACTACGGTGAAAGCCTGATTGACAGGAGAGAAATGCAGGGTATTCTGGGTTAGAGCAGAACAGACTGAATCAATATTTATGGGCTTAGCAACCGCCCTCACCCGTGGCAACTGATGCAGCTTGTTTGCTACAGGCTGGTTTGGATCAATTGAAACACCATATGAACACATATGATCTACAACAGAGACCACATTACCCCCAGATAACTGTGATGCAATCTGCACTATTAGAAAAGAACTTCACTTTAATGCTGACATTTCCATCCCATACATTTCCTCATCAAATACAGCTGTTGTGACAGAGCCACATACTACATATTTCCCAAGAATTGCTATTCTATGATAATGGATAAACTGTTGTACAGTCAAAAAGGTTCTTTCCATCCCTGTGCTACCTTTTTATCTGCTGAATAAGCTCCCTGATCACTGAGGACAGGGTGTCCTCCACAAGGGTTCTACTGCTGATCACAGATATGAGCAAGTGAGGTCATACCTGGGAGGCAGTGAGGTCATAACCCAGCAGCATGTGGGTGGAGAAGGTGGCCACACTGGCAATCACCACGACGATGGGAGCCACGCCCACTGTGATGCTCTGGAAATACCCGGTCTTCTCCAGGATTGTGCGTTCCTCCTCACGGATTCCTGCCAGAACACAGCCAGGGTATGCGATCTAGTGTATGCGCGCGCGCACACACACACACACACACACACAAAAGAGGCCACTCACTGCGCACAGACTGGGAGAAAGCCTTCACCCAGGCATACATCTTGATGAACTTGATGTAGTTGAGGATCTCGTTCATCTTCTGCACCCGCATGTCGGTCACGGCCACGCCCTTCCTCCTGAAGTAGGCCGTCAGCCTGGAGCTGAACATCTGGAAAAATCCGTTCAAAAACAATGGACACACAAAATTTTACCGGTGTGTAGACACTAAGCAAGCGACCGCGGTGTGGCTGTAGGGACGTCCTGCTCACCATGGCGGGGTAGAAGAGGATGAAGACCGCAGAGCCCAGCAGCGAGGTGGGGCCCAGGATGGCCAGGTTGTAGCCCATGCCCAGCACGGCGATGAGGGGCCCGCCCGCCAGCAGGCTGCCCACTGCGGCCGCCTCGAACATCCGCTGCCCGTCGCTCGAGCACATGTTGATCAGCTGAGCGCGAGAACACAGACCTCTCGTCTCAAAACCCTCTTCTCCTCTTTTATCTGTCAAAACTGCTCTCTCTCTCTCCTTTCCTCTGCTCAGACCACTCTTTACTCTCTTATACTCAGTCCTGTCTGTCTCTAATCAAACATCCTTTTCCCTCTAATAAAACATTGGCTTCTTTCTATACACATACCTGTGTCTTCTCTGGCTCTGGCTCAATACTGTCCATCTCTTTCCTCTAATTGAACACTTGCATTTTCTTTGTCCCTGTCTCAACCTCCCCGGGCCCTGTCCCTCCCCTCTTCGCCCGGCCTGCCCCTCCCTCCAGCCCTGCCCCTCCCCTCTCCGCCCGGCCTGCCCCTCCCCTCTCCGCCTGGCCCTGCTCCTCCCCTCTCCGCCTGGCCCTGCTCCTCCCCTCTCCGCCTGGCCCTGCCCCTCCCCTCTCCGCCTGGCCCTGCTCCTCCCCTCTCCGCCTGGCCCTGCCCCTCCCCTCTCCGCCTGGCCCTGCTCCTCCCCTCTCGCCCGGCCTGCCCTCCCCTCTCCGCCTGGCCCTGCTCCTCCCCTCTCCACCTGGCCCTGCTCCTCCCCTCCGCCTGGCCCTGCCCTCCCCTCTCCGCCTGGCCCTGCTCCTCCCCTCTCCGCCTGGCCCTGCTCCTCCCCTCTCCGCCCGGCCTGCCCTCCCCTCTCCGCCGGCCCTGCCCCTCCCCTCTCCGCCTGGCCCTGCTCCTCCCCTCTCCACCCGGCCCTGTCCCTCCCCTCCAGCCCTGCCCCTCCCCTCTCCGCCCGGCCCTGCCCCTCCCTCTCCGCCTGGCCCTGCTCCTCCCCTCTCCGCCCGGCCTGCCCCTCCCCTCTCCCCCGGGGCCCTGCCCCTCCCTCTCCGCCTGGCCTGCCCCTCCCCTCCAGCCCTGCCCTCCCCTCTCCGCCCGGCCTGCCCTCCCCTCTCCGCCTGGCCCTGCTCCTCCCCTCTCCGCCGGGCCCTGCTCCTCCCCTCTCCGCCGGGCCCTGCCCCTCCCCTCTCCGCCTGGCCCTGCTCCTCCCCTCTCCGCCTGGCCCTGCCCTCCCCTCTCCGCCTGGCCCTGCTCCTCCCCTCTCGGCCCGGCCTGTCCCTCCCCTCTCCGCCTGGCCCTGCTCCTCCCCTCTCCACCTGGCCCTGCTCCTCCCCTCTCCGCCTGGCCCTGCCCCTCCCCTCTCCGCCTGGCCCTGCTCCTCCCCTCTCCGCCTGGCCCTGCTCCTCCCCTCTCCACCCGGCCTGCCCCTCCCCTCTCCGCCGGGCCCTGCCCCTCCCCTCCGCCCTGGCCCTGCTCCTCCCCTCTCCACCCGGCCCTGTCCCTCCCCTCCAGCCCTGCCCCTCTCCTCTCCGCCCGGCCCTGCCCCTCCCCTCTCCGCCGGGCCTGCCCCTCCCCTCTCCGCCTGGCCCTGCTCCTCCCCTCTCCGCCCGGCCTGCCCCTCCCCTCTCCGCCGGGCCCTGCCCCTCCCCTCTCCGCCTGGCCCTGCTCCTCCCCTCTCCGCCCGGCCCTGTCCCTCCCCTCCAGCCCTGCCCCTCCCCTCTCCACCCGGCCCCGCTCCTCACCTCCCCCACAGACTTTTCGCGGATGTTGCGGAGCCGCAGGATCTTGTGGAAGGCCATGGTGAGGATGGCGCCGCGGAGGCGTGTGCCCGTGCGGTAGTTGAGGGCCCAGGTGAGCGCCAGGGACCAGGACCGGATGAGCTCGCTGGCCAGCAGGCCCAGGACCAGCAGCATGCCGTAGGACAGGTCCGGTTTGACCTGCTCCGTGTAGTCCAGGAGCCTCTTTACCACAAGCGCCTGCGGAGGGGGAAGGAGGGGGGCGACAGAACACAGGAGGCGTGACTGACCATCCTTCCACAGCCTGCTCTGCCCCAGTGTCACTACCATCATCATCATCATCCTCATCATCCTCATCATCAACAACACAAAAGGGGCATCAACTTGGTCATGGCATTCTAAGTCATTACGTACGTCATGCTAAGTACACATAGCACTACTGGGAATAGTAAACAAGCTCTTTAAATTGGTACTCTCAACATTTACCTTTAGTGGCCTTTTCTATTAAGATCCTTTGAAAAGAACAGGAGAGAAACAATGAAAAAATACTGACAGGGTCTTTTTTTTCTTAAACAAAGGCAAGACATGGCACATTCCACAAACTGACATCTCTTTCTTCTCTTTGTTCCGAGTTGTGTGGATATGAAGACACTACACCTACAGTCCACACACTTGGCAGGTTGGAGACGAGCATTTGTCTGAAAATAAATATCAGCGATTTCACCAAACAGAAACAGGAAAAGAAGAACAAAGCACCCAGAAAAGCAGCAGTGAAACAAAACCCATGAACTCGCAGATCTTTAAAAATATTTATCTGTGACAATTTCATCTCTTCACATCAGAGAAAGATTTACATTCGGTATAGACAGACAGACAGACACACACACACACACATCCCATCACAAAGCCAGCCTCACACACAAACACAAACATACACTCAGGAATTCTGGGTACAAACAGGGAGTGCCAGCAGACACACATGGTTCAAACCAACCGCATCACTTTATTGACAAAATGAAGGTAGGAATGTACGTCTCAGGGTTAAAGCCTGCAGTGCATTCAGTACAGCATAGAAAATGGAGACAATCCCTCCCCCACTCCCAGCACAGAGTTCCAGAGGAACAGAAAGAGCAGTGCGACACAGTCCACATAGGGGCCACAAGTCCCACAAGCCTCTTCTTTTGTTTGGTCTTTGGATTTTTTTTTGGTTGCCATTCATTTGTCCTCTGGGTTGTTGAAAAGCACGTATGAAATTGCCCCATTTCAGATTAAGCGTTGAGAAAGTCCAGGTAAAGGAGTGGGGACAGCGAATATGGAGAAAATGGCGGTTTCCCTCAGCGCCCCCTATTAGGCACAACGGCAGAACAACTGTTCTTTCCCAATCCAGTAGAATGGCCTTTTAGGGAACAGTGGAGGGTTGATGGTGTAGCAGTCAGGGGGGGCCAAATTCAGCCACCTTTGAGGTGTGACACGGCCTGTATGGCCACATCTTACAGCAGCAGAAAAGAAATCCCGTTGTCATAGCCACCGGTTTAAAAGTGTAAATTTTGACCACTGTTGGCAGGTGCCAGAAGTTTGTCTGAGCAGTCTCTGTATACTGTTCAGTGGTACTACAGAGCAAGCAGGTCATGGTACACAAGACATACAGTGTACATAATAACATCGTTACAGCTGTCAAATTCTGACAAGAGACCAGCTGGTCGTTTTGGAGGTAAATAAATACAGTAGAACATTGGCATAAGCAGACATTGCAGCCACAGAAGCATGTATGAGGATTAAGGACAGAATGAAGGTGATGGTGAGAGCCGGTCCTGTAAAAAACGTGCCCTTACCTCTCAGGCTTTTTGGCCACGGTCTCACGCCGCCTCCCGTGACATACCCCTCCGCAGTTTAACGGACGGCCTGTGGAGTCTAAAGAACAGCCTCTGTCACATGTCCCTTTGCGGGGGGGAGTGGCGAGCTCCTGCTCACGCACCACGTCCTGACACCCCCGCCCCCCCTTCCCCCACCCTACCGCCCTCTCAGCTCCACCCCAACCCCCCCCCTCCCTACACACACATTTTAAATGGTGGGCAGTGGGCTCTCACCCTGAATTGGAGCATTTGCACTCTTATCAGACTGCAACAGGTAACACCAAACTCAAGCCCACCTGTCATGGGTAAACCTTTGGATTTGATTGACTTCCTTCCAGCTTTATCGAAACTAACAAAACTATCTTTATAGAGATAACAAAACACAATTCGCTGCTACATCTACCAGCCTCCAGGTTCTTGGGCCCAATGCCCCTTTTCCACAGAGCAGGAACCAGGCTGACTTGTGACAGCAAACACATGTTCTGGAGGGTTTCCATGATCTTTTTTGTCAAGAACAAAGCACACCGGTTCAGTGTCACAACCTGTAGTGTGCTGGCCTGGTTACAAACTGGACTGGAGTGGGATCAGCAACCTACCTGGTGAAAGCTGGAATGGATTCATGTGGTCACACCACATCATAAAAATGAGAACACATGATAGAAATAATGGTATCATCTTCTTTGATATTTATTACAGGATTCCAACGATAAACACCGCCAATCAATCACAAGTATTCAAAAAATCAGAAAGCGCTGAAAAACAAGTATTGTACAAAACGTAAAGATTGTGTAGAAGAAACTTAATTGTCTCTCAAACAAGCCTCAAATAAAAATCTACCCCTGCCGGCACTGCCACATCGCCCTCAAACTGGAATACCCAATCAAAATTAGGGATATTCCATCACTCCAACATTGAATGAACGACTTGCAACTGATGCAAATACATCACCGGCACCCTGCTGATGTGGCAGGGGGCATCCAACAGACTGAAACTCTCCCTGCCTGGAGGAAGACATGGCCTATTTTGCACCAAGCTTTCACATTCACATTCTGGATTCTACAAGCAAATTCAGGCAAAGTCTGCTCGAATCCACAACTAGGCATTCTGTTCCAATTCCTGTGATACAGTACATTACAGACACTACAGACACTACAGACAATGAGACCTACTGGACATTTTCGGTCAAGTTCAGCGAGGTTCCAGCACGGCTTAGTTCAGCATGACTCTGTCAGTGGAAAAGGGGTTTTGGTTTTTTCGGGGCCCGGGTGGTGCCAGCTGCCTGACCCCCTGGAGTGGGCCAAAAGGCAGAGAAATGAAGGAGACAGAAACTCGCTACATACCCCGCAGGTGGGACAGTGACAGAAGCTCTCCTTGGAAAAAGGCGGTGCGTTAACCCTGACACGCGTGTCCGTGGACACACCTGCAGACCCCTGTCTACAGACCTGAGGAAAGGTGGCACACACCTGGGCGTCTCATCACAGCAATGACATCACAACAGCATCATCGTAGTACAATATCCAAAAATACATGAAAATGCACATGAAAGCTCTGCATAAGGGAACATACTAGGTTAAAGATCACGTGTGAGCAAACATAAGATAAAACATACATAAGAAAAGGAGCCTAGTGACATTAGAAGAGCAAAAAATGACAGAAAACAAAATAATAACAGCTTCAGTTCAACTGACCCTAGATTAAAAAAAGATTTTCGGATGTTCTCTTCAAAAGAAGCAAATATAAACCCACAGCAAAATGCTTACCAGCACTTTTTCCATTTTAAATCTTGTTTTCATAGATTACTGTGAGGGGAAAACCGAAACAGCCAATGGTGTAGTTAATAGCCTGGACGCATCTATTTATGTCAGAAACTCCTCCCATCCTAATCTCATAGACCAATCAGCTCTTTTAGGGGGGTCACTGATTGCACCAAAAGAAAGATCAGTGGTTTGCGTGCATTGTTTGAGCCTAAACCAATGAAAATGCTGAGATAACTCACTAGGTTTGACTATGATATAAGGCCTCTAAAGGGCAGGTCCCTTGCCTCTAAACAACTAGGGATACAGGGAAAGAGAATGGAGGACGGTTTCAAACCTTTATGAGTTTAACGCTTTAATTTAACCCTCTAACCTCCACTATCCCATCTAAACAAACCTAAGACACTTTCACTAGAATCAATTTGTACAGGAAATCCATAGATTCACCAAGCATTAAATCATCTGGATAGTCTGAAATCAATGACAGTGCACAAGCATATCCACATGACGTAATGTTCAGTGAATCTGCGCAGGTCCTGTTTGCTGCAGCTCCAGCTACGATGCTACAGACTAGCAGGTCACCTTTCATCAGCTGCTGAGAAGCAGCTGGAAAACTGGGTCGCTTGAACAGTCACTCAGCAGGGAAGCTAAACGGCAGACCTAGCATCGTCTAGTTGACAGCATGTGCAACGTACTGATATGCAAAATATGGCAGATGCCTCTCCTTCAGTGAACTGTCTGTGACCTTTACTCACTCTGAAAGAGGAATTTTGAAATGCTTGTTTGCATCTTTTCGCCTATGCGGTTTTAAACTGCTGACTTTCACAAGTGAAACAGGACTGCTCAAACCCTGGAAGACCACAGAGCCAACAGGCCTCCATTTTAGCCATGTAGTTCGGTTGTCTTGTTTGAACTGCCAGTGAGATGAATTTAGCAGATCTTGGTTCTGAGAAAACCACACAGACAAATGAAAAATTTGATAGACCTTGGTCCATCAGAACCAGAGTTGAGTAGCCCTGAACTAAAACAAGATTCACAGTTCATATTCAAATTTACAGGCAACTGGTGAAAAGTAAATAAAGATCTAACTTTGCAGGTGTGACAGATAGCATCTCTTTTTGTGCAGGTAAGCCATGTTTTAGGCACTCGTCATAAGAGTTACACAGCACAGGTTTAGATGTTTCCAAATAAATCTCTAGTTGCTCTGGTTAATAGACAAAACAAAACCCTCAATATGAGGAAAAGAAGCAAAATATTGTCTGTTACCTTCACCACAGACATATGGGAATGGAGATGGGAATGGTCTTGTGCAGACTCTGAGATCTCCAATCACAATGCAAGACAAAAAGTCCAACATCTTCGCTGGGCTGTATAAATTTTACAGCTAACGGGCAAACATTGTTTTGTGTGACAGCAGAGGTAGCACAATGTTCCAATCTCACGATGCAGGAAGCCCTTTTTGCACACCACGAGTGCAGACCTCACTGGTATGCAATAACAGCTTCTCATTATGCTGCGTTTTCTCTCCTACTCAAACCTCGTCATCTCTATATCTTTGGTGAGGGTAAGAGTAACAGAACACTCCACCCCGCCCCTCCAGCACACTCACCTGCATGCTCCCCGCCACAGTGGGGGGGTCGTATTGGCCCATACCCCTGCCACCCCACCATGCCCCACATCTATTCACGGGTGAGACAGTGACAGAGAGAGAGCCAGACAGAGATAAAGCTAGAGAAACAGAGAGAGAGATAGAGAGAAAGAGAGAGGGAGAAAAGGAGAGAGAACGGAGAGTGGGGCGCTACTTACTGGACCAGTGAAGCCAGCCAGCTGGGTGACCATGAGGCAGACGATGGACAGCAGCAGCCGTGTCCGGCAGAAGGTCCAGACCACGTGGTGCAGGGAGGCCTGGTCCCCCAGAGCCTCGCACTCCTCCTCCCACAGCCCCGCCAGTCTGCAGAGCCAAGAGGGGACACAGGGGGCGTGGTCACGCTCTGCCACACCCGCACACGCTGGCACCCCCTGACCCCTGACCCCGGGACCCCAGGCAGCACTGACCTCTTTCGATTGGTCTCGCAGCTCTCCCACTCGGACACAGCCCACACGTCCTCCAGGAAGAGCTGACCCTTCTTGTGGGCCTTGAGGGCCAGCGGCGTCAGCCAACTGAAGGTCATAAAGGACAGGAGGCCAGCATTGTCCACCGGGTGCTGGTGCCTGAGGGAGGGGCAAGAAGGGGGGGGCGTGGTCACTTCTGTTCAATACAAACAGGGCTGATGTCCTTGAGGCATAAGTACCTCATGCACATGACACGCAGAGCATAAAAGACACCGCTAGCTGTGCTCACTTGCTGGTGGAGCGGAACGGCTTCAGCACGCTGATGCTGTGGTGGTACTTGCTGCGGCCGGCCTCCTCCTCCAGCTCCTTCATGTGAGGGGTCCCGCCCCCATCCAAAGGCAGCCCCCCCTCCGCCCGAGCAGCGGTCTCCAGGGCATCCTGACACACGCCACACACAGAAAGGAGGAAACAAAGAGCTTCGTTTTTACGGGCTTGCGCTGCGTTTAAAACCGTACACAGAACGTTACAAACCCAAGCAGCTCAACCACTGACCCCAGAGCATAAGCGAGAGGAGAAAACTGGGAGGTATGCAAACCATCTTTAGGAACACTGAAAGGACATTGTGTTTTTAACTTCAGCTGCGTCAACATGAACACCCACCCTTCAAGATAAGACAGGAAATAGGGCCTTGTCAATCATTCAATGTTGTTTGTGGACTTAATGCTGTGTACCCAAATCAAATTTAAAAAGGCATCCCTTCAGCAAGGATTTCTTTATATACTGAAATTGAATCTTCAGAGCCTCAGCTACAATGTTTCACATAATACGATTCCTGTATAGCTAGGGACTGTAAACAAAAGAAATTCCACTCAATGTTTGGATATTTCATCTTTTTTGGCAGGGGATCAGAAACGAGGGGGGAGGCAGCAAATTAATCACCAGGATGCACCAGATTGCACCAGATGAGCAAACGTCTGGCTCAGCGCTACATCAAACATATTAGAGCTTCAGATGATACATTTGCACATCTTATAGCACCTGGATTTATGCCCTTCTTCCTCCTCTGCTGGGATGAACATCTACTAAAAAGCTAATGCAAGTCAGGACCATAACACTGGCTTGACATATCTGTTCATAAAAATAAATGAATACCTCATGTTGAGAGTACATGTCATAATTTGCAGGCATTTAGCCTGAAAGAGATGTTATTGCAATATGCAAACTGTAGGCCTATAGAAAATACTGAATACTGTAATTCTGCAGAATGGATAGTATTAGTACATAAAATCCACAGCATGTTCGTTTTTACCTTTGGTAGACAATGAGCTCCTGTATTTGCTAATTTCCAGCTCATTGTATTCTGCAGTCGACGACTTTCCATATTTCCAATCCAATTATTGCTAACACTGTTGATATTTTGAAATGCTAACAAAAAATGCAGGTACAGCTTATTATGGTTTCATGTTTGTGCACAACAAATGTGCATTACATGAAATCTACATAAGACCAGTGTAATTTTTGCTGTGACCATTGAAAAAATCACATCGCAAAGTTAGCCTTACGAACATCTACAAAACAGTTTTTATTCTCAATGAGGCAACCAGCCCTATCATTCCAGACTCTTATAAACGTTTTTCTTTTTTTGAAATGGTTTTGCTTTTTCAGATTCCTGAGCAGGAGAGAGTTTGAGCCTAAAGGCGGCAATGTGTCATCAGCAGAGGAGCAGAGTGAGTCAGCGCCCGGGTCTCTGCTGCTCTGCTGCCCAGTCCAGCCTGCAGCCTCAGTGACACTGCCCTGGCGCAGCAGCGCAGCAATGCGGATGCAACCGCAGGGTCCCCTCCACACGCTCAAACCCAGAGACGCAGAGCAGGGCGGATTACCCAATGAGGGAATGCGCTGTACTTTAAAAGCACCGCTTTAAAAGATTACTAAACCCAAGCTGCGCATTTTCAGAACGTGTGACATTATTTATTTTGACATTTTACATAATCCATTGGATACTGGTGGGAATCTTTGAAAATGCATCAGGCTTGTGGGCATGTGGTCACTGCTATAGCAAACTGAGTGGTATGTTTCCACACAGATGAAAATCTCTTGCTTTCAAACACTGGAAAAAACCTTAAGTCTTGGGTTTTTAGTCTTAAACATTAATGAACATGGTTTATTGATAAATTTCACCAGAATTTATTTATTTACTTATTTATGTACTTACGTACTTACTAGAATTGCAAATATAAACAAAATATTTTTCTCACGCGCAGAGGAAAACCTGTAAACAGGGTCTGCTGTCTAAGACAAGACTTAAGAAGATTATTATTTTATTACGATTTATCAGATGGGACTATGTCTGGAACAAACAACAAAATTTTGACCGATTTTTCCTCTGGTGATTATATGAGAGAAGGGTAAGGGCCTCTCATATCTCGTGTCCAGTCCTGAGCACATTTCCACTTCCTTCCCTTCACCCCCCACCCTCCTTTCAAGTCCCCAGGGGAAGATGCAGTTACGGGTGAGCCAAGAGAGGAAAATAATGGGGCCAGTGAAGCATGAGCAACACGTGCAGGGCACACACTTGCACATGCAAACCTTATATTCCTAACACACACACACACACACACACACTACTGTGAATCAACAGAGTCACAAGGGGCCTCAGGTTTAGCAATTCAGTCACGGCCTCTCGGCAGTGCTTTGAGAAGAACAAAGGAGTCGACTGAAGCTTCATAGACCGAACGAGACACAAGGTTGCGGTGCTGGCAAGGGGAACAGGAAGAGCCGATTACCAGGCTCCACAGGACATTCAGTGACACAAAAATATCCCTGTCCTCCCAGGAGCAAAACAGAAGCACTTAACAAAAATTTACATTCAACTCTATAATTGGACAGAGAGCAATGCCATCATAATGATGGCTTTCAGGTGAACCGTATCTATATAAAAACCTAAATTTCAATCACACTGCCATCTTGTTGGAGTGACCACCGCATGTTGCCTCCTGCACAGCGCTGTGCAGAGCTCTGAACACGTGCACGCCCCCACCCCCCACGTTTCCACAACGCTCTCACGTTGCACAAACACACAGTCACCACAGACTTGTCAGGATCAAGCAACCAATCCTGGGCCCACAGAGCCTTCTGCGTCACAAAAGTCTGCAGCATCATTGGCCACTCATGCCAGCCATGCAGCGTGTGGGAGGGCCTCCGTTATGTAAACAATTGAATACAGGCAGCTATAGGCACAAGGTCTCTTGGAGAGCAGCCAATCAGAGGGAAGAGAGAGAGGGTCTCTAGTGGGAGGGAGACCGCAAGAGAGAGAGGGACGGAGAGGGTCAGAGAAAGACAGAAAGAGATGGGGATACAGAGAGAGAGTAAGAGAGAGAGAGAGAGGGAGGGTGAGAGAGAGGGAGAGAGAGAGAGCTGCTCTCCTATCCTGCTGACTCAATGCTGACAGGAGAGACAGCGGAGAACAAAACACACACAAAGCCTCAGCACTCTGCCAGAAACAAAACAACAGCTGTTCACCCATTTTAACCATCACAGCCACTAGTCCCTGACATCTAGCTTTTCACTCATAGGTACGTTTGTCATATCAACTTCCTTTGTCTCATTACAATCTCCTAATAGCAATACAATAATTCAGCATTGAGTCTGCAGAAAACCTAGCTAAAGTGAAAGAGGTTGAGTGGGGTTACAACAGTAGGCAACACTGCTCATGACACTTCTCTTCGTCTTCTCAAGCAGATCGGAGAGTTAAGCCAATATGCAAGACAGACAACAAAACATTTTCTTCAGGACTGACCCGCTTGCTCTTGGCGGCGATGCTGTATCACCTTTGTGCCTTTAATATGAAGGAGAAAAGCGATGCTGAAATTTTTTTAAAGCAGTCATCAATCATATGACCTTCATTTCTCTGGCATGCTGAGCCAGCAAAACTCAGCATAAACCCAGCTGCCCTCCCCCAAGAAGAACACCGCATACACCCCAAAAGGAAAAGTAACACTTTGTATCCTCAGGAGTCAACACAGTCATTTCTCCACTGCTACCTCAAACCCCACTTCCCTTCTATTAAAAGCAGAACTAGAGCAAAAAATGGTCTCTAATGAAGTCTTACACAGTGCAATGAATCACATATCTTTATTTGCATGAATCAAACCCAGATTATCCATGAGAACAATATAACCTCCAGCAATAATTCTAACCCATTAACCTTTATAAAGGCTTTGTATGGAATTTTGATTGATCTAATCTGCCTCAACATGCCGGGATGTTGACTTGAACAAGGATAGACTTGGTGACGATGTTAACTGATCAAAGGGGTGGTTGATGGCCTACCAGAATCAGAATCAGACAGACACACACACACACAGAGGTGACAATGACCATTTGGTTACCTGCCAACTCATTGGTACATTTTGTTCTAGGAAAGGGTGTAAAGCTGGTGCCTGAACAACACTGTCTTGTAATTGACCTTCCTTGCTTTTACCCTGTATGTTTCATTCTGTGAAGAAGACAATGTTGCTCTATTAATAAACTGTCATTGACCTAAAATTTGGAATCATTATTTTACTTTACAAAAGACCAAATTCCTTCCTACAATCATTCGCAATGGATAGTTCAGAAGTATAGCCATTTTTTTTTGCTATGTTGTAATCAATGGGGAATCTATTTCAGCATCTCCCACAAAATCAATGCACCTGTAGTGGAGGATTTTTGGCATAATTCCTAAATGGGGCACTGCCATTACGCCCTTAATCAGGGTCCTTAACCTGAACTTATTCAGTAAACATCCAGCCACATAAATGGACAGTACACAAAGAAAGAATGTTAGCTGTATAAGTCGTTCTGGATAACAGTATCAGCTAACAAGAATGTTATCTAAATTTTAAAGAGGCATGTGACATCAACAAGCTTGGTGGCGCAGAACAAAATCTCATACCAAAAACTGTCTGGATGGGCACCTACATTTTCAAAATATGACCAGTGATTACCGATTGAGCCCATTGTTTTTTCCCGATTACTGGGATGTATAAGTGTTTTACCACCCTGAGCATGATTAAATACCTTCTCCTAAGCCCCAAGCCTGACCTTATTACAAGGTTATGAGTGCAAGTAAATCTCTTTTGGCCAAAGGCTGGTACAGTATAGTTTTGAAAGAAGACTGACCTGGACCTTGGAGAGCTGGTATGGGTCAGTGTCTGAGCTGGATGAAGTGTCTCTGCTGGGTACAGCCCGGTAACCTGGGCTAACTGGCAGGTAGTCCTTTCCCACATCAAGCTCTTTCATCTTCTTTCACCAACATGGGACTGCTGACTGGTGTCACTTCAGTGTTTGTCTTCTTCGTTTGTCACTACTGCCACGGAGGTAAGATGAAGAGTCACACAGAAAAATGATGAAGATAACTCTCTGTGTGCTCACTTTGAACCACTCAGTTCATTCACACCCCCCAACATGGCAAACAAAAAATGTTGATTCTAAAAAATATTTTGCTCCTGTACCAAACTTGAATATCAATTAGCAAAGGGGTGTTATCCAGCTAACTTTGGATTCAAGATCAGCTGGGACAGTGGGAGAACTTCGGATACCCAAATTCTCACCTTTCACACTGACCCTATGGCTCAGTTAAAAAAAAAGCAAGCAACCCATGCCTACAAGCATCAGGTCTTGACACTTACAGAGTGATGAGCAATCACTTACATTATTTGCTACCAATTCACAGTCTTTAGTTAACACCTGTCTGCGAAGGAGTAGCCTACATGCAACTTCATGTACACCAAAACAAAATAAACCGGTTGATAGTTATTACATGAAATCCCTCGCAATTACCTTTTCAACACCAATGTTGTTTTGTCATACACTGTCTTTTTGGTTACCTTAGTTCTTTATCATCTCGGCAAACTCATCAATTTTCAAAGCAGAGCAACTGTCCTCCCGTTTCATTTCTGTACACACCCCTGATGCACCAGTGAACGCACCGCGTATGATGCCGGTACGATTTCTCTTTTTTCTGAAATGATCCCCGGGACCACGGCTGGTTTCTATGTCAAAGATGGAACTAGACTCCCCTGCTCGCCCCCACCTCCTCCCTCCTACGCACGAATTTTTGGAAAAGGTACAGAGAGTTCCGGAAGTTTAAACAGGAGATGGGGTATAAAACAAATGAGAATAAGGCAGTTGCTTGAGCACTATCTGACGCAGGCATTCGCGATATTCTAATGACGACTGAATTGTTCAAACAAAAACATCACATTGCGATTCATAAACGCACAGCTGTACAGAACACAATAACCTACCTTTAGCGACAACTATCGGAAGCATTTGCCATTTTTAAACAGCAAGTACATAGCGAAACAATGATGCTAAGTTCGTTGTCGTAGACGTTGTGTAGCAACATCTTTTTAATGAACTTCGTGAGACAAGAGGCAGTCCAGTTCTGGTTTGATGAAATAACGAATTCGACTAATGTAAAACCTTGGCTAAATATTGTTTCATTCAGCAGGCTAGTATAATCATAGTGTGATAATGTCTTTACATTGGGAGATGTAGTCTGGCTCTTCGCTCATTATTAATTTTTATCCAAGCAATAAAATATACTTCTATATTTTAAACGGTGAGAAACGTTTCAGAACACACGGCGAACATAAAATTGTCACAATTTTATAAGTAATGTAACGAATAAATAAGGGAAGATCACGACAAAAATCAAATAGCCTATGGTATTCATAGGCTACAGGGAGTATCCATACCCGTACACTGTACAAATATTAGAGGACGGACAATACATCTTAAAATTGCTACATTCATGCAACTATGTTAGAACAGATTTACATCTAGCTAGCTAACATGCAAACATCTGACAAAATACATAAAACATAGGCTACAGATCAGAAGTCTGTTACATCGAAGGCAATTTAACAGCAGCAAACTATTAGCGTCACACAAATTAACTTGCGACGAGAATTACAAGTTAAAATGCACTTTGTTTTTTTGGACCATTTTTTAAATACATAAATTGGATGCACACATTGCTATTAAATATATAAATAGCTTTTATATTGGAGTTCTTTCTATGGTAGCCTATTTTAGGAAACATTAATGTAATCCCAATAAACCTTAACGTTTTCTTTTTTTGCACTATCGCACTTGTCCCTTTTGTCACCTTTAAGAATAATCATTAAAGCAGGATATCTCCCTAGCAACAGATACCTGTGCCTCCGTCTTGTCAGACAGCAGATCCCGATCAGGGACTGCAGGAAAACAACTTCTTTATAAAGCAGCTCTCGGAGGCAGCCGAAAAGCATGCAAACAGGGAAATGTAGTTTGTGGACAGTTTTTCCCCAGTAAAGAATTTACAAAAAAGACTACAGTTCCCATAAGCGCAAAGTTTGGCGCGACCGATTGTATTGTCAGTCTGGCACAGCTAGTACTACGCACGTCCTCGTTGTGCGATCTTGAAAATTACGTGAACGCGCTCGACGTGAATCAAGTTAACAAGCCCATATTGTTTTATGTCTTGAAATATACCGATAAATTTCTGTTAGAAATAGTCGCTACGGATATATTTGGCTACGTTGATGTAAAACATCGTTTGGCTAAAACATGATCCGTGGACATTGTCAATGAGTTAGAGGTTACAATGAAACAACGTAAGCTACAGGAATACGAATAGACTGTACGAAGGCACGAATTCGTTAGGCTACATATAATGATGGAAATTGATTGTTCTTATTTTTTCTCTGGGCAGACCTCGAAAGTAAGAAAGGTGGCCTGACGCCGATTTTAAAAGTAGAATTATGCAATTAATCTCCTAAGTGGAGATACATCATTTGAATTACATTTTCGTCTGTGTGCAGACTACTGTAGCCTACGTGGTCGCACCCCCTTTTTTTCCAACATAATTCAGGAATCCGACTAATCGTTCCAGAAACTGAATCAGTACTTTTCCACTGTACTGAGGGCAGTAGCCTACTACCGGTGAATGAATCCCACTAGGAACAAGATGCAATTATTTCATAGCATCATTGAATCTCAGTTTGACACATTAGGCTACTCAGGGTTTAATACACAAATACAGAGACATGAAGGCCATTAGGTAATTTCCATAGGCTAATTAGGATAGTTTCGACTAATGTATCGCAAGGACAATGGTAAATTATGATCGTAGGCAACGTCGTCACTGATGGAAATTTAAATTAACTATAGAATAGCACATGCAGTGATCGAGAACTTCCGATCAAGGATACTCGATTCCTGACTAGGAACTATATGAACTATGAGCTAAAACTGAATTCAAGCAAATGGAATTGTCAGTTTGGTCCATATCAATTATCGGAAAAGGAGGTCCGACATACCCCGGAATGATTACATCTAGCTAAAATTTAGGGTGGCCTGTATGTCAAATAACATAATCCTAAAAGGAATTAACATCCTAACTGCACAGTGAAACACAGTAACACCCTTCAAAGTAAATACATGCTAAAAGATAGTTGGGAATTTTTTTTATTTATTTTTTTTTATACAATGGAGGCTCTAGAGATCGACAGTGCGTCATAACTCCCCAAATCCCGACAGTTCGTCATAACTCCCCAAATCAGTGTCACGGAAATTGTAGACTATTTGGATGTGACATGAACAGAACCAAAGTATATGAGCCTAAAAAAAACCTTTAAAAGTATATCCTAATCTTCCCTTTCAGCTTGCTTTTATTGTAACAATCTCATAGGCCTCTATTGATACGACAATCGACTTTATTAAATGGCAGCAGTCAAGACATTTCCAAGTTCTTCGTTTTTGAAGTTAAGACAAACCATCTCCCAGAGTAAACCTTGTGATGAGGTCCTTGCAGAGAACGAGGTATGCTCCCAATGTTTACACAATGTCCCCAAGTGTAGTCACATGAACTGATGAAGTCATAAATGAGAAACTATAGCTCAAGTCTGAGGACTAAAAGGTGAGTTGAAAACAGTCTAACAGCTTTTGAAGCAGCGCAAACATATGGAAAGCAAATCGATCAAGAACACCAACTCAGTCCGTCAAACAAAGGCCTCAACTGAAAACTTAGCCTACAGCATACGAAAAATACAATTTGAAAATGGGGGCTATGGGAACTTGAAGCAACCTATTGGCCTCAGAGCATCTGCACACTCAAGCCTCTTTGTCCCACACACCCCATTGTTTACTCTCAATTTGAAGCGCTTGCATCTCTCAAACTGGAACATTATCATAAATGCACTGCAACTACAGTGTGACCTGATGTACCAAGCGCATAATCTCATGGGTGAGCAGTGACAATTTGATGGTCGCCATGAACAGCGAGACAAACAATTGCTCTTTTGTTCGTGTAGCGCACAAACACAGTGGTGTCCAGAGAAGCGAGACAGGCAGGCCGTTAAACCCCAATCCCCTTCAGATGTAGCCCAGGAGCTAGAGCCCCACAAACCACACAAAGACCACACTCTGCACACAACTTGGACCAGACTTTTATTGTATGTACATCACAGCACATCACACCCGTGATGGGTACAGCATCTGAAAAAGAAAAAGAAAAAGGTTGAGAGCATCCAGAGAGCAGTAACCCACAGATCCACAGCATGAACCACAGACTCCACATTATAACTGCAGTGTCCTCCATTGGTAGGTATCCCCACTCTAATAACCCAAGGGCCTAACCTAACTTTAATACAGCTTAGTTTACTTTTTTTGTCTGCGTGGATGTGCAGATTCGCAAGCAGTGTATACAAATAAGCAATGACTTTGGCAGTGAGCTTTACAAACCATCATTGATTAGGTTTATTTAATAAATTAACATACAATATGCAGATAAGCACATAGAACTTCAAGAAATTGCAATAAAATCACATGACTCATATCTATTGTGGTCGTGAAGTCTTGGCTCGGAGGCAGTCAGGAAAAGGGTGTGGCGTGTATAAGCTACTCATTACACATGACAACATCTGCAGACTCAACACAAGACATTACAATCTATCCTAAAATGGTAATTCCCAGATATATTACTCAGGAGCCAATTTTTCAACTGTTCATAGTATGGGCAGATTTAATTTCATTTTGGATGATTTAATTTAATCAAACTGCAAGGATGGTGGCTGGGAATTTCATATTAAACAGAAAACTGCTAGTCTTTACAGAAAACGCTCACATTTCTCTAGTTGAAATTTGAATGTTTTATAAAAGCTTTCATGACTTTGTCAAACGTTTTGGATATTTGACCATTTGCCTCAATGTATGTAACAGAGAACTGGCATAGTTTCATTTTCACCCCTCAGTGCTCTTCAGTGATGCACTGATAACAACTAAACACTCTAGGATGCCGGTCCCCTGTGCTCCTTAGCTTGTAGCTGATAATATCAAATGAGGACTCAAATGAATGTTGACTGCCATTCACTGGCACATTATGCAGTCAAGGTGGGACACCAATACAAGAAACATTGTGACTGGAAAAAATAGAGGGTGGGTCGGACAGGACCAAAGCAGGACAAGGATGGGAAAGCTAGATGGCATAGGCTAGAAGCTGAAGTGTAATGTAATGAAATGTAATGATGGAAGAGGAGGGCAAAAAATATGGATAAATTAAGAGGGTTGAAATAAGCAGCCAGAGAGCTATCTCCTATACAGAAGGGGGGGGGGGGTATAAGGCTGAGAATGAGGATTGGGAAACTGCCCCCGGAGGTATACCATTCCTCAGGGCTGCTCCAATTAACACAAACACAGGGAGGGGTGCCAAATCCCCATTATAAACCTCAATGGTGCTTACGAAGGCAGTATATCAACATGCCACATGCTGAGGAAAATCACTGCTCTGTACTGAGGCCAGAAACACCAGTACCAGGGATCTGAGCATGCTCAGTCAAAATCAAGCACCAGAACTCATTGGATTTCATAATTACATGTATTGTATGCTCTCACTTTACATGCACTCCAATAACTCAATTTTTAAGCGAATCCAAATTTCAGATCAAAGGTTAAATAATCAACAATCGAGACCAGAGGGTAAACAAGGTTGACCGACCCACACTCGACACTCATGAAATGCAAAGAAGGGAGGGTTGCAGGGGGGCTGGAGGAAGACAGGAGGCACTCACCACTCGAATCCTGTGCCCAATGGCCTTGGCGGGCAGGTTGCTGCTGAACTTGGCGCGCACCATCCCGCTGTTGCCGTGGGCACGCGTGACTTTGCCCCAGATGACTCTCGTCTTGTTGGGTTTGCCCCCGGGGGTCACTGTATTCCTAGAGCACAACAGGCACCATCAACACTGCTGCTCAGAAAACTGAGCTAACACGCAACTGGACCGCAACCCTGCCTGCACCTGCGCCCAACAGGAAAACCAATCCAGCTAATCTACAAATCCACACGAAAACAAAACCTGCATCCACGCATCGGCATATGTGCACCAGCAACTTGCGCTGACCAAAATGGATTGTGCATTTCACAAATTTGTTTAACCTGTTGGCATCTAGGACCACTTTATGTATATATTGGAGTTAATTTTCTGTATACATTAAATTCCATACTTAATTTAGATTTTATATTTACTTTATTTTTCTTAATAAAAAATATGAAATCGCGACATGTTCAGTCCCGAAAACAGGGAAATCCTGAGTACATCTTCCGAGCGTGATGTACAGTTTCTTCACAGAAATTGACAATGGAGAGAAAAGCCCAAATGATAAGGCCCAAAACCATTCATGTGATCAAAGCTATTGCAGGGACATTTGTTAACTGAATCCCGGCCATAAAGACAGCCAGAAGCAAGGGCTGTGCATGAGAAACTCGCAAACTTGTGTAAAAAGGAGCCACTCTTAAAACGAGAACATTCAACACACAGCGGAGTACGTACAGTTCCAGAGCACTGTTACAGTGGCTGCTGATAGGGTGAGTGTACGTGCCAGAACGCCGATTTTAAACTCCTCACTCACTGCATTCCGGTTGTACCAACAGGTACAGCACAGCATGCCCACCAAATGGGAACAAAAACGTCGGCTGCGTATGTGATAATATGTAATGACTTCTGTTCATAATAATATGTAATGTTTTTTCCCATGATCCTGCTGAGGGACCGCCAATGAAAATTAGCTCTAATGGTTAAATCTGGCACATTCAATAATGTGCATTGTCCCTGTTTGTACATACAAACTTAAAATACTGATACAGAATGTCCCCAGATGTTTAGACTGAACTTGATGAAATAAGAAACAGATGCAAGTGTGTGTAGTGAGATGGCTATATGCGCAAGGCGAACGAGGTCATATTGACAAGTCTTCCTGATCCATCGCACCTTTCCGCTTATATATTCAAAGATCAAAGCAAAACACTAAGTCATTAAATGAAGACACAAAGCAAAACAGTACACTAATGATCCTGCTTGTGCCATTTCTGCAAGCATACCCCGCTGGGTTAACCTTTGTATCTGACTGGGCACTGACCCATAGGTATTAAGATCTTTAGTCAGCACCCCACCAAAGACACCAACCTATTCCCCATGACATCGGCTTTCCATCAATGCAAAACATGATTACACTGTATTATGGAGAACCTAGGTTTTACATAACGTCGATCCAGTAGAATGTTTTAAAACTGAGCACTGTCTTTATCAGACCCGGCTGACTCCCAGTCAGCACAGTAAACGGAGTCAGTTTTCCTTTGGGGAACACTTCTGTGAACTGCCTCACAATACTGTGGCAAAAAGCAGCAAAATTCTTTTTGTATCTGGAATGTAGGCCAGGCAGACGGTACAATGGACCGTACGGACTACTCACTTCTTGGCCTTGTAGACGTAGGCGCAACGCTTGCCCAGGTAGAAGTCGGTCTCATCGCGTGTGTACACTCCCTCCACCTTCAGCAGGGCCGTGTGCTCGCGCTGGTTCCTCAGCCCGCGCTTGTACCCGGTGAAGATGGCCTTGCTCCACAGTCTAGGAGAGAATGGAACATGTCGACTACATCAAACCAGGGCTCCTATTCATAAAACGTCTTAAGCAGAAGTGATGGTTCAAGCCCGAGTTTCTTCTGTCCACATCTTAAACAGGAGAATACCTATACCAAGAGGCAAAACTGATTCTAGATCAGCCTTCTCTGAGGCACTTTATGAACACAGGCCCAGGACCTAGATAATTATACATGTGGATACTTGCATTCCCTGCACAAAGATCTGCCTTGACTATAGTACAGGTAACCAACCATGATTAACATTTATATTGTTAATATGTAGTTTGATGCAGTAGCCTACCAACTACTGGTTGTTTTTCTTGTGTAGCGCAGTGATGCGATTGCCTGAACTCTATTACTTTATCCTCCAGGAACATACTCTTGCATAGGCAGACAAAACTCTTCTACTTCTGAAGTCTGTTTTGCAGCACGGCTCCCATCCAAACATACAGTAACCCAAATAGCCATCAAGTTCTGCTACACATCCCACATCAGGATTCAAAACGGAAACCAAGGAATAATCAAGAGTCACTTTAGTACAAAACAAACAGTGCTCTGCAAGTTATGGAACAAGTTAAATAATCACAAGCTGTAACAACCAAATAGCTAAGTTCCTGGTTGGCATAACAGTACAGCCACATGAGTGAATAGTTCAGCATTCAATTCCTGAAGTCTTTAACTTGTAATGAAATATGCTCCAGCATTGTACTCACCTTCCAGGCATTGTGATCGTCTAGTATTCAGGCTCGTGAAAAACCTGGGGTACAGAGAAGACGAGTTACAATATAAACGTGCTAATGGTGTCACACATTCTGGGGCCTGGAAAGGCTCACAACTCACAATTAACATACACCACAATATTCCCAATAGTCTTTAATTTGGGGTTTCTCGGAAGCTGGAGGTTTTTTTATTTACTTAACGTTATCGTTAAAAAACGGAGATGAACTTTAATAAACTACCGAGCTATATACTATTCTCAAGCTGGCTACATCACATACGACAGAGTACTTGGTCAAGTAATCAAACAGTTCATAATTTGCAATGACATTTACAGAGTAAATCTGAGGAATTACAATGGACAAAAACAGTCATGTAGCTTCATTAAATTCTAACATCACATTTATCAGTGAAAGTGGAAAGACCAGTATACGCGCCTGTGCGCTGCTTAGCTAAAAGCTCACAACGTAAATCCGTTAATGATCTTAACCATCGCGTGTAAATTTGCACACATAGTGGGGTATACATAAACTAAGGAATAACAACTATATGAAAACACAAGAATTGTACTCTGAATGCACTTTTATAACCGTAAAATATTATTAAATTAGATCACAGTTTATACCCCTCACCTGCTAGGCTAACAAAGATGGAGGAAAAGGAAGTCTTTTGGGCATGCTGGGAAATAAACTTCGTCGGTGCCAAAAGCAGTGCCTGACTAAAATGATATTTTCGAACCGTTTGCAGCTAATCTACTGTTAATGCTATTGCGAATTAAAAGTGTCATTAATACAAAATTTATTTTGTTTTACGTTTTAATAATGTTAATAAAAAAATAATAATAATTATAATGGTAATAAGAGTGTTCATATCGCAATAAAGTTTATGTATTTTGCAAAACTATTTTAACGTTTCAATAAACAATGTACTGTTAGCGTAACTCTAATATAATGTAATTTTAATTATAGCTTTATTTTTGGTTAAAAAAACTTTCTATTTTGTTCTCTGATTTGTTGCTATGGTCACGCATGCAAAGCGACAGTAAACGAACGGTCCTCAGCTCTCGGAAAGCCGTAAGTTGTAACAATTGTTACTGTATTAATACTTTTTTTGGGGGGGGGGGGGGGGGGGGCAAGAGTCGCTAATGTATGTTACAGCGTACGAAAATGAATTACCCCCTGTGCGCCTGCTCGCGCTAAAATAAATGCAGCCGTTCTAACGCAGTTGCACGAGCTGAGCTGTGTCTAAGACATTAGTTATTGTCAGGTGGGATGCCTAATACAGTGTACTTGTTGTGCTACATAAAAACAGGTAACACGAATTCTGACTGATCAAAATGAAGACTAGGCTCCGACTTAGGTTGTTGAACAAGTGTCTAAGTTCTTTAATAATTTTTTCTTTAACCTCATTTACACAATGCAGGTTTGGCTTGTTATCATTTGCTTTGCCTTTGAATTCTTCATTATTTAACAAATGGTTAGTTTTAGTGGCCATGTGTTCACACTTTCACCAATTTCTAGCTTTATGATTCACCCCAGTCTTGAATTTGATTAGTTAAATAATTTTGCTCTGTTTAATTAAATTGTGTTAATTAAATCAAATATGCACAATGTAAACATGGGATGTTTATTCTACATGGCGTGCACTGCTATTTATGACACAATGTGGCTTTAGAGGGTTAAAAAATCCCTATAACCATGAATCCCTATAACCTAATTAAGAAAAATTCACAGCTTGTTAAAATTCTGGAAGTGCAATTGTGGTTGGAACGAAGACCGGCATACAAAAGGGGTCCCCAGGACCAAGGCTGGGAATCACTGCTGTAGTGCACCTTTGAAGGTATGTTTATTGCATTGTGTAAAGCTGTGTGAAGGGAAAGGTTTTCAGCAGTCTGAATGGTGCTGTGTTCAGCAGGATGGCAGCGCAGTGGTCAACGGTAGAGCGGCTCAGGGTGATCACTGTGCTGCAGGACTGTGAGGACCAGCTGGCAGTGCTGGGGCACATCAAGCCCAAAACCTGCGTGGGCCACCTGGAGGTAGACAGTACCAGTACTGCCACGTCCCTCTCTCCTTTCTGCTCTGGGACCTGTTAGTCCATAGTAGGGTTTGTGTTGCCTGGTCTTTCTCCTTGACCATCTATGTGACTTTGTCAGGGGAGATAGTGTGTGTTGCTTTGTGTTTTCATCTGTCCAATACAATGTGGGCCACCAGATTACTTGACTACATAAACAACAGAGAGACTGACAATGTTACACATTCTTCCATAATATTTGTCTTGTTTGATTACGTCATACAGCGTATATTTCTATATGTCTGTCTTGTTTGCCTCTTTCTCCACCATTCTTTCTCATCTCATCTTTCTCTTTGGTGCCATTTGACATCGAGAAGATGCAGGAGCAGCGAAATGGGGTGACCCAGCAAAATCAGACAGAGGAGGCAGGGCTGGCAAAGTCCAAAAAGGAAATGAGGTCACAGAGGGAGTCTGATGTAATCTCAGAGAATAAAGAGCTGTCACCTGAACCCCTGGCCCAGGTGGAGTATGACAGGTAGGTTACATGCATAAAAATCCTCTGAAATAATGACACATATATGGAATGAAAACCATGCTCTTCAGTGGCAGAAGACTTGATGAGGTGTTAACTCCAGAGAGAGGCGTCATGTAGTCTACACATGTACAGAGAGGGGACATACCACTTTACCCTATGTCCCTTGTTGACATTCAGGAATTTTGTGGCTCAAGTGATCACGAATCTGCTGAAGGAGTTGCGGGAGACCGGAACATTCCACAGTCTGCTGTCCACCATAGAAGAGGAGAAGAAGAGGAAGGCCCGCATCCGGGACTTCATCCTCAGGTCTGACCCCTCGAGTGACTGTCACAAGAGGCACTGTCCTATTGATCACAGGAGCTTACTGTATACATGTACACGTACTGCTGCTCCTCAAGAGTAATGGTGAAATGCTGTAAATGCTAATGCTCGGAGGCTGAGCAGCTTTGACCATCATGACCCCCCATCTGCACTGCAGTGAGGAGGAGGGGCGGCGCAGGACCAAGGTTCTGCAGAGGCAGCTGCTGGACATCCGCAAGGAGAAAGTGCTGGAGCTGCAGGTAACCAGGAGCAGCTGCATGTATATTTGTGCACGCATCACGGTGAAAAACACCTTAACTACACTCACACTGTGGACCGCTCAGGTCGTTTGTTTGGGCTATCTGGGTGGCTCATGTTTTTGCATGCAAAAACATCACCCTTACTGGGTTTTTTTGGGGGGGGCAAGAGAAAAGAAAAAGAGACACATTCTTTTACAGTGACAATCATATGTAGTACAGACTGATCAGCAAACAAACAGGCTTACAGTAAATAGTTTTTCAAAGCATGAGTTCTTCTAGGTCCTCCTTACGTCACCTGAAATTGCAATTGTGTGCCATTGTGGTACCTTATTGATGGCTTCACACTTTACTAGTTAAGTGTAATGTCCTTGGCTACTGTTTCTCACTTTAGAAGTGCCAGTTATTAACGATGAGTGATTCTGTGCACAGAGAATACATGACCTCTATTCCAGGAATAGCACGTACTCTTTCAAACTGCAGCTGTTCAAAATTCCACTGATGAGAGAATACTGAAAGACCGAAAAGCTTACGCATTATCTGAGTCAATCCTAAATGTCTGACTGCACACCAGTATACAATTGAGACTTCATATATTTGCATGCTCATGAGTGCAAAGAATCACATAGGTGTAGAATCATATTTACCCCCCCTTACACCTGGGAATATAAATCAAAAAGTCATTCATTTTTTTGTTTCAATTCAAATTGGCTTTGATGTAAAGTGAAGGTTAAGTGACCCCCCCTCCCTCACCCCCCAGCGACGTGATGAAATGATAGCCCACCTGAAAGATCAGCTGCAGGAGACAAAGGCCAAGACTGATCTGGAGATGAAGTATGTGGCCAAAAGCTCTGACCTGCAGGTTTACCAGGAACAAAAGCTAAACTCCATGAAGGAGAAGGAACTGGAGGCTGAGATCAAGGTGTGTATGTGCGAGCATGCGTGCATAAGTGGATCAGTTTGTGTGTGCCAGTGCATCTGTGTTTCAGTGTGGTTGAATCAGCCCTGGATCTCACAAGTCACTGCTGTCTCTTTCCATAGTAGCAAGTTCTTCTACCCTAGAGCACCTCAGTCAGCAGAATGTAGCACACATCTCTGAATAATAAATGACCGAAATGAATACGTTGGGCACAGAGCCGACAGGATTTGATTTCACTTAAACAATCATGGTCTTAGGGGAAATGACACTTGAAGGACTATGTATTAGGAAAGCCCTACCTTCAGAACCAGAAGACATAGCTGGATTCTCTCTATGGACAGATCCTGGATGCATCATTTCTGTTTTGGTCAGTGATTAGGGTTGTGATTTGTCATGTAAACTGACCCTGAATCAGTGTTTAAGAACTGATATAAGTCCAAGCGCATGTACAGCCCACAGGGCCTGGCTGGCCCTGGATTTACTCAAACCACTTCCTTCATGCCTATTTCCCTCAGCAGCAATTAATTGTTGATCAGTGCTCCATAAGTTCTCTGTGTCCATCAGTTAAAGAGTCTGTCTTTGTCCTGATAGAGACTGCATGAGATGCTGGAGGAGGAGAGACTTTCTCACATCGAGTTGGAGAGATTCCTCAAAGAGGACCAGTTAGTGAGTATAACCGCGGGGAAGTGGAAGTGATGCGTGCGGCTGGGGTTTAGACTGTCAGTGAAAAAATGCATTCGGTTGGGCGTATCGGTGATAGACTGTGATTGGTTTTATATGTGGAAATCTTTCCCTGAATGTCTCCTAGCCAAGTGTTTTTTCTGGACCCAAGTATTTCTGTGTGAATCAGCATTTCTACACCTTTTGGCTGCTTTACAGTTGGAGTAACTTTTCTGGGTTGTTAACACATTTGCTGTAGAGAAAGGAGGAATAACATGTTAAAATGTGGTGCTTCTGAGAGGAATACATATGCATTTTTCATATGCTGATAATGGATATATGTGTATTAACCTCCACGTAATTGGAAATGTAAAAATGCACTCCCTAAATGGGTGTTGATGTTGATGCACTCCTCAGGCCCTGGAGGAGAAGCTGGAGATGTGGATGGAACGCTATGAGAAGGACATGGAGGACAAACAGCATGAGCTCAACACCCTGAAGAACAACAGAGCCAGCAACCTGGCCCGCCTGCAGGAGCTGGCCAAGAAGGTGAGGAAACTGCATTTACAAATACATGCGCACTTATACATGCATATTCATGCACACACACACACACACACTTATACATGCATATAAGGAGTTTGCATAATGCACCTTGAACAAGCGATGCGCACATGCAGCAGAGCTGACAGCAGCACAGGAGTCTGTCGGAGGAAGTGATCACATGAACGATGTGGGTGGACCCGTGCAGTGATGACACTGTGTGACTCAGTACAGGGAGAGTGAGCAGGTGGTGATCGCAGACAGGGTGGAGAAGGAGAACCTTCGCAGAGAGCGAGAGAAGGAGGAGATGGAATGGGCTTCCGCCATCAAGGTCTGTAGTTCCCATTGTACTGGACCTACGCCTGTGTGTGTGTGTTCACTGTATTAACGAACGTCCTTACCTCTTCTCACGGCTAACTCCTCTACCGACAGGGTAGTTACCTGAACCACGGTCACTTCCTCTCTCAAAGAATTATCTCATTAAAATGTTTTACAACCCTCCACAAGTTATTGTCCTGCCCTTCTTGTCTCTCCCTCACCACCCCGTTACAGTCTCTCTCTGGATCCCTATAAAAGTTGTTGCTGTTCTCTGACTTCCTCTCAAGCTCCAGTCCTGGTGGCGCGGGACCATGGTGCGGCAGGGCCTGGGCCCCTTCAAGAAGGGCAAGAAACCCAAAGCTAAGGAGGGCAAAAAGGGCAAGAAGAAGAAAAAGAAGTGAGAGAATCCTGTTTTTCATGAAGCAGCGTCAGCAGCACAGTTTCCTTTCACGCGTGCGCCAGCACAGTGCTCAAACTGTTAAAATAACCCCAACCTCAGCGCTCCAACTCAGGGGTATCTGAAAAGGGAAATGTGATCTAGTCAAATTCCACAAAGCTTTAATCAGTGTAATGTTTCTCGTGTTGAGGTTACAATGCATGGATGAATTATGTTTTAGATGTGTGTGCAGTTTTACCAATACAACGAATCATAACCATAATAACTCATAACTAATTAGAATAGTATTAGAACTAATAACTAACACTGTAGTTATCTAGATCAATGGTTCCCAATCTGTATGCTGGTTTTCATTCCAACCACACAATCTCAGAATTTTAACAAGCTATTATTTTTCTTAATTAGGTGCTTTTCATGTTTAGAGGGATTATTTCTCCTCTTAAGCCACATTATGTCCGAAATAGCTATGCATGCCATGAAGAATAAAAGTCCCATGTTCATGTTACGCTTATTCTAACAGACCCGAAAAACACACAAAGGCAGAGGTGGGAAACTTTTATTGATACATTTAAAAATAACAGCCAATGTTCATTCCAGGACATTGTTTCATTTTTTTTTCTCCTGTCATTTTAACCCAAGAGAGTGGGATGCGAGAGGGTGCATTTAATTAGAAAACACTGGAAAAGTTCAAACGAAAAGTAAAAATGTTTGGCTGTAGGAGGGGGCTGTTGCAAAGGAAAGTCCTTTGGGGTAAACAGAAAGAGCTACATACTTATAAACGTATGGAATGTATTTATTTACTGTACAGAGTCATGCAGGGAACAACCCTGCTGTAGTGTCACATGATCGCTGCAAGGAACCGCCCTACTCGTGTAAAAAAAATCACAAGAAAAATCTATACATAATTAAAACAACACTTGTAACAATTTAATCATAATGAAATCACTTTTAACTTCCCTTTTCAAAACTCAAGGTCAGTAAAAAAGTAAGTTAAAATGGTAGAAATATACCTTGTGTTTACATCTGTTTTTTTGTTCCCCCCTATTTTCTGTATTTATCATTTTTGGCCACTCCCTATGTGAGCCCAGGATATGAGTACCACAGGAGCTAAAAATCCCTCCACCCACATCACTGTCAATCACAATCTCACAAGTAGGGCAGTGATTTCAGCCCATCACCAGCAACACTGACATCACTGACAATCTGACATCTCACCCTGAATTAGCACAAGCACCGACTCAGGCTCACCCTGACTTAGTACAAGCACTGACTCAGGCTCACCCTGAATTAGCACAAGCACCGACTCAGGCTCACCCTGACTTAGTACACGCACTGACTCAGGCTCACCCTGACTTAGTACACGCACTGACTCAGACTCACCCTGACTTAGTACAAGCACTGACTCAGACTCACCCTGACTTAGTACAAGCACTGACTCAGACTCACCCTGCCTTAGTACAAGCACTGACTCAGACTCACCCTGCCTTAGTACAAGCACTGACTCAGACTCACCCTGCCTTAGTACAAGCACTGACTCAGACTCACCCTGCCTTAGTACAAGCACTGACTCAGACTCACCCTGCCTTAGTACAAGCACTGACTCAGGCTCACCCTGACTTAGTACAAGCACTGACCTGGTCTCACCCTGATGGTCAGACTCCCAAGTACTGACCCAGTCAGACGATCAGCCTCGGTCTAAAACGGCTTAAACGCGGTGCCATGCAGCTTCACTGTGAAACCCGGGAAGAGGAACCACGTGCTGGCATACAGATGAAGGACGCCCTTTGGCGAAAAATCTGAAATGAGCCCATCCCTGCTGAGGGATGACCCATTTTACGCTCACTAAATACACAATGTCTGCTCCGAACAGCCCCTTGTTTCCCAGAGTGTGACTCTCGCAACCGAAGAGGCCTGGGCCACAGTGCCGAGAGCGTGTTAGGAGACACATCAGCACCTGTTCAGCACACTGGGTCTGCACACCCTTTAAACCCCACAAGCCACTTCTCTTCTGCACAGGAACCGCTCCTCAGTATTACTGCATTGCTGTCACTGATTAAAATCCCCACTGCGAGTGCTCTGTGCAGCAGTTCTGCGCAAAGTGGACACAGGGTTCTACAAAGCTTTTAAAACAGCGTCTTTCTACCGATACAATACTGTCGCTTTAGTGTGTTACCCTCCTCCATTATACGCTGACTGACAGTTATTTATGAATTTAAAAAGATAAAAAAAACCTATTTTAGCTTTATCTACATGCCGTGAGAGTGGAGGCTGGAGAGAAATGCCCAAAATGCAGTTCTGCATGCAAAGAACTATGTACAAAAAGGATCCCGAACAGGGTGTGGGACTGGCTCACCCCTCCAGGCCTGCCACTCTTCACAAGCCCAAGGGTTTATAAGGGGGGGTCTCTGGGTCAGGCTAACCTTTCATTTATTACACAACCATTTATTTTGCAATGTAACTGAACTTAACAGCTGCATCAACTGCCCCTGATGACTAGAGTCATGTGACCCCCCTCTGAAGTGACACGGCCACTGCACAGGACTAAATGGCAGACAGCCCATGTTACCAAGGCAACTGGCCAGCCCAACTCCTACCTGCACACGCATGACTCCAACCTTTAATTAAGACAGGATAACTGTATGGTACAGAAATATGCTTTTGCAGAGACATGGTGTGTGAAAATATGAGTTGGAGAGAAGACAAACGCTCTCTCTCCCCCCCCCCCCCCCCCCCTCTCTCCCCAACCTCTCTCTCATTATCGGCCTGTCCGCAGTGGTCATGTCTTAATATGCCCGTAAGTCAGTCTGTCTCAGTGGCTGTTCTGAATGGCTACTTCTGAAGCGCATTCTGTGCAGCTACTCACTGTGCGTCATTCAATCCTCCTCCTTCTCTTCACTCCCCCCCTCCGTCTCTCCTGTGCCTCGGAAGTCAGGGGATGAGTGCTCTCTTAGCCGGCTCTCTTGGCCGGCAGGAGTGCGTGTTGGTCTCAGTTGGTTTCTCACTGTGATTTGGCAGTGGAATGCAGGGGCGGGGCTAGGAGTGTTCCGTGGGCAGGGTCTGTGGTTGTTGCGTTCAGTCTCTTTCAGGCATGGAGTCACGGAGGGGTGTGAGGGGCGATGCAGCTGAACCACAGGCTTCCTGTGTGTCCTATCGTCTGTCTGTCAGTCTGTTTGTCTGTCTGTCTGTCCTACATGACCACTGAAGTGGCGCTGGTGGTAGGAGTGGATGGGGTGTGTTTAGGGGGGGCCAGGTCCAGCAACGCACTCACTGTCCCAGCCACCTGGGGGAGCCCTCTCTCCTCCAGGATGTGGAGAGGCAGGCAGAGCTGGCTCTGGGGGTGGGGGTGGGGCCACAGAGGTATAGGGTTGAGTGAGGAGGCATGGGGGGGGGGAATGAAACAAAATAAGAAAGAAATCAAAGTTGGTCAATGGACAAACAAACAAGATCATAACTATGAGCAAAATAATAAGGAATCAGGAAGCAAACAAAACGTAAAAGAAACTAAATGAGCATGCTCATGAAGAAAGGCAGGTAGTGAGGGACAGGTGTGGGAGAGTACAAAGGGCAAAGGGAAGCTTGTAGGGAACCACCCTCAGAGGCAGTGCTGAGCAGGAATCAACCAATAGAAGGCCGTGGGGGTGTGGTCATCAGTCAGAGAAGTGAAGCAGAGAAAGCTCATTTCCTCACTGGTGTGAGCGTGTGGATGTGACTGGGCATGTGCACGGCTCCCAGCCACAGACCTGTGAGGGTAATGTCTGTGTGCAGGTGTGGAGGATTGTGGGAAGTATCTGTGAGGACAGACACAGAGAAATACAGCAGTTCTTTCCTCGATCTTTATTAAGAGCAGAGCAGTGGGAGGTCTGTAGGTGACCGTCACGCAGGAGTTACAGGCAACTGGTACACACACTGCAGCTATAGTGCCGGGTGACTTTTGGTTAACTGCCCTCAGCTTAATCAGGCCAGCGTGCTGGGAGGGGTGAGGGCGCCAGCAGGAAGCTTATCCAATCACTGGCGTTCGTTTTGGGCCTCTCCTGAGGAGTAATAAGGACGATTGAAAAAACATTTCCAAAAATAGATCGACGTTCCTTTCAAAGCGTAAAAAACGACACACACTTAAAAAATGCCACTCGAAACCAGCAGAAACACGGGCGGGAAGAAATACTTTCAGATTCAGGCGTGCTCAGGTACGCTCTGGTACTGTGTGCTCAGGTAACTCGCCCGGTTCAGGTGTGCTCAGGTAACTTGCCGATGTTCAGGTTTGCTCAGGGAACTGGCCTTATTCAGGTATGGGGTGTTTAAGTGCTTTAAGTCTCTCCCCAGCCTAATGGCACTGTCTCTTGGTCTGGTACAGGAAGGTGGGGGAGGGGGGAGGGGTACTTGGGCTGCTTACAGGACACACCCACACACAAAGTAAGGCACAGAGGGGATTGGGTGGGGGGGAGGGGGGGGGTGCTGGACAGAGCAGCACAGAATACGCTAAATTCCCTGACGGGTCCACACTGCTTTCAGGGGGCTGAAGGTCCAAGAACAAAATGAGCCACTTCTCTGCCTCTCAGTTCCAAAAAACCTAAGGAACAAGGACAGCAAAACCAAGAAAATGGCTCTGGCAAAGAAAAATAAACAGAAGATAAAGTTGCATTTACAGATGCCAGCCCACGCAGACCAGCTTGCGCTGTCAGTCTTAAGGCAACGTAAGAGTCCCATTTCACGGTTGTGCTTTTCCGGAATGTTCTGGCAGACCGCCGGAGTGCGGGGGAGTGTGGGGCACTGCGGTGCACCGTCCGTGCCGGAGGAGTGTGTGTGTGTGTGTGTGTGTGTGTCTGCGTGCTATTCTGAGGACGGACCGGTACGAGTGCTTGACGGCATACGGAGGTTAAAGTGGAAAGCGGCGAACGATGACGTGATCCCAGTGTGACGGAGGGCAGCGGCCGCAGTTCAGAAGCTGGGCACCAGGTGGCAGTACAGCGCGCACAGCAGAGACATGATGGACAGATAAAAGAGAGCGAAGCCAGCCAGCTGAGCCGGGGGCGAGGGCAGGAGCGGGGGGGCGAGAGACAGCAGGGCCTCCACCATCCTGCACACGCACTCCCATTCACCTCCCAGCACCTCCCCCACAGAACACAAGCGATCCTGTCCCAAAAGGGGCCGGGCGGAGGAGGAGGTGAGGAGGAGTCAGAGCAGGTGAGTAGTACGAGAGGAAGAAGAGAGGAAGGCAACAGTGAGAGCGAAAGCAGGGTGATGTGAGAGAAGGGGAAAAGGTAGAGAGAGAGAAAGATCTTGTTAGTAGCAGACAGCAGGCAGTAAGCTGAGGTTATGAAGCTCAGATTTAATAGTGTGTTTGTACCGGAGCACCAGTGGGTATGAGACATTAACAGAGTGAACTCCAGGCTGTCTCACCTGTGGAACCCCGATCCTGCGACACGCCTCCAGGAAGTTCTCCACATTCCGCCTGCACTTGGCCATCGTCAGTTTGGGCTTCACAGACAGGCCGACAGAGATCACATCAAACAAACTGACAACAGCTAGCAGTGAATTCATCACTTGCAACAGAATCCTTCCAAGACGAAACACACACACTCAAACACTCACACTCAAACTCACTCACACTCACTCCCAATCTCACTCTCATTCTCACACTCTCATACTCGCACTCAATTTCAAACTCACTCACTCCCAATCTCACTCTCACTCTCACTCTCACTCACCACAGCGGGTGAGGGCACGTGGATGCTGGGTACAGAGCGCGGCCTGATGTGATTGGCCAGGTGGCAGAGCACCACCCCATCAGTCAGCGCTGCCCCCAGGTCGCTCGGCAGCGCCACCTTCAGCCGACACTCGATGTTCTGTGAGGAGAGCGCGGACATCAGCCCGGGGACTACCCCCCACTACCCATCAACCCCTGCTGCTCCCTCCCAATCTCAGTCTACTGCATCTCATCGTGCCTACGCGCTTTAAAGAGCAACTTCCTGTTCATTACACGATTCCATTTTAAACGCATTTATAAAAAATATAAAAAGGTGTCTTTCTGAGTACACGTGATGGGGTGTGCGGTTTGTGTCCAGACAGTGTGTGTGAACATTGTGAGTACCATGTGACAGGGTGTGTTGTGTGAACACAACGTGACAGGGTTTGTACAGTGTGACACAATGACAGTAGAGTGTGTGTGCAGTGTGAGAGGAATTTTGTGGTGTGTGTGAATGTCCGTAGTGTGTGAGCAGTGTGGTACAGTAGTGGTTGGCCGCGTGTTACTGCTTACTTTGCGTAGCTGTTCCACCAGCTTTGCGTCCTCCCCCACGGGACCCTCAGGCTGAGGGGGCCCTGACTCCTCTGACTCGGGTCGGGGGGCCCCCACATCTCCTGATACGGGGGGGGGGGCGGTAATGAGAAAACAGAAGGAACGAGAGAGGAACAGAATGAGAAAGGGGAAGTGAGAAAACAAAGGAGGGAGGGAGTGTGAACACACATAGACATTGTTCCCTGCAGCATTTCAAAACGAACGTCTGTCCTGATAAGTCAGGACAGCTAACAACACCCATGACTAAAGGCTAACTTATAAGTAACTTAATTGACATGATCAATAGCATTCTTCGCTAAGGGCTAACTGATGAGTAACACAGTTAATATGACCAATAGGACTCTTCACTAAGGGCTAACTGATGAGTAACACAGTTAATATGACCAATAGGACTCTTCATTAAGGGCTAACTGATGAGTAGCACAGTTAATATGACCAATAGGACTCTTCACTAAGGGATAACTGATGAGTAACACAGTTAATATGACCAATAGGACTCTTCACTAAGGGCTAACTGATGAGCAACATAGTCAACAGGACCAAAAGTACTCTTCACTAAGGGCTAACTGATGAGTAACACAGTTAATATGACCAATAGGACTCTTCACTAAGGGCTAACTGATGAGCAACATAGTCAACAGGAGCAAAACACTCTTCAAGGGCTAGATGAGCACACGCAACAGCCAAGCACTCTTCACTAAGGGCTGATGAGTAGCATTCTAAACTGCTGTAGTGGCAGTGGGGGCCAGCACTGCTCAGACAGCTATCTGAGCAAATGGCTGTTTTGAGACTTCATTTATTTGCCTCTTTTTTTGCAAACCATCTAAAACTCTGGCAGGCAGTAAAACCAGCTGCAGGATGCAGTTAGGACTGCAGAACTCCTGCCTGTCAGTGTTTGATAGCCATCATAAAAGCTGTTCACACTTATATTTTAGTCTTGAGAACATTTTGCCTGTACCCATCACAGTGACACACACTCCGTTTTGCTGAGTCATCAGGGGGAACAGATTAACTTTGAAGGGGCACATGCAAAGGCCCATGCCACACACACACACACACACACACACACTCAAAATCCACAGTACTAACACAGATAGCATATCTGTAAGATACAATGCCATAAGCATGCAGGAAAGAGGGCAAGATGTCTGCGTGTCACAAACCCTACCTCTCTTCCTCTCCTCTCTCTGACCGAGTCGAAACAGGAAGCTGTCAGGTCGTAGGGCAGGGCCTCGACAGGAGGGCATAACAATGGGGCCGGGGTAGGTGGGTGATTGGAGGGCTATGGGAGGGAACACGAAGCAAGCAAATAGGAAGAGGAGTGGCGTTGCGATGTTGCGTAGGAAACCGCTGCTTATCACAGCCTAGAGAAAAGGGCACACGGGGTGTGTGCTTCCCTCTACAGGTCTGGAGGGAGACTGCAGGCATGTATTTTGGGGGGGGGGGGGGTGCGAGGGGGGTTCAGAGTGTAGAGACAGTTCTGAGCCTCTGCTGGGCGTCTCACTGTGATGTCACACGAATGATGCGCTCACCAATAAGCACAGAGATTCCTATGGACACCCATTCCATTACGCACAGGTTGATACTGCAGGTTGAGGAGGAGCAGGAGCATTCCTGCTACAGACTGAAGCAAGGCAAGTGCACAGACAAAATACAAATACGAGGTGCTCACCTGTAGGAGAGAGTGGGGGGCGCTCCTCTCCCTGCTGAACAGACATAGGGGGCGGGGTGGAGAGCAGGAGAATTAAGACACGTTAACCAATCATAATCCAGACAGAATGTCACACCTATACTGTAAGCTCTCGCGCTGTTCCCTCCCACACACACTCCTCACACCAACGACACACTGACGCCGAGAAAGAAGAGAAGGCACACGGTTTCTCTCCACAGCCACTCCAGGCCAGGCGCAGTACCTGCAGCGGGCAGAGGGGGGCAGCGTCGGATGCATCAGCAGCGTGAGATAGGCAGCCATCAAGGGACATCCCAGAGAGAGACTGAGATGAGGGGAGTGAGAGGGAGAAGAGGGAATGGAGAGAGAGGAAGAGGGGCAGAGGAAGGGGCCAAAGGAGTGATAAAAGAATAAAAGAGTGAATGCAGGCCAAGATGAGCAGAGGAAACAATGTAAGAATGAATGAAGCAAGAAGGGGACAGATGGATGATAAGCAATCCAGAATTTTACATGTAACAGCAGGGAGGGAGAGAGAGAAAGAAAAGGTGAGAGCAGTAGAGAGGAGTATTAGTTTCTGCAGCAAAACATGAAGCAGTTACAACACACACACCATGCAGCAGACACAAGACACAAGTACGTGCATGTGTGTGTGAGTGTGGGTGTGTGTGTGTGTGCGGGTGAGAGTGTACGTATGTGTGTACACGTGTATACGTGTGCGTGCGGGTGTGAGTGTATGCATGTGTGTACACATGTATACGTGTGCGTGTGCGTGTGTGTGTGCGGGTGTGAGTGTATGCATGTGTGTATGTGTGTACGTGTGTATGTGTGTATATGTGTGCATGTGTGTGCCTGTGTGTGTGTCTGTGCATGCAGTGTACACTGTCAGTCACCTGCTTGTGTGTACCAGGCCTCCTCTTTATAGTGTTGGTGTCAGTGTCTATCTCAAACACCATGAGGGGCTCGAACCCGCTCTGGGCCGGGCGGAATGCACAAAGGGGAGAAGGGCGACAGAGTGGGGAGGAAAGAAGAGAAGGTCTCAGCTTAGGCAAGCAGAACACTGCGCAGCAAGAGAGGTTAGCAGGTCCCTCAGGAAGGGGCTGGCGCTGAAAACAGTTAGCATTAGCGGCAGGAGACAGACAGGGAGAATCAAAGCACCCTGAAGAGAGGGCAAGCCCGCCAACCAGCCCAGCCATTTCAGCACTGGAGCTTCAGTATTCCTAGGAGCAGTGCACTGTGGGAGAATTATACAAACCCTTGAAAAGAGATTCTCTTTCAAAGTGAGAAAACACTTCATCTGACCTTTCCCTGACCATAAGGTCTCTGAATTCTCCACACACATTGGAAGACTGTGGCATACAGAAAGACTGCTCACAGATAAAGGCTGTGTGCGATACTGCAGGACGGAGGAGGCTTCCCGCACTCGGTCAGAATGAGCTGGTCATCAGTGCGGTTTCTCACTGACTCTGAGTGCACCAGTGTAGGCTGAATACAGCGCTGTGTGACATCATGTCTCTATTAGCAACCGTTCCATGTGAGGCTCTGTCTTTTAGCAATGTCGACTGGATTGACTGAATTTTACACAGAAAAAAACTGGAAGCGTGCCATCCTTTTATGGAAGAAAAGAAACCCCAAACAGCCATCTTTTTCACACGCATACAAGTGACGCACATGCACACTCACACACACACGCACGCACACACACGCACACACGGGTAACAATAAATAAAAAAGCTGGACAGGAACATGCATACCTTTATTTACAGGAAAAAGAGAGTAGGAAGAGAGCCTTCAACTGAGAGCTTTTCAGCTCTGAAGTGAGATAGAATATACAGACAAGAATATTCCGGACAGACACAGAATGAGAGAGCATCAGTGTGCAGCAGGCTGGTTATTAACTGCAGTCCCATCTCTGCTAAGCAGAGCAGAAACCCAAACAGTCAAGGTCAAGGCCCCATGCTGAGAGACTGAGGGGGAGGAGTTTATCAGTGAGAGGTTATTGGCAGGTTAAGGACAGTAAAAATGGGGGAGGGTGGAGGGATCGGTCACTCCATTCAGCCTTACCATGAAGAGGGCGGAGTCATCGGTGTGAGTGGAACGTCTGGAGGGGTACAGGCTCTGGGGGAGGGGCGTGTTGAGGAAGGGGTGGGGAATGAGAGGAGAAGGGGAAACGTAAATAACACAGCAGGGTAGAGGGCCGTGGGGTGTTTCGGGAGGGGGCACGAGCGGGGAGGGAAGGCTGGGGGGTGGGGGGGCAGCTAAACACATTTCAAAGTAGCGACGCTCCACGAACACACAGGAAACAGGAAGTCCCTCATTCCTCACTTCCCCATCTCCAGCTGACTTTGAAGTAAGACGGTGAAGGACAGAAAGGCAGAGGGACAGAGAGATGGAGGGATGGAGAGAGACGCATGCTCACCTCGCTCTCCGTGGGGCTCAGGGTGGTGGGGCTCTGAGCTGCTTTGTGCTGAAAGAGCAAAGTCAGAGATATCCAATCAGCATCTGGCCTGCTCATCATACCCTAAACCACTCACTACATTCCCCTGTTAACATCCTCACTCACTGACCTTCACGTAGCTGACGACGGCCTCCCTCTGCGTGTGGCGCGTTCTCTGCTTCTCCTCCTCGTACCGCTGCGCAGCGAGCTGGGCCTCCTTCCGCACGCGCTCCACACCGCCGCCCGACCCCAACACTCGCTGAGGGAGGGGGGAGAAACTTAACACATGGGCTACAAACCGCATCTCGCACCTACACACACATACACACACACACACACACACACACACACACACACACACACACACACAACACACAACACACACCACACACACACACACATACACACACACACACACACACACACACACACACAACACACACACACCACACACACACATACACACACACACACATCACAACACACACACCCCAACACACACACACATACACACACACACACACCATCCACACACACATCAAATACACACACACACACACACGCACACCATAAATACACACACACACACACACACTCAAACACACACACACACACACTCAGACACACATACACAGGCGCACACACACACATACACACACATATACACACTCACTCGCGCACGCGTACACACACGCACATACACACACATACGCACACACACACACACTCAAACACACACACATACACACACACACGCACACATATGCACACGCACGCATTCACACACGCATACATATGCACACGCACGCATTCACACACGCATACATACAGACACGCACACACACATAAATCCAAAAGGAGAAAAGACACACTCTCGTTCAGTCACACCCACAGACAGGTACACAAGTGCAGAGAAAGACACGCATGCAGTACCTGGGTGTGTGAAGTAGAGGGCACTGTACTTACACCATCCATGGCACTCCTGAGAAGAATGAAGGCAGACAGAATAAACTTGTGACTTCACACATTATAAACCAGAGACTCTATAAATGCATACACATTAGACAGCCACAGCATGGACACCTGTAACAGCTGTACTGTGTGAAGACCGGTGCTGTGTACTCTGTACTGTCAGTGTGTGGGGTGGCCAGCCCTGGGCCTGGAGATCCAGAGCCCCTGCAAGTTTTGTTGACACTCCTGCAGGCGTTTGATCATTGACACTATTTGATCATTAAAGTGAAAAGCAGCAGATCTTGTGGCTCTCCTGGAGCAGGGCTATAGACCTATGACCTATGATGTAGGTCTGCTGCATCTGTGTGTGTCTGTGTTTGTGTGTGTGTGCATGCACGTTTGTGTGTGTGTGTGTGTATGTGTGTGCATGCGCGTCTGTGTACCTGTTGTTTGTAGCATTGTGTCTTCGTGGGTCATCTGTTCGAGAATCTCTTGATGAGCTGGACTTCCCTGGGGAGCCCTGTGAAGAAAACACACAAGAATGAATATTAACAATCTCAACACATACCATACACACGCAGACACACAAATACAGGCACACACACACGGCACACACACGCGCGCACACACACGCAACGCGCCACACACACGACAGCGCACACACACCACGCACACACACACACACACACACACACAAAACACACACACACAGCAACACACAATACAGCACACACGCACACAACACACACACACACACGCACACACAACACGGCACACACACACACACACACACACACACAGCCATCATAACCCAAAACACCACACACACACACAGTCTCAGAAACGTCCCCTGTCTCTCTCTCTCTCTCTCTCTCCCCAGTCAGGCAGTACTGCTCTGCAGTGCCCACCTCCCCGGTGATGCGCTGCTCCATGTAGGCCATGAACTGGGAGCTCAGGCTGACTGACCCCGCCCTCCGGCTGCGCCCCTCCTCCTCTTCCTCCTCGCCCGCGCAGCTGTCGATGAAGTCGATCTGCTCCAGCTCCGCCTCCGCTGGAAGAAGGCGAGTCGGGCAGACAGAGTGAGAAACAAACACAGGGGACAGACAGAAGGACACGGACAGACACACAGCAGCCCCATCCACGCCAGCTGTAGCTCATCACCAGAGCTGCTTTTACCCAGTGTGCTGCAGCAAACCCCTTCGTTTGTGTGGCTAAGCTCTTTAATGCATTCGATCTGATGCACCCATATATGCCACTCAAAGCGGACTCTGAAGGGTGCTACAGGGAAGCGCTGCTGCCGGCGAGATCAGGGATCAGGCCGGAGAGTTCAAAGGGACTCTGAACACAAAGCCATCAAACGGTCACAGGGGTTTTAAATTTAAAAGAATAACACTTTAGAACCTAAACACAAAATGTCACCGTGCCAAGTGCATAATGAACACACCACATGGCAATCTGTTTAAACTTAATGGGAAAGCTTTGCTGGAAAAAAACGTTAATTGAGAGTTCAAAGAAAGAGCAATCCATTTCAAGATACTTTAATTACATTTTAAAAGGCATTGGGACATGCGGTTTGTATGATCTTTGACCTGTGTGAATGTACTAATGTTTTTTTCCAGGGCTTTTCTTTGAGGGACACTGGTTAGTGTGAGCGGAGGCGGGGCTTTAGTCAGGCTCCACCCCTCCCTGCTGCTCACCTGTGCCATTGGCCAGGAGGGCCCCCGTTCGGCCCTCCTCCCGCTCCCTCTCTCTCCGCTGCCTCTGCTCCTTGGTGATCTCGGCCACTCGCAGCGGCAGGTCAGACAGCTCCTCCGTGGGCTGGGGAGAGAGGGATGGAGGGAGGATGGAGGGAGGGATAGGAGGAGAAGAGCAGAAGAGTAGATAAGTGAATAACTGTAGTGCAGTGAATAGCGGTGTGGGGCTTGTGAGCTCCAGTCTCGATGGTTACAGAGTGAACACAAAGCCTGAGACAGAGGCTACTGCCCTCTACAGGCTACAGGCTACATGCTGTAGGCTATAAGCTACATGCTACAGGCTACAGACTATAGGCTACAGGCTGCAGGCTATAGGCTACAAGCTACAAGCTACAGGCTACGTTAAAACACTGAAAACATCCCAAATGCTGAGAATTCACACGCTGGTGAGACACCAGCAACAAGCCTGGGGAAGAGCAGGGCATTGATTATTCTGCAGCGCCGCCATGATCAGCAGGATCAGCAGGATCTCTGCTGCTCTGTCTCACCTCGTTGCCTGACCACCTCTTGTCCCCACTGTCCACACTGTTAAAGCCAGAGTCCAGCGCCCCATATGGCCGGCCAGGATACAAGTCCTCCACACTGGGAGGGAGGGAGCGAGGGGGAGAGAGAGAGAGAGAGAGAGAGGGGGGGAGGGAGGAGGAGAGAGAGAGAGAGGGGGAGGGAGGGAGGGAGAGAGAGAGAGGGGGGGAGAGATACAGAGAGAGAGAGAGAGACAGAGACAGAGACTGACTCATGTCTGTCATGTCTTTTTCATTTTGATTTTGTCATAAGCTTTTGCTGTAAAATTTTGCAAGATGAATGAATTGATTTAATACAGAGACACATCATGAATTAATTAATCTTATAGAGAGACACATGATGAATGAATTAATGTTATACAGAGACACATCATCATCATTCATCACTAAATGGGCACGCAGAAGGCCAGGCGACAGACAGTCACACGTGACGCACATGAGCGCCTATATCTGTTACAGCCTGTCTGAACAGAAAGGTGCCTCTGCAGAATCACTCAGTACCCAGCAAACGGGGTAAACCTCAGGCTCTCAGGCCTGCACCACATGAAGGCCTGATGGAGCTCCCATTTCAAACCACGTGTTACAAGCCAAAGCGCACCTCCCCATAACCTTGTGCTGAGAGCCCGGGCAAATGTGTCTATGCACGTGAGTGTGTAGTGCAAGTGTGGGAGAAATGTGTTAAAATGAGTGTTAAAATGAGTGTAAACTGAGCACACCCGTGCACGTGTGTGTGTGTGTGTGTAAATGTGATTGTGAACACACCCATGCACGTGTGTGTGTGTGTGTGTGTAAACGTGATTGTGAACACACCCATGCACGTGTGTGTGTGTGTGTAAACGTGATTGTGAACACACCCATGCACGTGTGTGTGTGTAAACGTGATTGTGAACACACCCATGCACGTGTGTGTGTGTGTGTGTGTGTAAACGTGATTGTGAACACACCCATGCACGTGTGTGTGTGTGTGTGTGTGTAAATGTGATCGTGAGCACACCCGTGTCTGGATTTTCTTCCTCCAGCCTGACCCTCACGCTTGTATTTCCATCCTCAGACACACCTCTCTGCTGCTTACACTCATCCTTCCCTCCCTCTATCACTCCCTCCACCTTCCACACTCTTCCTGTCCATCTCTTCCTGAGAGGCGGACAGGGAAACACTGGAGTGCAGGCCGTGTGTGTGCGCGCGTGTGTGTGTGTGTATGTGTGTGTGCGTGTGTGCGTGCATGTGTATGTGTGTGTGTGTGTGTGTGTGCGCGCGTGTGTGTGTGTGTGTGTGTGTGTGTGCGTGCATGCGTGCTTGTGTATATGTGTGTGTGTGTGTGTGTGTGTGTGTATGTGCGTGCGTGTGCGTGCGTGCGTGCATGTGTGGGTGTGTGTGTGCATGTGTGCTTGTGTGTGTGTGTGTGTGTGTGTGTGTATGTGCGTGCGTGTGCGTGCGTGCGTGCATGTGTGCTTGTGTGTGGGTGTGTGTGTGCGTGCGTGCATGTGTGCGTGCGTGTTTGTGTGCATGTGTGTGTGCGTGCGTGTGTGCGTGTTTGTGTGCATGTGTGTGTGCGTGTGTGCGTGCGTGTTTGTGTGCATGTGTGCGTGCGTGTTTGTGTGCATGTGTGTGTGCGTGTGTACCCATTTCCCCTTTTACCAGGATCCGAAGGCCAGCGGTCTCCGGTCAAAGTCTGGCAAATCCGGCGTAGTCTTACATGCCTCTATATTCAGATACTTAAATATGTGAATCTTCCCCTTTATACAAATCTGTATGGGAGAGAGAGAGAAAGAAAGACAGAGAAGAAGATCAACACATATTAACACCTCATTGCACCCAGAACACTTTTCCCTTGGATTCAGAACCAGAAGTCTTCCTGGGAAACAACGGCTTTCACTCGGATAAAGCACACTTCCCCTGGAAAAGCACTCCGTCACTCAGCTCAATATATCTGATGAGACACAATTCTGGGTGTGGCTGTTGTCCTTATAAACATTGCTGTGTGTGTGTGTGTGTGTTAGGGTGTGTCTGTGTGTGCGTGTGTGTGTTAGGGTGTGTCTGTGTGTGTGTGTTTGCATGTGTGTGTGTGTGTGAGAGAGAGAGTGTGTGTGTGTGTGTGTGTGTGTGTGAGAGTGTGTGTGTGTGTGTGTGTTTGCGTGTGTGTGAGAGAGTGTGTGTGTGTGTGTGTGCACGCGTGTTACCTGTGCAGGCGGGCTCTGTAGGGGGTTGTTGTCCAGTATGATGCTTTGCAGGTGACGCAGGTTGCGGTAGCACACTGGAATGGACGTCACCTTGTTACAGGAGAAGTCCAGACGCACCAGGGGCAGCTCAGCCAGCTCTGTGTGAAAACCAGCGCAGCGTCAGTATGAAACCAATGTGAATACTGCATCATTTAGAGCTTCACTGACCGCTTTTTAATCAGTACTGCTGCATGTAGCATTTACAAACCATGGAAAACAGACAACAGAAAACTCCTGACTGGCCACTATGAATGACCTCCCTGATAAAGCAGTCGCAGAAAGGTGCAGTGAGACGAGGAACATCCTGCTGAACGACCCGTCTGTCCATGACCACAGCCCCACGTGCGCTTCAGCCAGACGAGCCTCTCCACGTCCCCAACACGCCCCTTTACTGTGCTACTAAATAATGAGGATTTCAGCTGGTCTACGCCTTTAGGTGAACTGGATACAGGCCAAAAGCAGCACATCCAAAATGATTTGCATTCCCTTTGTGAGACACATCGCCACCCACTGGTGAAGATAAGAGTAGCACAGGCCAACTGATGAGGACTTACAGTAGTTTCCAAAGAAGCTATTTTTTATGATTCCTGCACCTGTCACTCTCACTGTGCTGTTGTGAAGAGAAAGACCTTACTCTGAGCGTAAGGGCTCTAAGGTGCCCTTTGGAGGGGACCCAGGGGCAGGCAGCCCTCTGGCTGTGGAGCTCTGAGGCCCGAGGTCAGGGGGGAGGCCGCTAACCTGGGGGCAGGTGCACCAGGTGGTTTCGGCGGATGTTGAGGTCCCGTAGCGCCTCCAGCTGGCCCACCTGGGGAGGCAGCGTCTGGATTTCATTGCAGCTCACGTCCTGGCACACAGAGAGAGGAAGAGGGAGAGAGGAAGAGTGACGCATTACGTCCAGTACGACTCATCCTCCAAACGGTGTGACAGTGTATCATCAGTAAAGCGTAACAATATCAGTGCAGTGTAACAATACATGCTCAGTACAGTGTAACAGCATATGGTCAGTACAGTGTCAGTACATGGTCAGTGCAGTGTAACAGTATATATAGTCAGTACAGTGTCAGTACATGCTCATTACAGTGTAACAGAATGTGGCCAGTGCAGTGTAACAGTACATGGTCAGTGCAGTGTAACAGTATATATGGTCAGTACAGTGTCAGTACATGCTCAGTACAGTGTAACAGCATATGGTCCGTGCAGTGTAACAGTATATATGGTCAGTGCAGTGTAACAGTATATAGTGTCAGTACAGTGTCAGTACATGCTCATTACAGTGTAACAGAATGTGGTCAGTGCAGTGTAACAGTACATGGTCAGTGCAGTGTAACAGTATATAGTGTCAGTACTGTGCATGCATATCCTCAGTGCGGGTGACTCACCAGTTCAGTGAGCTGCTGCAGCTGGCCCAGCTCCTCAGGCAGAGACACCAGCTTGTTGTTGCAGGCGATCAGCACCTTGAGAGGCAGACTGCACACTGGGGCTGGCAGGGTGCTCAGCTGGTTCCGACTGGACAGGGAGAGAGGGAGGGAGGGAGGAAGGAAGAGGGAGAGAGGGAGAGAGAAGAAAAAGGAATTATACATGTGTCAGAGAGGGAAGGAAGGAGGCAAGGAGTGAGAGAGGGAATTATATATGTGGGAGAGAGGGAATTATATACATTTGTGAAAGAAAGGGAGAGAAAGAAAGAGAGGGAATTGTATACATGTGTGCGTGAGAGAGACAGACAGAGAGAGAGAGAGGGCTCCATATAAGGGAAAAATGACTTGTAGAGAACAATAGCCTCTTTTCCACAACAGGAACCTTTTCCAGAACTTTTCCACCAGATAATTGAACAGCTTCTCAGCTTTTCTCAAAATATATATATTTCAAAAACACAAAAAATGGAAACAGCTGGGGGAAGCAAGTAGAAGAGCTCAGCCATTAATCAAATAAAATCCCAGCATGCACAGGGCTGTGTAAAAAAAGTTTAAATGCTGGAAAGATCCGGGTGCCAATAATTACTGCTAGCACCAGTTCCTGAGTTCAGCAAAAAAAGGTCCTGAGTTCCAGAAAAGGTTCCTGTGGTGGAAAAGGGGCCACAAGAGCAGAGCTCAGTGACCCTGAAAGAGGAGTGATGCAGATCAATGATATGTGAACTGTGTGTGAAAGAGTGTGTGTCTGTGTGCAGGTGTGCGCTCAGTGATACTGTGTGTGAGTGTGTGTTCAGTGATACTGTGTGTGAGTGTGTGTTCAGTGATACTGTGTGTGAGTGTGTGTGCAGGTGTGTGTTCAGTGATACTGTGTGTGAGAGTGTGTGCAGGTGTGTGTTCAGTGATACTGTGTGTGAGAGTGTGTGCAGGTGTGTGTTCAGCGATGGTGTGTGTGAGAGTGTGTGCAGGTGTGTGTTCAGTGATACGGTGTGCATTTGTGCGTTACCTGATGTTGAGGCAGGTGAGGGCCTGCAGGTTGAGCAGACTCTCGGGTAGAGAGCGCAGGCAGTTCTGGTACAGGTTGAGGTGCTCCAGAGACACGAACATGCACACCTCCACAGGGAGCTCCGGCAGCCGGTTGCGGGACAGGTCTGCACAGAGAGGGGGGGGAGGGGGGGCGTGTGAGACACCCTTTACCGCCGACAGGACCGCGCTGCGCCGCGCCGAACCGCGCAAAGCCAGAACCCTCTCCAAACTGCCTTCGGCCCGGGGTGGACTTACACTGCAAATTTAGCGTTTTTATTTATGAAACTGGGTACTTAGCTAGCTGACAACACATAGAACACACATGATTTGTATTAGCGCATTTTGCAGTGGTGCCATTAATATGCACACAGCTCCTCATGCTTCCTGTGGCACACTATAAAGCCTTATTATACAGGATTTTTAGGCTTGCGTCTGCATGCTGTCCAGGTTCATTTCAGCAGCTGCTCCCCTTGTGTACATTTCAGTGACTGCTCCTCCTGCCAATCTGTGTACATTTCAGCTGCTTAGACAAAGGCCTCTCACCCTCCAAACATGTTTACTGTTCTTCCTGATGAGGAAGAGGTAAGAACTCACTAACAGGTGCAAAAATGTGCACGTGAGCATGGCTGCACACACACACACTCACACACACTCACACACACACGTACACACACTCGCGCACACGTACACACACGTACACACACGTACACACACGTACACACACGTACACACACACACACACACACACACTCACACACACACACACACTCACACTCACGTACACACACTCACACACACGTACACACACACTCACGCTCACGTACACACACTCACACACACGTACACACACTCACACACACGTACACACACGTACACGCACTCGCGCACACGTACACACACGTACACACACCCACACTGACGCAGGTATAAATACCCGGCGAGGCTGGCGGAAAGCTGCAGAGAGAGCGGGGGTGTGTTTCCCCTCGGGCCCCAGGCGGCCTGCGTGGCTCTCTCTCGCGCGTGGTGTATAAATAGCGCGCGGCTTCCGCGTCTCTGAACCGCAGCGGCTCTCGCTGTGCGCCACCGTGATAACCGCCGGCTTTCAGGTGCAGGCCGCTCGCAGCCAAACAGCCCCTCTGCCGCTCTGAAGGACGCAGCGCTAGCAGACACACACGCACGCTGCACAGAGACACTGTCCACAGGGCCTCGGGGAAACAAGGCCTCCTCTTCCCGGCACAAGGCCCTGGTCTCCCCCCACATTTAAACTGAATCTGATCATAAAAGGTTTTAAAAGCTTCAGCTGAAGCTGAGGAGTGAATGCTCAGGCCCGCAGTGACGATGAGCACGGAGGTGGGAGTGTTTCCTCTGCTTTATCCAGACCGGGTGCCGCAGTAACACTCTGCAAACGCGCCCTGGCTTCATTTCCTCTCAGAGCTCATGGTAAACCCTAATTGCGGGTGCGACTGGATCATGTGATGTTTACCGCGGCCTGCTCGCACGCAGAACGGCGTGGCGGGGCGTGCGGACGGCTCAGTCTGGACGCAGCGCTGCGCGGTGACCTCACTCCGGCGTGTTAAAGTGCATCTGCACTGCATGTGACACGCACAGACTCACAGTACGGCCGTGCACAGCCGACGTGCTGACACGCAACACAAAAACACCAAGGAAACACACGCTGCATGCACACCATGTACGTGTGCCTCTAACATCTCTGATAACATGCCTCATCTTTCCAGCGCCTTGCTTTTATGGAGTAATCCTCCACATAACTGCAAAACTGAAGCTCTGAAGAAATAACACACACACATAAACACACACATAGCATGAAATGCATTTGTATGTAATTATCTCTGAAATCCAAACATTTCTCATGTCTGGTATGTGTGCATATGACAGTGTTATGGCGTGTGCATCTAAATGAATGCAGGCAGTTCTTGTGCGTATTAGTAAGTGCTAGCTGCAGTTGCACATGGCTGTCTGTTTGTGTGCTCAGGGGGTTAAAGGTTTGTACGTCTGCACACAGCGGAGTGTTTTTGCAGCTTGTGTATATGGATAGACACGGTCACATGCCAGGGTGTGTGTGTGTGTGTCTGTGTGTGTGTACACGTGTGTGTGTGTGTGTGTGGGTATGTGTGTGTACATGTGCGAGCGTGTGGGTGTTGGTGTGTGCGTGTATGAGTGAGAGTGTGTGTTTGTGTGATTATGCATGTGTGTGTGTAAGCTGCAGAGTGGATGCTGTGCACAGTGATGGCTTTTCCAGCTCCTGTCTATATTTATCTGTGCAGCTGTGAGTGGGATCCGGGATGCAGGAAGGGCTGCTCTCACAGCTGCTTCATCCGCTGGAGTCCCCACAACGCACTCATACACACACACACACTCACACACATACTCACACACACTCACACACACTCACACACACTCATACACACACTCACACACACTCATACACACACATACACATACACACATACACACTACACACACACTCATACACACTCACACACACAACACACACACACTCACACACACAACACACACCACACACACCTCAACACACCACACACACACACACTCACACACACTCACACACACTCATACACCACACACATACACATACACTCATACACACTCACACACACTCATACACACACACTCACTCATACACACACACATACACACACACACACACTCACACACACACACACACTCACCAACACACACATACACACACACACACACACATACACACTCATACATACACACACACACACTCATATACACTCATACACACACACACATGCACGCATTCACAGTCACACAGGTACACACTCATACCTACACACACACACACACACACACACACACACACACACACACACACACACACATACACACACACACACACAGTCATACACACACACTGCTCCAGACAGTAAGACAGACACCTGAGAGAGAAGCAGCACTAGCACTGATGCCCCTGGACAAACTGCCTTCATAATAAACACAACAAAAGACAAGAGATTCACCGCAGGGCCGGAGAAACTGAGACGCTGGGGTTAACACGGGCAGGCAGGCAGGCAAACACACACAATACAGAAACACTGCAGGCCAGAAGCACTGGAGACCTGCTCGGCTCCACCAAACAAGAGTCCCCTCCTCTGCAGAGCTCAGCTCCCCCCTCCTCCTCACTTCTTTACTTATCTCTTTCTCTAAATGTCCTTTCTCACCTTCTCCCACTCTATCATCTAGTGAGAGCAGCACAGTGTCACTCCCCCCCCCCCCCCGTCCGGTCTGTGCCACCCTTCTCAGGCCCTCTGTCCTCTCTCACACAGGCCTTCTTCACAGAGAAGCTAAACACGGCTGTGAATTCCCCTCCCTGCTCTAAATATGGTCATGTGCATTGACAGCTCGGCTACAAAAGGGAGCGGCAACAGCTAGCATCAGTCCAGCTATTAGCAAGTAGCAAAAGAGGATGTGTGTAGCTTACTGTGCTGATGAGCATGTGTTTACGTATGTTCTATAAGGGGAATCACAGTCTGGCTAGCCAACAAACAAAAGCGTCATTTTATTTGTGGGCTAAGAACTTCGAACGACTTGACAAAACCACACTGGTTTGGCCAAAAATGTATTCTTTAGCAAGAAATACGCTGAGCTCATGGAATTGCTTATCAGGAACTAATTTAGAAAGTCGTTGTTCTTTATTCGTCCGTGAAGCCTCCCACAGCCAATCTTTAATAAACATGAGCTGTGACAAAAACAGTTCAAATGAGCTGGCAGATATGCTCCCTGCAATAGTCATACGTGTTCACGTGTACAAACACAGGGATCCACGCTAACATTTTTTCCAAGGAGCACATAAAATTTCTCTTAACTTGAAAAATGACCGTACAACCCCAAACATACAGCTGGACCGGGGTAGAGACAGAGGAGTTGGGAATGACCAAACGCAATGCTGTACGGTGTACAGACACAGACACTTCACTCCAGTCAGGAGGGGCTCGTAACTCAGTGATCCAACCAGCACAGATGGTGCCGCGGCTGTCGGGACCTGATCTCCCGCGGTAGCTGAGTGGCTAGAAATGAGCGTGAGGGGATGACCCATTTTTCCAGGAATCTGCAGAATAACTCTGAACGCTCACTGAGAATCCCTGAGCCAGTCAGAGACAATGTAGACCTGGGGCAACAATGACATATGTATTGGGCCGGGTGGGGTGTGGGTGTGTGTGTGTGCGTGCGTGTGTGTGCGTGTGTGGGGGGGGGGGGGGTGCCGTTCCAACTTCCGATTGAGGGAGTAAGCCGAAGCCAAACATGCAACAGTGCTGTAACTGTGCACTAGTTTCACCAAACCTGTTATTTCACACTTCTGTTTTGTGGAAAAAAGGATTGGACGCATGACTGAGAGAGGACATAAGGGATCTAACTGAAACATCTGTGGGATTCCAGTCATATAGAGAACCTGAGAGAAAAAAGGTTAGTTAGACAGATATGGAAGCGCTACTAAAGCATCACTGAACTGGAGTGGCTACCTTTGTCCTTGTCTGCGATTGAAAAATGAAAGAAAGCAGCCGCTCATTCATTTTACATATCAATCCTTCAGTTCTGAAGATCATTCTGTTATTGTAAACACCCCAGGACAGTAGGGGTAGATAGAATAGGATTTTCCTGGTTGCTAAAATGCTAATTTGTCCCGATGAACAGGCCCAAGAGGTCCCTTGTGTTGACTTGATTTAATAAAGTCCACAGCCAATCACAAAATGAGAGGGAACAAATGAAGGAATCCAGCTGATGGCCTCAGAACAGCACATCATGTCTGTCTGTCTGTCTGTCTGTCAGTCTGTCTTCGCTGAGACATTGACAGCGGACTCTGCTGTTGCTTTGGGGCATATTGGAGAAAAGCAGACATACACACAGAGCAATGACTGTGCGCTCCAATTCCCCTCACTACACAGATAACACAGTGATCTGCACAGAGCCCCGAGCAACACAAACACATACACATACACTCGCTCAGAAACACAGACATGCATGCATGCACACGCACACACACCCACTCAGATGTATACACATATGCACACACATATATGCACATACACACAAGACACACACACTCATTCAGAAACACACACGCGCATGCACGGACAATCACGCACTCACACGTATACACACATATACACGCACACACACACACACACAAGACACACACACTCACTCATAAACACACATATATATACACGCACACACACAAACACACACTTCTCATAACGCTCATGTGACTGAACAATGCGGGGGGGGGAGGAATTTCCACGATGAGGGAAAGCCTCGTCATGCATTTTACTTTTGCTATTCTCGTTTTGATAAAATCATCACAGAAATATGACAATATTACTTTATCTCGATTCAATATTCAGTGTGTGGACCGGATATGTTTATGTTTTTGTAGGATTATCTACTGATACGGCGAGACTGCTATCTTGACAGGCGTAAGCACCACCAAAGACACCTCCAGCTCGCTTCAGTTACTCATTAAGATGTGTAGCTTCCGGGGCACTTCTGCGTGTGCGAGTCTGAGTGCATCTGAAGAGCTGTCTCTCTCAGGCTCTACCCTCTGTCACTCACTCAGATAATAAAAGGCACAATTACCGTCATGTGACAGTGTGGCCTGGTAAACACAAGGAAACGTGTGCGCATGGAGAAACTGCTCCACCCTCCTCTTGCTCACTTTACACATCTTTCAGCAATTTGTGCAATTCCTCCACCTCTCTTTTCACACCATCCCTCCTTCTCTGCCTCTCCTCATCCCATTATCCCCATTCAGCTATCCCTCCTTAGTCTCCCATTGATAATCTTTCTGCACAGTTTATCTCTAGCATTGACAACATCAAGTCCTCCCACCAAGAACCCCTTGTCTCTCTGACAGACACACGTCATTTCTTTATTCTTCTACCTCTGTTCACTCCCCTCTTCTTCATTCCCTTTACTTCAACTCTCTCCTGAAAATCTGTACACTCTCTTCATCCCTCTGTTCTCCTGTACTCTGCGAGTCTGCCAGCTGGTCTGTCCACTTGAGAGCCAGTGACAGACTGGCTCACATGGAAACAGTTGCAGTGCACTGGAGATCAGTCCCGTGCTGGCCATCAATACAACACTTAAACTTCTCTGACCTACATACAGACTGTAAAGCGGCAGCATCTACATACAGTTAATAGAGTTAACAACCCTGCACAAAGCCTGAACATATCAAATACACACTGTATCATCCAATGTGTATCTCTCTCACACACTGTATGATACACAGTGTATAATAGTACAATGATAGTGAGTTAAAGTGTGTGTGTGAGAGAGAGAAAGAGAAAGAGAGATGCAGGAATGTGTATTGAAGTGTCAAAGCCTAATCCTTGCCTTGTCTCAGCATTTGGACCGCTGTACAGATGCAGTATGGTTACAGTCACGACAAATTAATAATACAAATGAATATTGCCACCATAACCCCGTGCTGACGTTTCTCAAGTACGTTAATCTAGTTTGACATGGAATTTGCTATGTTGTTTTCAGTCGTAGCCTACAGCACAGATAATCAAGCCACGTATGGCAAATAAGTCTATAGATATCCAATGTCCTCTTGTCATCTTTACCGCAAATCGGCGGCGATTTTCAGTGAGGCCGCACCATGGCATACGAACGTACACCGACAGTATGTACACAAAGGGTGGGTTACGCAGGTAACGTTATCCTGCAAGCTTTCTACTGTATTGGACACTTCGAAACACCTTTGCTACAAACTGGTCCCTAGGTGAGATGTTTTGACCCCAAAACGAATTCTCTGCTAAGCGTGACTATCACGTCATACAAAATATGGCTCCTCTGTATGTTTTGATTACATCTTTGATTATTTTGTAACTTTGTCTGTATCAACGTTTTAATCATAGCCTCGCCAGAATGCTAAGCAGCTTGTTAGACAACTTCGTGCAGCCCCAAGTTGCGCGCGGCAGCACAGCTAGCTATGTGTCAGTCGCTCTCAAAACTCGTGTTTACCAGCTCGGGTCTGTAAACCACAGCTACCATTTAACTTGGCCAATTAAATATCACATCTCGTCATAAAGCTACATCCACTTCAGGTCGGCTGTCTACCAGCTCAAGCATTGCGTTTCCCCAATAAGATAGCACTCCCTTGCTATCCGAGCCATTTTCCCCGCCCCAGATCGCTGCATACCGGCCCGGGTAGTGTCTGAGAGGTCGTGGTTGGCGGCGCTTCTCGGGAACTCCTTCAGTTTCCTGCCGCTGAGGTTCAGGCAGCCGGTGGCCGCAGCTTCATCCAAAGCCCTGTCCAGCGAACGGTTCCAAGAGGTGGGTCCCACTGCCCCTGGCCCGTTACCGGGGGCTACTGGCACTCTGGTATTGCCGACCGCAAAACTGGGTCCCGGGCTCTCCGTAGACAGCAATACCGAGGCCGCCATTACACAGCTAGCTCCAACTGTCTCTCTCTGCTCCACACAACCAGCAGAGTAGATCCACGCGTGCGCAGCAACTAGGGTAAGTCTGAGGACTGGACAGTGAGGGCACTGAGTATGCGCATTTGCTTCAAACATAAAAGGGTAGGGAATGACCACGGGCACATCAAAGTGCTCTGATTTGAGTGTCGTCATCTCCAACGCCGAACACTGATTTCTGAAAACATAAAATTCCAAGCAATCCAGTACACAATGTGACAATACTATGAAGGCAACAATGACACAAGAAATTGAGTATCAGGCTTTCATTTTGTATTCTACGCAGTGGTAAAATAAAGTCTGATAAAATACGAAAGCGCAAGTAAAGCTACTGTGAAAAACTTTGCGATCGTGTTGAAAAGGTTCATGAAAGAAAGGTTATGATAGTGACTTGTGTTTATGGAATGCAAAATAACAGGAACATTAAATGACCGCAATAAACTGAAAAAAAAATACTGTTGACTGTTATGGTTAGGGAACGGGATCTATTACCATATGTTAATTTTGAGTTTTGATCCTCAATGGCATACTCAAAACTGTAAATTAATTCCATTACAATTTAAGATAATATATAAAACATTTTGTGTATGAGTAATTTCCGTAATAATGACGGTACTTTCCAGGCTTCATTAGCTGCTGCAAACTAGCAGTATAAATGTGAAATATGTACGTTTGTACGTTTATTCAAAATTCACTTTGAATTAATGATTTTTTATTAGTAAGTCAATTATAATGATGACAGTATGGATTATTTCACAAATGTTATTCGTGGGATGTGATATTCTTAGCGTAATCCTCATAGAGGCAACGATAAATGAGACACATATTCCTTTCACAATTTCACAAATAATGAAATTCGTCAATTTTCAGAAAATATTTTAGTAAATCTGACTGAAATACTCGTGTAAACGGAGCATCTTTATGTTAGGAATGAATTACATTTCCTTACCCTCTCATAGCAACAGCTGTCATTCTCTGTCACTTTTGGAGACGCTGTGTTAAAAATAAAAACTACAAAACCCGCAAGCCAGGGAATTCATTCCTGAGGCTCGTGTGATTGGGAACTCGTTATGCAATCTTAGTGTAGTAAATATCAGAAATGATCCACATAGGCCTACACCAAATATAAAACCTTGACAATTCATGAATATAAAACTGTGGATAATTTATATCATTGAAACAACAACGGAATACAAGCAGATGCAAGTTGCCTATGGTAGAACGTCGGAACTAGACTACACCTTTTGCGTATGGGAAATGTCTTGAAAGACTACAGTTCCCACAATTCTGTGAATACGGACTTTTTATACTGATCAGCACATGCGCTTACACTGCGAGAGGACCGGTGTATCATGGCGACATACGTGGATATTCTGAAAAGCGAGTTTCCCGAAATTGACACCGAAGTCTTCGATTATATCACAGGTAAGACCCTCGAGGAAAAACCGATAGCTACCAGTCTATGTCTATACATGATGGAAAATGATAAATTAATTCCCTGTCCGATGTTTTATGTTGAATCACTGACTAGTATGAGAGAGACCGCATCATGCTACTAGAGGCTAGCTAGCGTTTAGTTTACAACAACCAGATACAAGGGGGAAAGAGCCTTAAGAAGCCCTAAGGAAAGTTATACAGGTTGAACGTTCTAACGTTAGTTTGCTCCGTGGTTTGCTTCTCTTATAGCTAGCTAGTTGAGTTGAAAGCAAGTCAATGATTGTCAATCACATTCTAGGGAAAGTAGGAATGTCTGTAAACTAGTTCCTGCTCGCTATTTTAAACTGTGTCATTGTGTAGTTTTTATATAGTGGAATTATCACATTGATTTTACACAAGTGGCTGTACAGGATCATCGAGTGCGGTGAGAGAGCTCTAGTGGTGATTGCGGCGCACAGTCTGAGCATTTAGCTGACGATTGGACGCACACTGCCCTCCACCGTCACAGTCATAAACTCACCCTCTGCGGATCTCAGGCCTGGGAAATTGAGTCAGAAACCATGCCACTCTCCGTCAGACAGCAGATGTGACTTCTTGTCATCCTTTTAATAGCAGTATTGCCATATCTGTTTATTTATCTGTGACATGTAATGGGTGTATGTGTGTGTAAGGTGTGTTGGACTGTGGCGGAGCGGATTTTGAGGATGGGGACGAGGTGTTTGAAGCTGTTGGTGGGGTCCTGCAAGAGGTGTCTGCTGACTGTAAGAACGAGGAGGAGATTCGAGACATCTGCCTGCAGATGTTCAACACACTGAAACTGTGAGGAAATATTTTTCGCACACATTCACATGCAGTTACTTTAAAATTCAGTCCTCAATTAATCCCCCCCCCCCCTTGGTCCTCAGTCATTACCCCCCCCCCCCCTTGGTAATGATCAGTAATCAATAAATGATAACTGCTCCCTTCAACCCCTCCCCGTTTCTGCTCCTGCAGTAATAATTGCCACCCTGTGCAGAAGCAGGTGTTGCTGGATGCTCCAGTGCAGCTTTCCCAGATCTCAGCTGACTGTGGTAGGACCCCAATCTCATTCCTCAAATCATGCTGTATTTAAATGTGTATTGCCAGAATTATGGAATTGTGTGTTAAATATGTCCATATAATCTGGAATAATGTCTCTCTCACTCGCTCCTCTTTCTATCATGTTCTCCTCCCCCCACCCACAGACACTGCCTGTAACGATGTTCAGGGGATCTGGATGGTCAAACGTGGCCAGAACACGGTAAGGGCCTGTCCTCTGTTTCCACTGTGAGGTGTCATTAAAGCTTTATGAACAACGGTAGTAATGGGACCTCTTGTCCTCTCCAACTGCCACCCCCTCCGTGTTTCGCCACAGACTGTGGATGCCAAGAAGCTGGAGAAGGCCGAGGCCAAACTGAAGGCCAAACATGAAAAAAGGACTGAGAAAGACTCTCAGAAACCCTCCAGTCCGCTGTGAGACTCTCTCGCTCTCTCTCACCCACTCACTCGCACAATTTGTTTTTTTCCGTCCAGTTAAATTCCTTGTCATGGCGGTTATGGTTAATGGTAAACTGGGAACTGACGCGGATTCTCTCCCACAGGGTCCTAGAGGAAGCGTCGGCCAGTCAGGCCAGCAGTAAAAAGGACAACCGTGTAGACTCCTCTGGGAAGAACCGCAGCTATGACATCCGCATCGAGAACTTTGACGTTTCTTTTGGGGAACGGTGAGTTTGACAGAATACCTGGGCATCATTATCTCTATGTCTTTAGGATTAGCCCTCTGGCTGAGTTTATGTATTTTCCCATTTATAAATTCCTTGGTTTCCTACACCACCCATATGGAAGTGTGTTGATTTGTTTGTCACTGAAGGTGAAGGTTTTTTTTTTATTTCTGTGTGTGTTTGTTTGTATATACAAGTGTCAAGGAATGTGTTTAAGTGCCACTGACCCAGCTTGTCAGAGACATTTTTCTGTTTTTCTGGTTTGCCCAGGTCTCTGCTGCAGGGGGCGGAGCTGTCCTTGGCGAGCGGGCGGCGCTACGGCCTGATTGGCCGGAACGGCCTGGGGAAGACCACGCTGCTGAAGATGCTGGCGAGCCGCAGCCTGCGGGTGCCGGCCCACATCTCCATCCTGCACGTGGAGCAGGAGGTGGCGGGCGACGACACGGCCGCCCTGCAGAGCGTGCTGGAGAGCGACACGCTCCGCGAGGGCCTGCTGACCGAGGAGCGGCAGCTCAACGCTCGCATCGCCAGCGGAACGTGAGTCGCCGCGTCCCGAGCGAACGCGCGCACGCGACGCTAACGCAGGGGCAGCCGCATGCTACAGCAGATACATGCAACAGCTCACCTGACCCTGCACCCTAATGAGGGATCACTGTGGCAAGTCACCTGTCTTGTGATTTCAGAGCGGATGGATTGGAGACGGTGCGGCTGTCAGAGATTTATGCCAAACTGGAGGAAATAGAGGCGGACAAGGCACCCGCCAGGTAAACCTGGGCCAGTATTACACACAGCAGATTGCAATCAATACATCAGGGATGTCATTTGTCCCCAAGAATGCATTTCAAATAAAAGTAAATGTAACACCGTCCACTAGCATGCAAGCACTGACATTTCCTCATTGACGGTTGTTTCAGATTTCAGACATGATACTCCAGTTATAGAGCTGGTTGGCTCATTTGGAAACAACTACTACAGAATAAAAATACATTTTAGCAGTGGGATTATGGGAGGAGGGTGAGGAACCACAGTAAGGGCGATGTTCAGCCGGGAAAAAGCTTGAAGCCACTGTTTACACGTTTGATTTTCTTGGAATCTTTTGACGTTGGAATTGTGAAATTCATCCTGATAGCCCAACAACAGTTTAAACACTTCTTTATGTGTATTTTACTCATCTGTCGGTTTGTGTTGATCACACCCTGATGTGTTTTGCATACTTGTGTGTGGATTTGCACATTTCTGTGTGTAGACTCCTCACTTTCATGTGGTTTGTGTGAATACATGTTCACCTCTTCAGTTTCCATAGCGGAACAGGCTCAGGTGATTCATCCCTCTCTCACTCTCTCTCTCTGTTCTTCTCTCTACCAGAGCCTCAGTCATTCTGGCGGGTTTGGGCTTTTCTCCAAAAATGCAACAGCAAACAACCAAGTAGGTGCACATGGCTTTAAATGCGTGTGTGTGTGTGTGTGTGTGTGTGTGTTAGCGAGACTGGTGTGGGTCTGTATGTGTTTATGAAAAGGAAATTGAAATAAACTAATGAAAAACAATAAATGAATTGTGTTGTGCTTTACACCCTTGTATTTCTCATTTAAATCATGACACTGTTAAAAAGGAATTCATATTTCTGAAGTGAAAATGTGAAAACATTATGAAAAGGATACATTTGCTAGCCATGCATAAGTACCTTGCGCATGCTGGATGTATATGTGTGTGAGCACATAAAATTGTTGTCATTCATATCATTGTTTGTGTACTTACTTACTATGCTTTGGCAAATTTTCTAATAAAGCCCCACGTGAATGATACAATGTGTTCTGTGCTACAGGGAGTTCTCAGGAGGCTGGAGGATGAGGTTAGCACTGGCCAGAGCCCTCTTTGCCAAGTAAGCTCCCATAGCGCCCGTCGCTAGTGTCCCTGTCTCTCTCCCGGTTTGCCCTTTCCTTCCCTCTTCCCTTTTTCTTCTCTCGTCTACTTTGATTCTTCCTCTGTCTCTGAATCTCTGATTCAGGGATTCTCAGCTGATCGTGTGACTAATGGGTCTTTCCTTTTCTTTTAGGCCTGACCTTTTGCTACTTGATGGTGAGTGGACAAACATTAAAAAAAAATATATATATATATAAACTGACAGTGAAGTCAAATAAAATGTAGGAATCTGTGTTTGCACTGGAACTTGCCACTCTTGTCACTCCTCTGCTCTCTCTTTCTCTCTCTCCCACCCCATCTTTCTCTTTCAGAGCCCACCAACATGTTGGATGTCAGAGCTATCCTGTGGTTAGAGAACTACCTCCAGGTATTCCCCCCCTCAGCGGCCAACTGCAATCCTGAACAATAGTCCGGATCTTCAGTCCACACCCAGAGTGCACACACATGTCAGTGGAGTATGGCTGGGCTGCTCACTCACATGTCTGATTGTCTCTCTCTCCCCCGCACTCAGACATGGCAGTCAACCATCCTGGTGGTCTCCCACGACCGGAATTTCCTCAATGCTGTAGTAACAGACATCATCCACCTACACTCGCAGCGCCTGGAGAGTTACCGTGGCGACTACGAGAACTTTGTCAAGACCAAGGAGGACCGTCTGAAGAACCAGCAGAGGGAGTATGAAGCACAGCTTCAGTACAGAGAACACATCCAGGTACTGAACACAAAGGCTCTCTCTCCCAAACATATATATATACACACACACACTGTCTCACAAACATTACACACGCACACGTGTGCGCACACACACACACACACATTCTTTACTGGAACAGATTCAAAACTATATTTTCTATGGGTGGAGGAAGGTCAAGCTGTCAAATACCTGTGTAAAGTAATGTAGACTTTATGTATTACTGTGGCTGAACAACACAACTGTTTCTCTTATCTCCCTGGTTAATGTCCTTTTGCATGTTTCTCTGTGTCTCATGCAAAAGGATTCCAAGCACAATGAGACAAACTTAAATACTACCCTGGCATTTTTGTGCACCCCCCTTATCCCACAGCCGCAGTAAGGCTACCTGTTTAATTCAGACAACCATGTTTCCAGATAACAAAATCATGATAAATATGTTAGTAATATAATACACTATCTTATATCCACACATTAATAGCTAGCTAGGCAATTCCTGGATATGTTTATTAATTGTCTATTTAATAAGGTATTTGTAACTTGATACTTTGGTACACTGACACACTCACACACACACATTGGCGCCCTAGGTGTCTCAAAAGCTTATGTAATTGCAGTTTGAAGCAACAGCCATGAATAAACCAGTCCTGGATCCATTCTTCTGGTTGCTTGATGTGTTGCGTCTATTTAAATACATCCAGAACTAATCTGTGATTGCTGCACCTTCATTTACTTTTCCCTAATAACAACTGACTGCAGTGATCGCAAAGTCCACTGCAAGTTAAAGGTGATGTATTTACAAGGGACCATCATTATCATACTCTTTGTGCCCTGCGATAGATTGGCGGCCTGTCCAGGGTGTATTCCTGCCTCTCGCCCAATGCACGCTGGGATAGGCTCCAGCACCCCCCGCGACCCTGCTCAGGATAAGCGGGTATAGATAATGGATGGATGGATGGACTCTTTGTTCATTGACATCAGGAGCTAGCTGTTGATTTTTTTATGTGCAATATGTATGTCTTGTAGTGTTCACCCTGTCCCTTAGGGGTTTCTGAAATTCTCCTAGAGGTCTTACACACTTAATGAACTGGCTCTTTCTCTCTGTCCCTCTCAGGTGTTCATCGACAGGTTCCGGTACAATGCTAACAGGGCAGCGCAGGTGCAGAGCAAGCTCAAACTGCTGGAGAAACTGTGAGTGCACATCCGGTCAGCAATCACTCAACCAGCCGGCCTTCAGTCCGCTTCGGGCTCGGGTGCTATCATTTCATTTCACCGCTTTAATAAATATGCATTGAATTATTTAGTGTTAAATCTCTGCTCTCTTCCCCACAGCCCTGAACTCAAACCCATTGAGAAGGAGACTGAAGTCGTGTTACGGTGAGGGAAATGTGATTAGAATGAATCGGTGTCCGGTGCTCGTCAGTGTGCGGCGTCGGCTTACTGTCCTGCGTCTACCTCTGTCTGTCTGTCTGTCTGTCTCAGGTTTCCAGATAACTTTGAGAAGCTGTCTCCCCCGGTGCTCCAGCTGGACGAGGTGGAGTTTTACTACAACCCCAGCCAGAGGCTGTTCACTGGGCTGTGCGTGTCTGCTGACCTGGAGTCCAGAATCTGCATTGTACGTATCTCCAGAAGCCCTGACTCCGCTTTCCATGGGTACAGTGCTACAAGAACTACTGACCCTGACACAGCCTTATACAGCCAACAGCAATCTATTGCTATTATTGTTATGTCAAGATCTCAAACTTCACAAGTACAGCCAATATTGTTGTCAGTAGTGATATTACCTGCTGATGCTAGCAGCGCAGTGTTCATTTACTTGTCAACTTTTAAATGGGAATCAACAAATGTACTGGTCTGACTGTTCAGAAACCACAGCATAAATGTGAAAGTGTCAGCTACCTGGGTCTGACTACATTCTCGCATTTCTATCCCCCTCTCCTCCATCTCCTCCTCTCAGGTCGGGGAGAACGGGGCAGGGAAGTCCACCATGCTGAAGCTGCTGATGGGGGACCTGACGCCTGTCAGTGGAATTCGACAAGCCCACAGGTGAGCACTGACAGGTGTTTGTCATGACGCTTTGACTCAGTGTGAACACAAATGAGATTCTGTGTATAACACTGTGCATATACATGTGTATGAGAGAGACAGAGAGTGAGACTGTTCAGTGACTGTGAGTAAGCTCTGGTGTTCTTTCTCAGGAACCTGAAGATCGGCTACTTCAGCCAGCACCATGTGGACCAGCTGGATCTCAACGTGTGCTCAGTGGAGCTGCTGCTCAACAAGTTCCCAGGTGCTGCTCCCGAGCTCACAACAGGCCATTGGTTAATTTATATCCATGTCTGAACATAAGATACGGTACAACTTTGGCATGTACGTGCCCTCACACAGCCGGGCAGGTTAGTTTCATTCAGGCGAGCAGCAGAGCCATCACTGATTGACAGAGCAACTTCCTGAAGGACGACGCACACACAGAACGGCTGTCCTTCATCGTGGAGACTGCGTCTGGGACTCCTGCTCTCTCTCTCTCACTCACCGTTCCCTCCCCATCCCTTTGTCAGGCCGGCCGGAGGAGGAGTACAGGCACCAGCTGGGGGGGTACGGGATTACGGGGGAGCTGGCCACCAGGCCCGTGGCCAGTCTGTCGGGGGGCCAGAAGAGCCGCGTGGCCTTCGCTCAGATGACCATGGCTTGGTAAGGAACGGCCCCGTGTGTGTGTCGCCCTGTCCGTCTGCTCACAGCACCGCTGGGGTCCTGCAGCCGGAGGCTGGCCCAGTGCCGCGGATAACGCGCCTGTGTGCAATTCATTAGCGCGCAGGTGCAGAGCGAGCCCGCGTGTCGCGGCGTGTTTCTTCCCCTTTCTTTTCTGGAGTCCTATCAGTCAGTGATCAGGGCTGGCGACCCACAAACCTACGTGCATCAAGAGCATATATCTGTGGGTGTTTCTGCGAAAGGTTTGGTTTCGGTCACGTGTGAAGCTTATGTGTATATATATTTTTAGATTAACTGGCTGTGTATGAGAATCGAGCCATGAAAACCCCATTCTCTCTCTTGCTCTCTCTCTCATCTGTTCATTCAGCCCAAACTTCTACGTCCTTGATGAGCCAACTAACCATCTGGACATGGAGACCATTGAGGCCCTGGCCAAAGCGCTCAACAAGTTCAAGGTAGAGACTGACTGAACCAACCAAATGAACCAACGACTCTTTGTTCACTTAAGAGTGATTGCAAATAACTAATTATTGTGAATAGTTCTGGTTGTTCATCTACGACATATGATTGAGATGATGAGCGACCCATAATCGTTCACTTCAAAGCAACGTGCATATTTGAACACAGCCTTAATGACTGTAATCATTTCTCTTTCTCTCCTCCCCCATCCCTCTCTCTCTCTCTCGCAGGGTGGGGTGGTTCTGGTCTCTCATGACGAGCGGCTGATCCGGTTGGTGTGTAAAGAGCTGTGGGTGTGCGAGGGGGGGAAGGTGAGGCGTGTGGAGGGGGGCTTCGACGAGTACCGGGACGTCCTGCAGGAGCAGTTCCGCAAGGAGGGCTACCTGTGAGGAAGTACGCCAGCCACGCCCCATCGTCAGACCGCGTCGAATGTCTCCATATACATGCCAAAACTGCCAGTTTCGCCACAGCCACCAATCAACTGACTCCCAGCCACGTGTGGCCGTAGACTGACCAACACTACCGACCGCCCTGTTCCGTCCCAGCAGCGACAGCCTGGTCCTCATGCACACTGAACCCGAGTTTACACAGCCCTAAACCCCGCCCCCATCCCCAGCTGTCCGTCTAAGGGCTCTCCGCCGCCCCCTCCACATTGCCATCTTTCAGCTTGCCATGGTTCAGTCCGAACTCTTGAGGCTAGGACCATGGCTGGGGCGAAGTACGAGTTCCTTTGATCCATCGTTTGACAGTCTCACCCAAATGTCCATGGCAACCAGCAGAGACCCACCCCAACTCACTGGCAGACTGAGTGTTTACTGATGATATTTATTTCTGAGTTTTATCCATGTAGTTAACCCGTCCGTGATGGGATGGCTGGGCAGGACTGTCACCTATGAAGTTTAGCTGCGTTTATTGCATCCTGCTATTGACTGTGTGTTAAAGAGCAGGAGGAGTTGGTTCAGTATGAGCAAATTCGCGTTTGTTTCAGCAGGTGATAGCCCTACTCACACCAATGTGTGGACAAAACAATCCACCTTACCATGGTGGAGCAGGATATAAATATATAAATACTTATTTAAAAATGATCATAAGTCAGTTTTCTCATGTTTAATGGTGTACTTAACTTATAAATAGCGGTTATAAATATTCATAACAACATGCTGATAAAATAACACTGAACGTTCATGAGTTATGGATTTTTTTTCCCCCGAACCCTGCTTCACCATGTACTTAACACGCCTCACCACATTTTTTAATGAAATATCCACGTGATCAATGATCACAGTCATTGCTTCGCGGTCATAGACATGCATATTTAGCGCTGTGTTCACAATGGTTTGCGTGAGGATGCTTTTAGCATCTCGTCAGAACTTTAACCCACCTGATAATCACTGATTACAAACCCTTTCATTATAGGGGACAGGGAGATGTCACAGAAGTTTAACCATTTTAGAGTATTGTGTTTGTTTTGTGCTGCTTAGTGGGTGGGTCAAATTTCTGATTGGCATCTCAAAAAGTGGCGTCTGTTGTAGAGGATTTGCCTTAATGTTTTTCATATCTTCGCTGAATTCTCTTTCAAATCTAATTGATGGAAAACAGTATCTTGTGTCTAGCCAGTCAGTGGCAAATAAGCGAGTGTTCTTAAAATTTTTAATTTAAAAAAAGTTTGCTTAATGAAACAAATTTCATTACATTTGTCAAAATTAATCATTCTAAATTAGAACTGCAAAAGTCTGGATTTTCTTGACATAATAAACCATTTAATGTTGCCAAATGAATATAATAACAAACAATTATCCACACCACAAAAACGCATCTTGTAATCCATTCTTCTTGGATGCAGCTACTTTTAACATTTCCTGTTTTGAAGTTTGGATTTTTAATGGTAAAGTAAAACTTTTTTTAATTTCCGGAAATTAACGAAACCATCAATAAACAGTACAGTATTGCACTGATGTAGGCTGCTGTCAAATTGGTCACGACTTTCTCGAATGGTGACCAAATTGCACTCACGATACATCTTAACTTGATTTTCGCCGTTTCAGGCATGCTTCTGCGGGACAAAACTCTCCACTTTACGTTCGAAGGCTCTCAGAGACTTGTCTCGTGTTTGGACATCTGTTAATCCAGAGGGATTACCAAATTGTTATGTAATCGGCTGTACACTGTTTTTCCAAATTGTCGGGCAATATGTGCTGGAGTAGCCTACTTCAGCTGCATAATCGATACAATGAATAGGGCCGCGAGTCCTATGGGACAGCTAACTATCTTAACTAAAATCGAAAATAAGTCTTCTATAGGCTATATATTTTATTTTTAAAATAAAAAATACTTTAACGATCAGCTCATGTCTGCATGCAGTTTTACGAAATTTTGCTGGATTTCGTACAGCCAATATATATATATATATATATATATATATAGCCTGTTATATTAAATAAATACATATAGGCTATAGGCTAATGCACACATAAAGCAAGTATTTACATTTGTTATATTATTTCATTAATTCATTTCAGCAGTATCGCCTAAAAAGCGTAAAGCGTAGCCTATCGCCTATCTGACTGCATCAGCGCGTCATAGCCTACAATGAAAGGCAGAAGTCCCGCGAAAGTCTGAGCTGTTGGTAAATTTAGCGCCACCAAGAACCCGGTTCGACTGGGAAAGGGAATTTCATCTGTTGAAAAATCACGAAAACCAGAGTTCTTAAAAGCTCAAAATTGCAAGAGCAATACCAAACCCACTAACAGTGCAATATCGAGCCAGACGCTGGAAAACAAAGGTTATATACAACAATATGGTCAGACTACGAGAACATATAGACAACTGAATGAAGTAAACGAATGTTGTGGCATTTTGCCAGCTGATGGACGTTTTAATTTTTTAATCGGCGGGGGGTTCACAAGGAAGTAGATTTTAATAAATGTCCCAGAGGGGATTTTTTCGGAAGAAATTGTACCTCTGAAGAAAACAAATGTCACTAAATTCAATGATATAGTGTATACTTGTGATAAGATGTGGTTTCAGACACGTTTAGTCACGTTTTAGATTACTCTGGTCACCCCATATTCAGATTGAGAAGTCCTGTCCTTTCGCCGGAGTGATGTCACTGATAGAATGCGATCATTCCGTCTCTCTCATACATTAGTGTACTTTTCATTCTCCTTTTAAAGCATTGATTTTTAACTGCTCCAGCTGAGAGGATGGTGACAAAAACTAAAGAAAATAATATTCACAGACGGATACAAAACCACCAGTCGTAGACTACCATCTCACTTTTTAAAGTGAAGGTTTTGGGGATTTAAAAAATCTGAAGCAGGTCGTTGGAACTGAAGCGGAGTTTTTTTTTCTATTTGGAGTTAGCCGATATTACTTCACTGTCAGAAAAATATCACAGCTGTTTGTGTAGGCTACCAGTCAGTTGGTTGATTATAGCTCATGTTTTCTTAATGTAAAACATCTTTCCTGTTTGAAAACACAAAACCATCTGCAACCGGATTGTTGGACCCGGTTGCCGAAGACGATGTGACGTCTGCGAAGCCTTTTCTATTTTCGATTCTAAAACATTATTTCCTGCCATAATGATATAGCTACTACCAATAGGGAAAAGATGCCATGTGGCCCCGAGGATTATTTTAGTTGAATTAAAGATGTTTATCGATGCTTTTTTATTTTTGCCTTGACTTGTAAAGAAGACCTGCCCTTCCCATCGATTCGAGAATAACCAAGGACTGCAAACGAGTGAGAGTGCAAGAACAACGTAGCCTATAAAATCCCCTTTTGGGTAGGCTGTTCTGACATTAAAACATGTTGACCCAGGTAAAGTGGCCTATGATGCTTTATTTTAAATATTGTAAAAGTAAAAGCAACATTTAATTTGTGTGTAGTTTATTCGGTTTTTTGAAAGTTATTCAGTAACGTGTAGGCTATTGTAAAACAAGATTAGCCTAACATACGAATGCAAACTGTGTGTAGGCTACGTGTGTCTCGGACCTGGACTGCGTGTTCTTTTCACGAATCTAAGTAGAACCACGACTAATATGCTAGGCTATTATAGCTCGTAGCAACATCGATGTTGTCCTATTTCATCCGGCACTTAGGGAAGAGCATCGAGGAATCCGAGTGTAATAATGGACATTCGTGTGGTTGAACACCGCATAAACTTGTTTGTCGTATTTCACCTGTCACATATGTGATGATCGCATTAGCCTATTTGAAGACGCGTTGTTTTGTAAAGGTTTGGCTTGTATGCTACCTTTTTCTCGACTTTTTTCTCACTCATAACAACACTAGGCTAGTTAGCCTTTTGAGTTATCTGTTATAGGTTGTTGACACAATGTAGTAAACTACGGGCTGCATAGTGGTACAGAGCAAATAAAGCTCCTCGTTTCTCGAAGCCAGTCTTTGTTCGATTCTTTAATTTGTCATTCTTCGATGACCGCCCCAGCAACGACAGGTTACAAGTAGGCTACCACAGACGCCATCTTTAGATAAAAGGTGGAATTATGTTGTAAGATTTCGGAAAAGAGGGATGTGCGTGGTTATGCATGTTGTCAGCAATGTAACCCATTGCTTAGGCTATGTTTAAATAGTACGTAGCTGCATAGGCTAGTGGTGAAAGACGTAGAATGGCGTGGAAATTGCGCAGTCTAGATGATGATTAACTTACCGCGACTATAAGATGAGGTGAAAAGTTATGCTTTGTTCAGATGTCTGCCTTGAAGCCATGATTGCTGCTTTATTGTATGCTCGACATGCAGACACTTTGGTGTTTCGTTTTTAATCATCACCATCTTCTCGAATAGACTAGGCTACTTTCCTTCAGTCCAGATACAATAGTAGCCTATACTACTCTTGTATAACTGCTTCGAGTCCTAACGTTTAATGCTGCTTACCGGACTTAATGAAAGCAAATGTAGTATTGGTTTGAGTGTAAATGTTTCACCTATGCGAATGTAATGTACACGAAAGCTACATTTACGCCACGAAGAAAAATAGCCTTCTTACTACTTGGTTATCACATTTTGTCTCGTGTTGCTTCCATGTGTGCGCTAGGCTGTTTTAAAAATAGGCTACCATGTATCGGGTATCGTTAGCTCTTTCCTAACGGAAAGCTTGAGGTTAAAGGCTGCTCTTGTAACTCATGGGTAGTGGTTAAAGTGTCTACATTTCGTCTATTTGTCTATAATAGAAAGAGATAAATTGGATGTATGTAGCCTGTATGCTATGCGCAAGTAAGAGAAACACGTCGAATAACATCCCGTCACTATTTTTTGTCCACATCATTAATCGGTCCGTGACGAGAAGTTGGATGTTGCGTGTTTAAAGTCGGGTTTTGTGCAACAATGTGGTTTGAATGTATCCCCCATTGAGTTATGATGCTTGTTAATTGTCTGACTTCGATATTTTCTTTTGAAAGATTTTCAGAATATCACTTAGCTCGTGTGAAAAAATGTAGCCTACAGACTACCTCCAATTTTCTTGACACTGGCAAATAGAAGGTTGTTTAGTGAATTTCTCTTCACTCTTCAGTTTGTTGCCGAATAGTCGTAAATCCCGACAGATACTGCTTTATTGATGATTCGCCATTGTTCCAGACACTTGTGAAAGGGCGTTGGTGGCGGTATATGCGTTGAATAGAGGGTTACCGGTTATTACGCATATGCGTTTATATTTCGGATTTGTCTTATGCAATAGGCATAATGGCACGGTCGAATGAAGCTCACAGTTGATTGGCAGCTCTGACAGTGTCTCCCGCGCGTTGCTTTTGCTGTCAGACAATGGTTGCGTTTGCTTGCGTGTCCGGAGTGGCGCGAGCTCACGTTGCTTTCCTTTGGGGTGTTTGATATGCCACGAATGTTTAAAAAGTCGGGAATATGTTTTTTTTCCCCCACAGGGAAAGAGAAAACGCACCGTGGAAGACTTCAACCAGTTCTGCACTTTCGTATTGGCTTATGCTGGCTACATTCCGTACCCCAATGAGGTAGGCTGTGCTAACACTGGATTACATTGTGCTTGCAAACTAAAGCGGTGTTGACATTCCTTTAAAACATGACAAATTCGTAGCTGTAAGAACTTTAATGTATGCGGGGTGCCTATGTAACTTGCAGAACGTCCTTTTTTCGAAAAACAAATACAGTGGTGAGTGAGTGTGCAACGTCTCCTGTTTGTCTCCCTCTGTAGGAATGGCAATGTAATGACAGTGTGCCAAGGGACAGTAGCACATGCAGCCCACACCACAGTGAAGACTGGGCTTCTTTCTCATCCCCACAGTCGTACTATGCCCCCACCCCATCCAAGAGGGTTGCTGGAGCTAAGCTGGGCGCGAAATTGGGAAAGAGAATCAATAAAGAGAAGGGGAAGAGGAGGAAAGACGAAAAGAGTAGTGCGTTGGATGGAGAGAGAAAGCCCCATAAGAGAGGCAGAGATGCTGGAGGGAGCAAGAAGTCCTCCAGCGCGAAGGGGTCTGTTAAGAAAAGTGTTCCTCAGAAGCCCCGGTTTGAAATGACAAATGGAGCCTCTCTCTGCAGCAGCTTTAGTACAGCGGGAGCCAGCTCTGCGGTGGACTCTAATCATGGCTGCAAAGCCACGGCTCAGGCACGGCCCCTCCCAGAGGATTCTGCAGACATGTGCAGTGGGATTTACAGACCATCTGCGCTTAAGCAAGAGCCCCAGGAATGCACTGCCTATGTGGATTGGGCCAATGAGGAACGGGCCGCCCAGGCTGGTCCTGGTCGCCTAAAAGATATCTCCATGGGCTATCTCAGCAGCCCACATGCGAGTCTATCCTGTGATGACATCCCAGTGCAGCCCAACTGTGATCACAGGGAGAGGAGATCGAGTGTCAATCAGGAAGTGAAGGCGGAGCCTATTGACCTCACATGTGCAGTGAGTTTGACTGGGCAGGTGCTGAAAGCAGAGGTCACTCCACAGGAAGAGGAGGAGCTACAGAGGCAGATCCAGTGCAGTGAGGCGAAAGCAGAGGAGGGTGAGAGCGAAGGCAGACTAGTGGGGAAAGAGACGTGGGAGGAGGGCGAGAGCGAGGGCGGGGCCACGGACATTCTGCGCCTGGTGATGGAGCGGCGCCTGACGGGGCGCGTGCCTGACGACCAGGAGACGGGGTACCACACCGACTGGGCCAGCAGCACGCCCGAGCAGGGGGGCAGCGACACGGACCAGGACGCCCGTGCCACTGACGGCAACACCGCAGCCAGCTCCGGTCAGTGCCTGGCCTTTCCGTCTGTTCTCCCGTGCCTTTCTCTGGCCGTTTGAGTCTCACCCCATTTCATTCCTGTTTGGAGCTATAGTTTATAGTTACACTTCTTTGTTGTCAATCTATGACCAATTGCATTCACTTGTTCATGTCCTCCTGTCATTGTGGGATATTATTCATTCATTCATTTTTGTGTCAGATGTATTCATGACTGTTCTTCCCCTGGGCAATTTCAGCATATGGTACAGAAGATACTTCTGCAGAAAACAGCAAGCTCGAAGGTAAATGAAGGGAAGGAAATAAGGGAGTTTTAGGGACTGGATAAAGGGAAATGAGACGGGGAGAAGGATGATGCCATTTAGACTTCATTGTTCTGAATATTTTTAAATATCCACAAATTGAATAACATAAAACATGCAGTCACTGGGTAGGGGGTGAAGGACAAAAACAAAGTAAAAGGTGAATAAAGAATGAAATAAGGACAGTAACGGGTCACAGATAAGGGTGATTAAGTGCACTTCTCTGGATCATCCATTCAGTGGGTCACATTTGGCCCTGTGAGACCTTACTGTCAGATCTGTAAAAACTGAAATATCAAAGAAATAGCATAACCACTGATTTACATCTGACTTACACAATACATCACTTGTGTAAATGTAATGAAATTTAGGTATCATTTCCAGAAGAGCAGCCCTGGGCATATGGGCAGATCTTCAAACAGTAAATGTGCTTCTGCAACAAAATTCAGAGTTTTGGGGAGGATGATTAAAACTGGATTTTGAATATTAACGTCTCCAGTAATGCTCATACCCCTCCAGCCACTCAGTTTGAACACAGAAGCTGAGAGTACCATGCCGTAGTTGTTTTTATTTTATTTAAGTCATGTTTTCTTCTTCTCTTCCTTCCTCCCTCCCCTCATTGGCTCCCTTACCCTGTTTGTACAGAGGAGGAGGACTCCTGGGACCTGATCACGTGCTTCTGCATGAAGCCGTTTGCGGGGCGGCCCATGATCGAGTGCAGCGAGTGCGGCACCTGGGTGCACCTGTCCTGCGCCAAGATCCGCCGCACCCACGTGCCCGACGTCTTCGTGTGCCAGCCCTGCCGCGACGCCAGGCAGAACATCCGCCGGTCCAGCAGGGCACGCACCGTGTCCCGCAAGTGCTTCGGCGACTAGGACCGCCCAGTCACGGCGCAGGCCCCAGCCGACCGCCCAATCACAGTGCAGGCCACAACCACCCGCCCAATCACAGTGCAGGCCACAACAGACTGCCCAGTCACAGTGCAGGCCAGCCACAACTGACCGCCCAGTCAAAGTGCAGGCCACAAGCACCGTAACCAATCAGAGAACTCAGTCAAAACTGTTCACTGAGTCGGAAATGGAATGGGAAAAAAGAGTCAGTCTGCAGTGCTGTAAAAGAGCTGGGGAGAGATGATCAAGGTGTGGCTGAGGTTTTGCTCACCTCCTTCTCTCCCTCTACACAGCCCTTCTACTCCTGTGCTCATCAGAATTCTCTCTCACCCACATCACGTCTGCAGTGGAGAAGAGGAGGGCCTTTTTATATGAGGGGACAATAGAGAGTGGAGTTAACAGCACAGGGAGAGGTTGTGTGGATTTGATTGAGGGTGGTTTCATTAAAACTGTTTTTGAATGTATATGTCCAATAAATTCATATAATCACTGATGAGCTTTGAGAGACAGTTTGGCCTTGCTGTTTCTGTTGATTCTGATTTATAAAACTATTTGTCAAGGGCTGGTTTTACTCTTGTAACAGACCCCGCCCATACTTGGTAAACCCTTGAAGGGGAAGCCATTTTGTTGCTAGAATGTTGGAAGTGAATGGAGTGTAGAGCCATGGAAAGGTATGTATGTATGCCCCCCCCCAACAAATGCCACCTGTGATGGTTTTTGTTGAAAGATGCATTTATTCACACACGTAACTTTCCACACAAATATGCGGAACAGTGTGGGTTGTGTCACTTCGTGTTCATTTCATTATTATATTTGATATTGATATTCAGCTGGAGGCTGGTTCTGGCAGAGGCAGGTCATTGCAACATGCTGTGGTGAGGCATGACCGATGAAAGACTGTACAAGCATTACATAACACACTGCCCAGGGTGAATGCAAGCAACCTGGTGAGCCAACTCGGAAACAAAACCTTTCCCACGGAGTTCTTAAGCCTGACTATAATGCGTTTGTACTGAACATAAGCATTTTTTTATTTAGTAAGGTTACCAGTGTACCTGATATTACACTGTGATACAATACTCTAAATATTTGGGGCTTGGTAAATCTATGTTTGGTGGTAGGTCATGTCACCTGAAAATGGAAATCCCTCACTGCTGCTCCTTGGCATATAAGCCAGTCGTTATGCATTCCAGAAAACATTCAAGTGGGACTGACCATCTACATTTTTTTTTGCCATGTCTTAAATGTTTAATATCACATTTTAAATGGCACTTACCTGAAAGATTCAAATGTGAATCTACTCTTGCAGACATCGTTTTGTTAACCATGCTGTGCAAACTTGCTTTATAGTATTTTGATGACCGGTTATATGAAATTGCAACCACACATTTGACTCAAGTTAAAATAAAATCTCTACATGATAATCAAGGAATGTAACTAAAGAATGCAACTATTCAGATTTGGTGGTGTATGAGATTGCTGATTTGTAATTTAGGTGCACAAGCACTATCCATGTGATTTTGTGCCAAACAGCCTGGGTTGGCATAAAACAAAGATCCCATTATTAATATTCATTAGTGTTTTTATAGGAATTGGTTATTAATCATTCTGTGTGAATAAATCTTGTCTTCTATTAGAGAGAACTTGATCACAGTGCACTCCTTGTAGTTCTGTTCAAAAACGATTGGCTCCTTGCCCTGATTCATATGAAGTGTTATCATCTAGGTCATTAGCTGACATCATAAGTACCCCAAGACATTTACCAGGCATCTAAAAGTAACACTGTCTCTATTAGCTCTCCTGAGTTAGGCCCCTGTAATAGGCTGTTCAGCTATCGGTGTAGGGGATGGATAGTTGCTCATGATGTATTTTAGCCACAGTGCTAAAATAATAATAGTGGGAGTATTTTACAGTTGGTGATTCAAAGGAATAAAAGGGGGCTAGGAAGCCTGGTTCTTTGAGTACTTCTGCTGGCCAGAAGAGCTCCATTTATGTACTCCACAAAAACAATAATAGAGACATACTGTCTATGTAATGGCACCCATTAACTGAATTTTGGAGAGCCCTATTGTTTGAATTTGACACAATACAGAACTGACAACAAACTAAACGAGGTTTGGGGGGTGGGGAAATTATTTAATTTTTTTTTTCAACATTCCATCTTATTTCTACATGTAGTCATTCTTGGTTCAAAGCAAACATTCTCATTACCAAACTGTAGGGATGGCAGTGCTGTTTCCTTGTTTTTGGATTTTGTTTGACTCTCAGGCAAACCCAAATGTTCTTTACTGGCAACATTAATACTTGCACCATATGTGTGTAAGACTAAGAAAATAATGAAGGCTGTAAATAGTTTTTATAGAATATATGTGGCTCTTTCAGTAATAAATGAAAATGAATCCAAATTGTCTCGTGTGTGTTCTAGGGGCAGCTGGAGGAGCTAATGAATTGTGTGTGCATGTGTGTGAATGGAGGGCGATACAGCTGAATCAGCTTGTCTTCCAGTGAATGCTGATCATTGAGTTGGACTCCGCGGTGCAGGGACAGGGTCCTCCTGGTTAGCAGGTGGCGGATCTGAATGGTGATGCAATATATTCAGAGCTCGGCCAAGTTATGCATTTGCAAACCCCTCGCTTCCAATAATATTTTCAGAGCTCCAAGTGCTCTCAACCCAGTGTATGTAAAACCTTTCAATTGTGGCACAGAGATGCTAATATTTTTTTCATTTTTATCTTTCAGAACACAGCTTTCAACCATCAAACAATTTTCTCTGTAACCATTCTGCACACTCATTAGAGCTTCTAGAACAGTCATTTCTTTTGACATGCCTTTTTCTATTCACCAGTACAACTATGGTGCTCTACTCCTGGGGCAGAGAATTAATTGCCTGTTAAGCCCTTATTTCCTGCATTTACAAAGCAAGCGCTTCCATCCTCCAGCCTAATCTCTGACATCACTGCGTCACACCACAGTCCTGCATGCGGATTGGTTACCTTGTCACCCATGTAACCAGTACATGTAAAGACATACTTGCAGTCTCTGACAATGGTCTACTCTTCCCGCTGCTGGACTGTTGGACCCTTCCCTTTCTTCTGCAGGTGTGGCAGCACTGCATCCTTGTAGAATTTCTCCATCTTGGCCAGTGTGCTTTTCCAGGACTCGGGGTCGAAGGTAACAGGCACGATGGCGATCTCCTTCTGGGTGAACACCACAAAGTCAGCCTTGTGTAGCCCCACCACAGCCATCTGGCACTGCACCTGCGTGTAGTAGGGGTGGTTGGTCTTCAGCCGGTACTGTGGCTCTCCCTTCCCGACCTTGGGCTTCAGCTCCAGGCAGAATTGGCGGTCTTCCCTGCAGGCCTCGGCCACCGTGCGGTCGCGGTGCTTGTAGGGACACTTTATCTCCAGGCCGAGGAGCCGCTCCCCGCTCTCCGCGTCCTCCACGATGCCGTCGGGGCTGGCCGCCAGCCAGGAGCGCTCGGGGTCGATGAACAGGCCGCAGTCCTGCACCCGCACTTGCCGCCCCAGCGCCGTGCTCTTCAGGCGCTCGTACTCCCGGGCGACCCGGGGCTCGTTGTCTATGCCCCAGGACATGGCGCGCGTCTTCACCCCGCGCTTCTCTCCGGTGATGGCGGTCAGGTAGGAGACGGGCGGAGCGTGGCCGCGGCCGTTGACGAAGCGGCTGTGGGAGACCTGGTGCGCCATCGAGGCCGTGATCCGGTACTTGCGCCAGGAGTACCAGTGGGGGTTCCGGCTCTGGCCGCGGGTCAGCTGTTCCACCGCCTCCACCGCTTTCCTCTCCATCTTCACGCCCGTGCCGAGGGGCACCTCCTCTGGTTTGGGCGGGATCGGGTCAGGCTGCTCCCTCCTGGGTGGGATCTTGTCGGGGGCACGAGCTGCCTGGGGGGCCCCGCCCCTCGCCCCCGCGGTGGCGGCAGGGCGTGGACCCCGGGTGTTCTTTCTTGCATCGGCTGCGTCCGTGACCTTTACTCTTGGGGTCCAGGTGGGTGCTCCTCTGCCCCCTGGTCCCCAGATATTTACAGGGATAGTCCTTGGTGCTGACCTCCCTGCATCTCCTGAACCCACAAAGGAGGTGGTGGAGTCCTTATTTTTGACCTTTGTTGCTGGGAGACTCTTCTGTTGGCTACCCCCAGATGTGTTAGCAATAGTGCTGGCACTTCCTGTCTTTGTGGGAGACATACTTTCACAGGGTGTAAACCAAAATAATCAGGATTCTCAGTGTTTCTGGAAGAACAAAACATGATTTCAATAACAGACTAGGCGGAGAAACCCATGTCTTTGCATACATTTTACATACATTTATGAGTATCATAAATATATTTAAATGCCTCCCTTAACCTTTTCCAATCGTAATTCATTGTAATTGCAGCTGTATGCATACATACATACACAGTCTACAAGGACAGTCTCACAAACAACGTTTATTACATTCGGCATCTCTAACAGCCTCAGTGTATTTATTTGTGTGTGTGTGTGTGTAGGGACCCAGGCCAGATATTAATTCAATTACCCTCCCCTCTCTTTCCCCTTCTCTCCATCTATCACTCTCTAAAGCGCTTGTGAGCCTCTCATGGCAGGCCGAGGTGGCTGCCGTTAGTGCCAGGTGCTGGGCTGGGGAATTCACCGCTACAACAACAGATGCTAACACCAAACCCCGCCCACCCCACTCATCTCCAACTCCAGGTCAGCTTTAATACTCAGTTACTGTGTGAAGAATATGTGCCCCAGAAATTTGGTGCAAGATGACAGGACAGAGATTCTGCGAATGATTCTGATAGCACAGAACCGTGATTCACCCTGGAGAGGTTCACTCATATACTCATCACTAATCTATCATCACCAAATCATTCCTGAGTCTGAAGTAATCAAGGCCTATATATTTTTTCCTCTGTTCATCTTTTCCTGTCTGATGTTCAAAGAGGACACTGGATAAAATGTTTATTACTATGGCAACTACTGCGATTACTACCACGATTATTATTATTATTGTTATTGTTATTGTTATTATAATTATTATTATTATTATCCGTTTGGCAGATGGCTGGCGTGACAATTCATACAGCCACAGTAGTTACTGAAACAAAATTTTTTACTGAACTCTGACGCCCTCGTCTGTGTGCAGTGAGTCCGTGCGACCGCAATGTAAGGAATCGAAAACAAACGGTGAATGTCCGATTTCTGGGGATTTCCGTAAAGTATAAGTTGGGCAACACTAACTTCTATTTGGTCAATGTCTGAAGTGTTAATCAGAACATTAGGCGATATTTTCTTTCAGTAAGAGAAAGCGTATTTGCCGCTACTTGTGTAAATAAATGAGAAAATGGCATTTTCACACTGCCATACAATTCAATAGGCTACTCTGCTTCCTGACACAGTCGGTCGAGATAGTGCTGTTAAACGGACTATGACAACAGACAAAAGCAAGCACTATCACAATAAAGCAGTTTCAGACGGGCGAAACGGTGAAAAATGAGGCTGCAAACTGAACCTCTCTATTGGCACGAAGAGATGAAATGAGATAATGAAACGAAACCGAAAGACACAACGGAAAACTATCCAGATTAACAACAGATCAATGAACACACACCATGCCATTACGTTATGGCTTTAATAAAAACGAACCTTACCAGAGTGCGTTCTGCAGAACCAGTTGATCAGAGGAAAAAGTGAGAGTGAAGTAAAAAAAAATCAGACATCGGGAAATAACCAACTCTCCACCCAAACAGCAGAAGGGTGGAACTTTAGGCGTGGAGGAGCAATGGAGGGGCGTTCATATTATTATACGCTTTTCAACATGTCCCGAACAAGCCCCGGTGGTTTTCACGTGGTTTGTGGAATATCCGTCATGTGAGCGTGTGTCACAATTGCCGTGGAAACCAAGCAAACAATCGAAAACAGGTAGACTAATGAATTACTGATATCGTGAAAAGGAGTAAGCCTGTGCTGTGTATTTCTGCACTGTGCACAAAACATTGGAGTTCCCCATGAAAGCGAATGAGGCAAAATAAAACTTCCCCAAAGGTATTTTTAAACTTGATTAACAATTGTTGCATTTCATTTGAAAAACAGATTGTAAAAATATGTTTAATTATTTTGGCAAATCTACAGTAAATAAATAATTTTCATATTGGTGTGGTGACCAGTACGGGCTCCATGAATCCCAAAGATGAGATGGCAACAGCAGAGCAAATAAGCAACAATTTATTAACCAATGTGCACACGGGGAAAGCATCTCAAGGGCAGTCCAAGAGAATTCTGAAACTTCCTAACACATCGGGGGGAAACTAAGACAGTGGAAAACAATTGATATAATATTTCCATCCAACCATTATCTACACCTGCTTTTCCTGGTCAGGGTCATGGGAGGTGCTGGAGCCTATCCCAGTGTGCATTGGGCAAAAGCTAGGAATACTCCTTGGACAGGTTACCAATCTATCACAGGGGATATGATAATTACTCAGGAGAAACCATATTACATTCCCAAGAATGACTCCTGGTCCAGTTACCCGGCCTAAATCCCCTCCCAAGATAACTAGGCTCACCCTATGAGATGTGTGCATGTGTCATTGCAAGCTTGTGTGTGACCACATGCGTATATGTTACCTGGTAAAAACATAACAGAACATGCACTCGAGACATTGCCATTCCTGCCCTATCCAGGGCACGAGAAAATAGAGTGAAACTTTTGATTTAGAGAAGCTTAACAACTTTGCAAGACATGTTGTTTGTGCTAATTACATTACCTCTCTTCTTTGTCTGTTGATTTTCCGCCTGTTCTCCAGTTGTTTCCTTTTCTATATCATAAGAACAAGTTGTTTTTCTTATCCTTATAAGGGCAAATGTAGGATAAGATTGCTGGGCTAGAAGTGTATTAAAACCCGACCTACCCCGCATTAGGGTAGAGTCATCCTGTAGCACCACTTTGAGTGTTTCATGGGTGTACTCTCTTCAGCTGAATAAAGAAACTCTGATTGACTACATCGCTGCATTGTGGACAGTCTGATTCTTTGTGAGAGACTACAATTTCCACGACACCATGACCAAGGTAACAGCAACATATACCCATTCTTATCCATCATCACATTACTACCATTATGCCATATCTACTACCTTATATTTCAACATATAGGCTACTGTTAACATATTGCATCCATCAATAAAATGTGCTTAGTGCATATCTCGTGTCTTCTTCAGTAGGTTAACTGCACATATTGATCTTCCAAAATGTATTATTTGATGAACTATAAATAACTGCCATGTAATGTAGTTTAAGTTCGCCTACCTGCCTCATAAACTACAATTCCCGTTGAGTCATTGTGTGGCGATAACGTGTGCAAAGGGCGCACCCGCACCCTTTGAAAGGAGGGAACTTTCAGACGCGTCTCTATGGAAACCATACTGCCAGGAAGTAACCTGTATGCGAGGTAAGCGGGCTTTAAAATAGACTGGGAACGAAATGTGTTTGTGGAACGATGCATAACCAGATAGTACCAATACAAGCAAGTATTTGCGATGAATTACCGCAGGCTAGGTACTGAATTTGCAGCCAACGAAATCCCACGCCGACCCCCGAGACAAAAATCACTCGTTACTTTAAAATTCTGAGCTAAAGCTAACCTTAAATCCCTGGCTAGCTACCCATCAAACAAACAAAAAAGTTCTCACAATGTTACTAAAATGCCTTGTCATTGTTATAACATCGCTGCAATATTGTGAGAATGTTATCTCATAGCTGGGCTGGCTACCACCCGGAGTCCACTGTGGCAAGTCTTTCCCAACCGTCGCTGCTTGTTATTGTTACCTTGTAATATCAAGTGTACATATTAAGACAGTACATTAGTATTAGGGACAGATGCAACGTGTCACCCAGAGATGCATGTAAATGTGACGTACGTGTGTGAATGTGTATTTATATACATTAGTGACAATAAAAGATTGATTAGACAAATAAAAGAAAGAGCATTAACCAGACCACTGAAATGTGCTGTGTGTGAGTATGCAAAATCAGTTTTCCATGCAGGATTGATATTGTACCCTGTAAATTTGAGATCGCATCCCATTCCCTGACCACCTATCCAAATAGTCTCATATGAAGTATTGAGCAGTGAAGAGCGAGTAATTCACTGGCCCTCCATTATCCCCAGCGATGTCTCGAGCTGCAATCCAGCCCCTCCACGTAGGGGCCACGGCCCCAGAAACCTTGTCCATAGTGCAGCAGCACCTCCTGGTGGCAGAGGAGCAGACAGAGGCGCTCATCGAAGACATGGGGTCCCTGGGGGTCCCGCGTGAGCAGCTCCTGGATTCCCCTGCCTTGGGGCAGGACGGCTGCCAGCGACCTGTGAGCCCAGTGCGGGTTTGGCCGGCAGCGGGGGGCTTGGGCGGCTTGGGGGGCGCGGCGGCTCTGTGGCGCAGCTGTGAGGCGCTGGTGAGTCGCATGTGTCGCCTGGAGAGCATTTTGCACTCGCTCAAACTCACCACCTTCCGCCTGGAGACGGAGAGACAGCTGAATCCTTCTAACTCCGGTAAGGACCTTGACACTGACCCGCTCCAGCTGTCCTTTGATGTTCCTTTCAGCAGCCTTGCCTGTTTGGCTCCCTCTCTCCCTTCTGGTTATCTCTTAACTCTCGGCCTCTTTATCTGGCCTTGTGTGTCTGTCTCTTCATTTGTGCGACCTTCCCGCAGCGCGTGTGATGGAGCAGCTGTCTGCTCTGCAGAGGGAGAGTGAGGAGGAGCAGCGGGCGGCTCGGAAGGAGGTGTTGCGGGTTCAGGACCAGCTGTGGCAGGCATGCCAGGAGCGGGACGAGGCCCTGGAGGAGGCGCAGAGGCTGAGGGAGGAGCTGGAGGTTGCCACCACTTCCAAGGTGCTTCTCCTCCTCTTATTGCACCCTCATTTTCCACACCCTGCCTCCATCCTGCCCTGTATGTGAACACCAATTTAATGATGACCGGTGTTTCCAACAGTTACATTAAGTACCATTCTTATTTAGTGGAGGTGCGAGTGCTTTGCTTGTTTTTACCATCAACTAGACTTCAGAGACCATCAAGAATTACCTTCGGTTTGATGCCAATCTGACATTTGGTGCCTGAAAACAATGTAGCAGGCTGTTGTCCCTCATACAGAAGATACAAGCTGGGTAGAATGAGATGAGGCAAGGCCGTGAATGGGACGCTGGTAGCCAGTGTTGGACAGATAATCATTAACCCTACCTTGCTGACATCTTTGCAGCTGAGTTTTGAACTGGCTGTATGCTGCTTGATGAAGGTATATTTAGACCAGCGTAGATGATGATGGAGCTGTGGTGGTAGGAGTGATGGGAGCAGTAACACCCGCTCCATGTGTGAACAGATGGACGTGGCTCTGGCTGCGGAGGATCTGAAGGTGATCAAGGTGCAGATGACTGAGAAGCTGTTGGAGGTGAGCAGCTAAAATGGCCGTTTTTCTCTAGTGTTGGCAGGTAACTGTGTCCTTGGGTCTCTTATATTTCTTCCTTTTGAGATTTCTGTTTTTATAAGCAGTATTTGTTCTTTGAAGTATGATGCTGTTGCTCAATAGTCTCGTTGCTGTGAAGCACACACCTGAGTTTCAGCAATTCATTTCTGAAACTTTCTAAGATGTAGCTCCCCTACATTTTTTCGAAGGGTCCCCTGAACAGACTGTCCATCGCTGCCTTGTGGACAGTCTGTTCTTTGTGAGAGACAATAATTTCCACGACACTACAAAGATGGCTTCTTTAAGTGATTTCAAATTCGGCTTCAGAAGGAAAATCAAACCCTGTCAAAGCATTCTGCGCATAAATGAAACTGATCCTGGTGGCTAATCCTTTCTAAGAGATCCAGTTTACTTGCTATTCAAAATTCAAAGAAACACAGACAGGTTATGCCTTATGATGGTAGCTTATAAGAAGCTGAGCACTTTTCAGATGCAGATTTCTTTATGATATAAAATCGGCAGCAGACAGATTAAATGCATTTGAATAAAGCGGTTACTGGCTCAGCTCGCTGGTAAAGCAGTCTTTTGTGATCAAAATAAACACGCTGGGCCTTAAGTGTACTGTTGAGGCAGTTGTGTTCAAACCAGGTATGTAAACAAATATAAATATATAATTACTTAACTCTGTTTTTTTTCTCTCTTAGCTGAAGTTGCAACTGTCTCAGGAATCAGACTGCCGCTTAGAGGCACAGCAAATCCACAGTGCTTTACTGCAGAGGGTGAAGGAGATGGAGGGAGTGGTGGAGTTGGAAAGAGAACAGGTAGGAAACTGGGAACAGGAGTAAAGAATGAGAGGATAAAAGAAATAACCAGGTGGGAAAGGCAATTTAAATGCTTTTTGTGAAAAATTACCTTTGTCAAAATGGCCGAATAGACGTTACAGCACGGGGAAGATTATGATGGCGATACAGCGGCATGCGCTCGTGGAACATAAGAGAATGAAAGCTAGGGCCTCTGAGTCGCTCCTCTCTAATAGGTGCAGGTCCTGCAGGCGGACTGCCAGGCCCTGCAGTGTGAGAGACAGGATGTCCGGCGGGCGCTGAGGGAACAGGCGGAGCGAGCTGGTCAGCTGGAGAAACAGTGCCAGCAGCTCAGGGACAAAGCCGGTCAGTTTTTGGGAATCACTCTGTCAGCTGTGCTGTATTTAACACCAGGGCTGGAACTAGGATGCATTGCCAACTGCCATTTTATTTTCCAGATGTCAAGGATTCCATCATTTCCCAGCTGACTGATGAAGTGAAAGTAAGTGCCGTATGTGTGGAAATACACATCCTGTTTCCCCTGGGTTTTTCAATCAGTTTTCAGCTATGTCCATGTTGTACATTTGACCAGGCGATGAGTGTGTAGATACTCTGTGCTTGTGTGAGTGTGTGTGAGTGTGAGTGTGTGTGTATGCGCTCCTCCACATATTGTGAATGAACCCTTTGTGTATTCCAGATTGCCCATCTGGCCCTCCAAAGACTGCAGCAAGAGAACAGCAGGCTACAGAAGGATGACCTGAAAACAGCAGCAGAAAAAGTACAGGTCAGAAGGACACCACTGAATATACCAACTGTATACACCTACGGTTAGCCACTGGTCATACTGCAGACTCCTACACCATGTGCAGGCCACAGCAGGACTGAATATACCAGGAAGTCCTACTGTTACTGTACGTCACTGAGAGTATGTGACTCTCCCATGATGCACCATGAAGCTACTTTACACTACTACTGTACTGTACTAAGTTCGGCTTTACATGAATTTAGGATGCCACTGAAACCTACTGTATATCCTACTGTGCCCCTCTGGATACATGTGATTATAACTGCTGTACTCCACAACATCCACTTCAGCCAGCCCTGACTGGTACAGCATGGAATTTTGTATTTTCCTTAAGATTTAAATAAAAAATATGTTTCACATATTACACACACTCATGCACACACACACACACACACACACACATATATTGCCATACCTTGCAAGATAGTTGCGTGTAAGAAAGCTCAGCAGTGAGCATATCCACCATACATGGCTGTGTCTTGCCCCCTCTCTGTTCAGAGCCTGAATGTGCAGCTGGAGGGTCAGTGTTCAGAGCTGAACGCCGCTCTGCGCTCCCTGGCTGTGGAGAACGCCCGGATTGTGTCTGAGCACCAGGCAGAGCTTAAGGTAGAGTACTGGCCCGCAGAACCGCCTCCAGCCCTGAAGGGGTCAGTCTGTGTGTGAGCACCAGGCAGAGCTTAAGGTAGAGTACTGGCCTGCAGAACCGCCTCCAGCCCTGAAGGGGTCAGTCTGTGTCTGAGCAGCAGGCAGAGCTTAAGGTAGAGTACTGGCCCGCAGAACCGCCTCCAGCCCTGAAGGGGTCAGTCTGTGTGTGAGCACCAGGCAGAGCTTAAGGTAGAGTACTGGCCTGCAGAACCGCCTCCAGCCCTGAAGGGGTCAGTCTGTGTGTGAGCACCAGGCAGAGCTTAAGGTAGAGTACTGGCCCGCAGAACCGCCTCCAGCCCTGAAGGGGTCAGTCTGTGTGTGAGAACCTGGGGCCCCCTGGGGCCCCGTGGACCCCCTGCACCGCGTTACGTTCACAGTGCATGAGCGCTCGTGTTCACGCTTACACACTGTAAGACGTGTGAGGCTTTTCCTTGTTTACCGCTGTTTGAACAAATTTAACTACGGAGCGGTTTACTCAGACTGATTAAGTGGCAAATGGATTGGAAGATATCTCTCATGCTCGAATGATTCCGTGCGATTTATAAATGTTTCATCATCGCTGAAGCGGGAATAAAACATAAATTCCAGCACTCTTGCATGGACTGGTAATTCCAGAAAATAAAATGCAAGAATATAGAATATAAAGAATATATCCAAACGTTTTTGTGAACACTGTTCTTTCTTTAATTTCTAAGTAGCAAATGAACTGTGCTTAGGTAGTGTACCCTTGCCTACACTGCTGCCAACAGGACAGCCCCCATCTACTTGCAGGACATGACTCAATTCTATGTGCCTGCTTGACCACTTCGCTCTGCGGCAGCAGGGCGCCTTGTAACCCCTCCCACCCGCCCAAAGGGGTCACAGAGCTTCTCCACCCTAGCTCCCCAGTGGTGGAACGAACTCCCCGCCCCTCTCCGAACTTCCCCCTCACTACCCATTTTCCGCCGTGGCCTGAAGACTCATCTCTTCAGACTATACCTAGACTAACCACCACCACGCTGTATTTCACTCTTTTATCCCAAAAAAAAAAAAAAAAAACCCTTTTCCTGTCACGTGTTACATGTTGCCCCATCCCAACACCTCTTAGTAATTTGTATTTGTCCTAATACTGTAGCTTATTCTTCTGCCTAGTTGGCTTTGCAGATGTTAGGCCAGAATAGTGTTCACTGTTCTCGGCTAGAAATAGCTGTACAAAATAAGTATTGTACCTTACTGAACCCGTGTTTAGCAGTTGTCTACGACCATGAAATGCACTTTTTTGTACGTCGCTTTGGATAAAAGCGTCTGCCAAATGAATGTAATGTAATGTGTCAATGAGCAACAGAGAAAGCGAAAATATAAACACCAAACAAGTTGACCTTGAGATTCCAGATACCTCATAAGCGTCCGCACAAAGACCTTCTGAGTGTGTCAGAGAGTGTATAAAACTGAGAGTACACAAGACTTGCTTGCTGAAAAATTGTTTATAGTCTTTCTTTTTGTCATGCTTAGAGAATATACCTCAACTTTGGATGAGGGGCGTCTCCTGTGTGCACTCGTATCTACGTACACATGCGCACATGCACTTATGCACACACACTCTCACACACACACACACACACACACACACACACACACACACAATGTCGGTCTGTGCTTTCCCCTCCCAGGCAGAGCGGGAGCGTGTGCTCCAGCAGCTCCAGGAGCAGGACTTGCTTCTGGACGCCGCGCGGCGCAACATCCAGGCGGAGCTGCAGGGGGCGCTGAAGGATCGGCTCAGACTGCAGCAGGATCTGTGAGTTCCCCCTGCCTCTCCGCAACCTCGGAATCGCAGTCACGCTAACCGGCCAATCAGAGTCCCCGCTGACAGACAGGCAGAGACCACAGGCCACTCTCTGTCCTCACAGCGATACCTTGCGGCGCGACCACGAGCAGCTGCAGCAGAGCTCCAGGGTTGCCCAGGAGACGGCTGGCGCTCAGAGGGAGCGCTTGGAGAGTACAATCGATAGGCTTCGGGCCGAGCTGAGCGGTGCTGGGAAGGAGGGAGAGGCCACAAAGAGAGAGAGGGAACGCGCGCTGGCTGAGGTGACTGTGTTTCTAACCACTGCTTATAGGCGTCTCTGTGTGTAAGTATTTATTTAGTATGGCTCTGATTGAGTGGAACTAGAAACCACGGAAACCTTGCCATTGTTTTTTTGTGTGACAGATGCAAAACAGGGTGAGCAAGCTGGAGAAGGAGAGGAGTTCTCTGCAGACACAGCTGACCAAAGCCAAGGTAGGAGTGAACTTTGACCTGCCATGATGTAGGGGGAGAGGAGAAGCCTCACTTGATTACATGTGTGTATGTCTGTGTGTGCTGTATTTTGTTGTGTGTTGAGTGTATTTGATTTTTTTGGACTATATTTCTCTCTCTCTGCCAGTCCAGGGAGGTGCAACTGCAGCTTGAGTTGAACAGCCAGAATGAGCCCAAACAGCAAGACAAAAAGAACAGCATGCTGGAGAAGAAGTACGCAAAGGTACTCTCACATGCCATGCACACACTTAAACACTTACACATGCACTTTTACACTTATGCACTTACGTACTTACACACACATTTACACTTACACACTCCTACCTCACCCTTGCTGCATACTACAAGGTTCCTGGGGTTTGGGGACATTTACAAGATTTAAACAGGAGTCACTCAAGGTTTGAGACAGGCAACAGTCAGAGCCAAAATGGAAGACTAACTATCTGGTGTCACTAATTAAAGTCTTCACTAAGCAGATAACAATAATGAAGGAAACAGTTCTCAATATCAACTGTTTACAGCCCTGTCAGGACCAACATCCTGTTTCCTGTCTGCTGTGCAGTGAACAGGAAGTGTGCTCCCTTAGATGGCAGAAAGAGAAGGATTAAAGATTAAGTATCCTGATTTAATACATCATTTGTAGTGTCACCTGATGCTAAAGACCATCTTCCCTTGCTGGTTTCTGGGGCACAGTAAGAGAAGAGCACACACACACACACACACACACAGTAATAATTGAGAGTCAGTGTTAGGGTTTTGTGTCTGCAGGCCAGCGCTGAGCTCAGCTCGTGGAAGTTGAAGTGTCAGAAGCTGGAGCAGAATCTGACACAGGTAGGCTGTGACCTTTGACCTGCACAGAGAGTGGTCCCATTCACTCTTTCACACGCTGTCTATAGAGAACTGTCCCATTCACACTCTCACAATCTGTTTACAGCTCTCAGAATATATGACAATATATCACCTGTCACATAAAATAGGCACATACTGTCCTAGCATAAAGTAGGCTCAATTAAACAAAATGCATCACAAAATGACAAGTGTAAAAAGAGGTGTGTGTTTTTGGGGCAGGTGGAGGCGTCTCTGGAGAGGAGGGAGAAGGAGCTCGCCCTGGCCAAAGCGGCTCGGGACGACGCCGTGCTGGATTACCAGGCCCTCCGGGACCAGATGGAGAGCCTGCAGGACCTGCACAGGAGCAAGGTCGGAGGGGCGTGGCCCAATCAGTCATCCTAAGTCACTTTACAGCTGGCTGTGTGTAGGGCGTACACCATAAATATGAGGAATGCATGTGTTTCAGCTTAGGTAAATGAGAAGTTAATCTGTGGGAAATATTTCCAGGTAAACTAATGCATATGGAATTATATGTTAACACTAGTGCAGTGATGGTTACTTGACAATTGTCAATGCTTTGGCTTGATTTTGTTACATTTGGCTCGATTTTGTATGGTATTTTTGTATAGGTATACATGGGTAAGCATCATTGAGTTTAAAGGACATTATTAGGATATATTGGTGAATTAGCAGGCATTATTGTAACTAATGAAATTCAATCTATCAGTATGACTAACTTGTTAGAAAATGGCCAGATCACTCAGTAATTTCACTATATGGTTATCACTTCCTCTGTGATTTTGATACAATCACCAGAAATCTGTCATTTCTTTATGGCATTTACCACAAGAAATTAATACCAGGCTTTCATCTAAGGTGGGTGATTTGATAGCAGATTGGATGTATTTGTGTGTATTTTTAAGTCACATGATGTTGTTCTGATTGTCCCCTTCTAAAGCACCTGTGTCTGAGGGCATATTTTCCTAATGAAGCGCTCTGGCTGTGAAATCTGGCGCTCTGATTGTGTACCTGCAGGTGTGCCAGCTGGAGGGGCAGCTGGGGGCGAGGTGCCAGGACGGGGAATGGGTGGCACAGACGCTGCAGGGCATGCTGGCATCCCACGCCCGTCAGAAGAGCAGCTCCGACAGCCTGCAGGCTGAGCTGGGGGGCAGAGAGGAGGAGGTCATCACCCTGAAGACAGAGAGGCACGCGCACCTCTACACGCACACACATGCACACTCACACGTACACACACACACACTAACAGAAACACTCATAAGCAAAGAAAAACTTTCCTGTCTTCTGATTGGACAGACACACGAGGACTTTTATCTCACTGCACAGAGACAGCTTTGTGGTACCCTTACAGATGCTGTGGTCTATGATAAGATACCAGGCATCCTGTATGAAATAATCTATCCAGAAGGGCCATGTCACATGTGAACAGACTCAACACTATTATAGGAGTGCTCAACCTCTTAACCTGTGCATATGCTTACTCACTTATACAATGATACACACGTGCGCGCACACACACACACACACACACACACACACACACACACAGATGGTATAATCCACCAATAATATTTCTGCCGGGTTCATGCTTTTAATTGGAACCAATTTTGAAATGCCATGAACTGTGCTGTTCATATACCCAGATATTCTTTCTTCCACACAAGTGATAACAGTAGATGTGGTATAATGATTCAGTTCAATTAAAAATAATTATCTGTTGGAGAACACCCAGTGGTCCAGCTAAAGATCACACAAGCAGATCCCAATCTGATGGCTAACACATCTCAAAGCACACTTTTGAAAAGGCTCAAATGCTAAATAGATTTTTTGATTGGGGTCAAGAGAGGTATGGAATCTTGTGCTTCTCTAACTGTGAAATAAAACACTCTATTGCTTACAAATTGCATTTTTATTTTGCTCCTTATCTGTGGTAATAAAATTGCATTAATTTTTAAATTTTAAATTGCATGATTTTTCACCCGACTAAAATGAAGAGATGTTTCTTCGGCAGAAACTAATTTTCCCAACCACAGGAACCCAGGAATCTCAGGCTGTTATATTATGTTGTTGTGTTTCACAACAGTGGTCAGGGGGATACAAGTGCACAGCATTCACTGGGCTGCTAACTGCTAACTGCACATGCATCTGGATTCAGTTATCTGCTCTTAGTTTTTTATTTATTTAGAAATGTAATGGTCCTGAAAGAAAATTAAAATTTTGTGCCTGTGTGTGTGTGTGTGTGTTTTCAGGGTACAGATTCAGCAGGACGTAGAAAGGTTACAGACACAGGTGGAGAAGCTCCAACACGATCTAATTGCAACAGACGCAGAGGTAAGACACAAACAGATACACTAGCACACAGATGCGCACATACAAGAATAGGGCCCTTCCTCTCATTTATTAGTGAGAGACGTGGGACTTAATCCTTGAGGATCACAGTAGTTGATGCTTTGTACACCACTAGATGGAGCCCTTGCGTAAGGCCCTGGAGACGGTCAGTCTGGACAACAAGCAGCTTGCCCAGACACTGGAACAGGCCCTGCTCGCCAATAACCAGTTAGTAGGCCGGCTGAGCAGGGCCCAGGACCAGCAGGAGAACGTTCAGAGCCAGCACCGGCAGCTGCTCTCTCAGAGGTGTGTGTGTGTGTGTGTGTGTGTGTGTGCGCGTGTGCACAGCCATCATATCTTCTGCGGCAGGCTGAGCTCTGTGTGTATTTCAAATGATTTCATACTCAACTTTATGCCATAATGAGTGTGTTTTACCTCAGGGATATCTCAGTACTTTGTGTTCAACTGCCTTTTAGTCCATTTCTCTCTCATTCTTTCTCTGTTTGCGCGTGTGTGTCTGTGGGTGTGTATATGTGTGTATATATGTGTCTGTGTGTGTGTGTGTGGGTGTGTATATGTGTGTATATCTGTGTCTGTGTCTGTGTCTGTGTGTGTGTGTGTGCGTTTGTGCGTGCGTGCATGTGTGCTGTCAGGGAGGCAGAACTAAGGGATACCAGGGAGGAAGTGACATGGCTGGCTGATCATCTGGAATCTGTGAAGGAGCAGTTGAAGAAAGAGAGGAATGGTCAGAGGAGGGCGTCACACAGGGAGGTCACTGAGGTACGTCTGGCCCCATGAGATGTCCATCCCGCCACATGGTTAAATCTTATTTTTAATAAGCTCCCTCTGCTCCCCCTCTCTCCCCTCTCAGCTGAAGAAAGCTCTGGATGAGGCAACTTCCAGATCAGGTGACCTCTCCAGGGCCAATCGGGAGCTACGGGAGAAGGTGGGTGAGCTGGAGAAAGCGGTGTCCAATCAGAAAGCCCGAAACAAGGATCTGAACACTCAGCTGAAGCAGTTTGTGGAGAGTCGGGCAGTTATGGCCAGCTCACTGAGAATGAAGGTACCTGCAGCCTTGAACACACTTTCCTGACACTCACCTTTTTCATAAATCCACTTAACTTTACACACTTGCCTCATTTGACCACGCCCTTATGTGACGCACTAGCCTCATTTGGCCACACCCTTATGTGATGCACTAACCCCATTTGACCACACCCTAATGTGATACAGTGACCTCATATGGACACGCCCTTTAATGAACTCACACACACGCACACCCGTTCTGGACACACCCTGTCCTAAGGCCGTCTCTCTGTCCCTCCAGGAGATGGAGGAGGCTCTGAAGGGTCTGGAGAGCCTGAAGGACGAGTACCAGAGGAGAAATAATGAGCAGGTACAGCGCCATGCTTTTCACACCTCCTCACACCCACACCTACTCATATACTGCTTACCTGTACACATACAGACCTGAACACACTGCACGCATGCACACACTTTAAATATACCCTCATACACTCACGCACGCTGGGCACAGCAACACACACATTAGCGCTGTGAGCAGGCATTTTAATACGGTGCCCTCTTATGAACAAGCTTACACTTAGAGAGGCTTACAGGCTAATTCTGCACTCTAAAACTGTGTAGGACAGCACAGAGAGAAGTACAAAGATGAAGAATACCTCAGAAAAGTTCAGAAAAGTCTTATTTCTTGTATAAAAAATGTTTCTAAAAATGTTTGAAAGGAAACCCCTTGTGTGTTCCCAGAGTCAGCTGATCCAACGGTTCCAATCTGAGCTGCAGCGTCTGACCTCCAGCCAGGAGGGGGAGCTGGAGACAGAAAGAGAACACCGCCTGGTGCTGCAGGATAAGTGTCAGGTGTGTATATTAGTATCTTACAGAAAGGATAAATTAATGTCATAGTGGTGTCCTGTCTGTCCTAGAGATTTGAATCAAAAAATCCAAGAGATCTACAGTATCAGAGCCAAAACCATATCTTTTCTGGAGAATTTGTGTTGTATTAAGTCTAACAATTTTCTTAATGTTTGTTCTCAGTTATATTTAATTTCACTCCTACTTTCTCACTGAACACCGTATTCATTTGTGGATTCTCGTGGTTCAGGAGATTGTGGCAAACACTGTGGCGTAGCCTCCATGTGGGTCATGCCACAGCTTGTACAGGCGCTGTGGCTCAGTGACGGGGGTGGAGGCGGGGTATGGTATGGCTGGCTCGGTGTGTGCGCAGAGGCTGGAGGAGAACATGAGGCAGCTGAGGCGGAGCAGAGACGAGGCGGAGGAGAGGCTGAGAGAGGCCAGCGTGGAGTCGCAGCAGGTGAGACGCCCTTCACCGGAGCACCCTCTCACCCGCCCGGCCGGCCTTGCTCCTCTCCTGCCTTCCTCTAATCCCTGTCTCTCTTCTGCTCGTGAATTTTCACCCCCAGATCACTGAGAACCTCATTGAAGCTCACAGCTGGTTCCGGTCCAATTTCCACACCCTGAAGAAGGAACTGGGGAAGACCAAGAAAAAGAAGGAACCGGCAGCGAAGAAGCTTAGTTCCCTGGGGAACACAAAGGAGGGGACACTCAGTACATCAACTGATTGTGAAAATGAGGTGCTTAGCCATCGCCTGCTACCTTCAAACACACAGCTCCTAATATTTGTCCATTTGAAATTCTCTCCAATTCTCCATCATCTCTCAGCTTTGATTTTCTGTCCTTCGTCCCCTCATTCCTCCTGCAGTCATGGTGCGCCACAATGCATTACAGATCTTCATTCGGTTCCATTGCCTGTCTAGATCCTAAAAACATTTTAGTGTACGTGTATATGGGCTCTGTGGTCCACGGTGAATGAACTGTCAGGGTCTCTGTTCTCCAGGACCAGAGCGAACCAATCACCACGAGGCCGAAGCGGAACCACTGGACCTCCACGATGCAGCGCTGGGAGACCAAGAGGGAGCTGGCCCACATCTCGGGCCAATACAGACTTCCAGGACACAAGGACAGGCTGACGCACGGACAGACTGACTAATGAGCGCTCGCCAAAGCGCTAACCCGGGGAAAGAAGCGCTCTGCTCTCAGAGCACACCTCAGGCAGAAACACAGACGCGCTAGCATGTGGCAGTTTAATATGCGGTACAAAAACACAGCACAATAACACGCATTCTGGTACACCGTCATCGCATGCAGAAACACGAGTATCCAGGCTAAAGCTGGGGTCAGACCTCCCTTAGCTCACTGACTGTACCATTCTGTGGTCCGCCTTCAAAAGTATCTAAAAAACAGTCATTTGTTTGATGAGTACCCTCAATCACTTCCAGAAACAACATCCCTTATTTTTTATTCAGTGTAGCAGAACATACACAGTTATCCTTTCCCTGCTTTCTGCATTGTTTGGCCTTAGACGGCACCCCAAACACTGAATACTCGATACCTGGAACTGTTACTCTGCATTTATTCAACAGACAAAATTACAGCAAATATGAGAGAGCAGCTCAGCAGTGGATGCTGCAAAACGTAGCCACAATCTTTGAGACAAGGATGCTGGTACTAAACATGAAGAGAAACATGCTTTCTCATAGTAACAACTGTACAATTATCTTATTCCTGCTGTATATGTATATATCTGTACAAAGGAATCATTCTTTGAGTATTTTTTTAATATAAAATTAAATATTTTTTAATATTCAGTGTATAAATGTATGGTCCTTTGTTATTAGACAGCATATGATTGGATACACTGTTTTTATGTAATATACATATAGATTTTTTTTATTTTTTAATAAATGGAATGTTTCTTGTAAAATGAAGCAAAATGTTCACACAGTGCAGACAAGAAACAATGAATTCCTCTGGGAAGGTTGGGAGTCGGGAAGGGTTTAGGATAAGTGCTGTCCAACAGAATGCGATCGATGTTCAAGCCACCAAATGGTGTGCACTGCCACACACGCGCACACACACACACTCACACACACACACTCCACAGGTGAGTGTCATCAACGTAAGGATAATGTAATGTAAACGCACCCATGTTCTGCTGACAAATTGTGCGTGGATTAGAAGAGTTTGGGTTAGGTCTGGCACCCGCCTTTAACAAATACAAGCGACAGGACGCCTGGAGTCAGCGAAAACAACCGAAACACAAAAACATCAGCGCAACAGCGACTTCAAATTTCACAGAAATCCCAACGAGGACAGCAATCCCACGCCACGAACGAGCACACAATAAACGGGCGCGACGCGTGTTCCGTGTCTCCCACCGCCGTCTGCACACGGCACTCCGCCACGGGTCCTCCAGAGCATGCGTGACTCTGCCTGTTCACACCGAGCCACCGGAGGGAACTGTATCAACAAACGTCCGGGAAATGTCCTCTCATTGGATGAGTTCACTGGTCCCAGTCCAGTCCCGACCTGACACTCGTCATCCAGTACCAACAGCCTCAGAGCCAGCAGGCCCTCCAGCGCTGGATCCAGTACAGTGGACTCCTTAGCCTGGGTCCTAACTTGGGTTCAGTTCCTGCCAGAACAGGTTTAACCACATAACCCAGCACAAATCATTACTGTGATTGGCAAGACCGTCCACATCCCAGTCATGCAAGGCGAGCTAACACGCCAAACAGAGCCAAAGTGAAATGACCAATGTCACGATACCTATTGTTCTGAAGTGACACTATCATGATAGGATGGGTACATGAAATTAAATACAGGTAATCATGATAATCCACTTATACAATAATAATGATAATGACAAGCGTAACTTATAACAATAATTATAATGAAAGTAGATAATGGACTAGTGGCAGAGTAACAGAAGGTGCGTGTGTTCGCACTGCTTTGCGAAGTGTATTTAATTATGTTTTGACTATAAATAATTCCCAGTTAAGGCATGTTCTAAAATAAGGGGAAAAACGGGATGACGGACTGAAGAGGGGCTGGATCTGACGGTCGGTCCCGGTGGAAGGGCTGTGGATCGGGTCACCACACAGAACACTGGTCGACCGGGCGCATGGGGGAGCCACTCGGACAGTGGAACACGCGGCCAAACTCATCAAACTGTGACACACTTCCAATAACCCTGCAGGTGGGGAGAGAGAGAGCATGTATTCCAGTCAGTCCCTGAGAGTAACACACAGACACACACGCACACACATTGCATTGTGTGTAGTGTGTCACTGCATTCTGTGTAGTGTGCCAGTCGTTGCATTGTGTATAGTGTGGCAGTTTGTCAGGTATTGTATCAGAACTGTGTAGTGAGTACCTGCAGTGCTCAGGTGCGTGCTTATCTGTCAGCAGCTGCAGATAGATGGACTGGGCTCGCCTCTTCATGCACCAGTTCTGTCAGGAGAGAGGAGACGGCTGTCAATCAGAGCCAAGTGAGTGATTCATGGGAGTTAAACACATCAACAATAGGCTTGGGGATCGTGGTAAAAAGACAGTCTATGCAGTATTGTGTGAATAGGGGTCATGGTGGGTTTTAGAGGGCTGGGGGTATAGGAATGGCAGTGTAAGGGGACGTGTGGAAAGCACATTACCTGCGCGAAGGCAATGAAGAAGAGCTGCTCGTGGGTGTATTTGAGTCCAGGGAGGGGTCTCTCTGGACCATGGTCTCTGACCCACTTCTGATATGCCTGTCAGGAGAGGAGGAGGGGGTGAGAGAACTGAATCCCACAAGCAGTTTAATGTGCTGTCACAGACAGAACAGGGTACAGAGTACAATCTGCATACACAGTGTGAGACCCACAGCAAGACTTATGGAGATATTTATACAAACAATGAGAGATTCAGAGTGAGAGAGAGAGAGATGTGCAGAGTAAGACAGGCAGAGGCTGATGTAGAGACTCACGTAGTAGGATAGTTTTAGGCCGCCCATGTCAGCGATGTTCTCCCCCAGAGTCAGACGCCCATTTACCTACAGACAAACTAGGGTTTAGCATGGATTTGAGAACTCTGTCTGTACACGGCAGCACCACTTTGCACGTACGCACGTTTGTGTGCGCAAGATGGTATTTCAGCGTGTGTGTTTGTGCAACTCTCTGTTTGCGCGAGAGAGTTTCACCTTCAGGTTGTAGACGGTGAAGTTGTCGTACAGCTTTATGATGCACTCGGCTCTCTTCTGAAACTTCCGGAAGGACTCCTCTGTCCACCACTGCTTCAGGTTGCCATGACGGTCGTACTGCCCCCCTGTGGGACACAGTGAGAGTGCACCTGAACGCCTGCTTCCTGCTCTCATTGGCTGAGGCTCTCAGTGCGCGGACGTGTGCTCTCACCCCAGTCGTCGTATCCGTGCGTCAGCTCATGTCCGATGATGGCTCCTATGCCTCCATAGTTGAGAGACCTACAGAGAGGCGAGGGGTGAGTATTAATGACTATAGCTGTCTTGTTTCTTTTTAAAATACAGTTTTTCCCCACTGTATCCCAATTTGGAATTGCCTGTTGTCGGTGCAGTACCTCCCATACGAAGAAGCAAAAATGAGAGTGCTTCTCTGATGCATTCTCCCCCAGTATTACGCCACACCAGGGCTGCCCAATCGACCTGGAGATCTACCTGTAGGTTTTCATTTCAACCCTAATCTGGCACACCTGACTTTACTAATTAGCAGCTCAAGGAGATCCGTAGCTGTTGAATGAGGTGTGCTCTGTTAGGACTGGAGAGGAAAAACTACAGGATGGTAGATCTCCAGGAAAAGGGTTGGGCAGCCCAGCCCCACCCAGTATTACAGGAGAGAGCTGTCACTGATCAGGAGAAAGGCATCTCTCTAATAACAACGGATAGCTTGTGCTTGCCTGACATGTTGTTTTGGGAAAACAATGAGGAGGTAATATGAGGCATCCTTGCTGATTTACACCCACCATATGCCTGGCAGGAAGAAGCAAGTTATTATCCCATTGCTGTAGACTCCCAGTCTTAGTCAGGTACGAATGGGGCGGACACTCAATTCAGTGATGTCATGATCATAGGGCCCAGCTGTCTTGGTTAATAATAAAACAATGAGATTCATCCTCTGGGCTGATGTAGCTACTTACAATTTCCCAGGAGTGATGATCTTGTCTTATGAAGTAAATGCTGCTCCAGTGAGAGCTACAATTCAGCTGTACTACCACTGAATGCCACACGGTGGCGGTAAAGTTACATACCAGGGCTTACTGAAAAACAATTTTTGAACTGCTGCACACCCAGGCCATTCTGACTTGGTTTATTTTTTTGAAGTAATCTCCTAGTCATATTTTAATCGCGTAGATATATTCCAAAAACACATTCTCATTCTTTAATATATAGTAAAATGCATTTACAGCATATCAAGAAAAAAAGGACGAAAAACAGAAAACAAGCAAAACAACAGAGAGTATGGTAGATAAGCTATTCAAAGAAAAGAGAAGGTAATCAGTTAAAACATCCTTTAAATAAATGTGACGGGGTTTCTCTCTCTTTGCAGGTCATTATCTAACTATACAAAATAAAATTTAATAAATATACACATTTATTTCATTTTTAATTCTTAAGATTGATTCCGTATGTAATTATTCTTCAAATATTTGTATTTGTATTTATGCTGTCTTCGTAAAATAAGATCCTTGCAACAGCAACCTGTAGCATAGCTCTAGGTCTCGTGTCTTTCATTGATGCTTGCGTGCATTTTGTTTCAGGGTTCTCCCATTTTAACTTGATGTATGATTATATGAATTTAATCTGCTATATTAATTATACACTTTTAACTTAACTTTGCCTTCATTTCAGCCTGTTCACCATTGTATAAGCCAATACTAGTGGCCCATTAAAGAAATATATTTATCTAATGGATGTGGATTTTTAAAGCTTGTTTTTCTGCTGAATTGGGTTGTGTTTTTTTTAGTAACTTCTAATTTAGTATCTTTAGCAGTTAGGAAGTTACAAAGAGGTACTCAAATTATTCAACTCCATTGCCATTCATCAATGACCCAAATGTACTTTCCTGACTATATTAGCAGTTTAATACAACAAATGGTGGGTCCCAAGCTATTTCTCTGAGTGGTACCAGATTGTCTAGCAGGCTTTTGGTTATTACATTTTTTTTCATATTTATTGAACCAAACGTTACATATGCTTTTATATGTATATATGCAGTAAATTGCAGGAATTTTAATGAGCTCTTTCCTCTCCACGGCTCCATTACCCTCCATTTACCTGAAGAGCTGTCATTCAGCCATTTTGTTATTTGTTATTCGATTATATTTGAGCTGCACGGTGGTCCTTTTGCAGTGCCAGAAGTCTTGGGACTCAAGTGTCTTTTTGTCTTTTTCACCCTGGTTTTTTTTCTCACACAAATGTGTGGCTCATTCTGTACGAAAGATTGAAAATGTTAACTGGTTTAACACTGTCTAAAATGTAATCAATGACAACAATTTCCATCTGTTTAGGTTTCACTTGAATCTCACATACATGTTTTTATTTATAGTTCCATAGCCTTCTTAGCCTGTAAATTCAGTGTATATTTTTATAAATTAATTTGGCCATGTATTTTACTTGATCTTTGAAGTTATGTTCATCTTCTTTTTTGTAATGGAAAGTACAGGGCATCTCTACACTTTTAACAGAGAAGCTTATAAATATTCCCTGTAAACACAATTTTTCCTGAAACCACTTTATTGTTTTGCATGATTGGCAATTTGGGCAATTAAAATAAGAATCAAGCTTCAGCAGCTCAATCCATTTTGCTTCCTGGTGGAATTAGCTCTGCAGCCTTCCTGCATTTCATATAAAAATCATATTGCAACAAAAATATTGTTATATAAAGTGAAGACTGGTCTCTTTTAATAATCAAGATTAGTAAATGTAACATGATCCTTTTATTATAATAATGAATTAATGTGATTGCTGAGGTAATGCTAGGAATATGGGCCATCACCCAAGTACCCTTTATTTTATTTTACTGCCAAAATATATCAGATAAAACACACAAACCGTATTTAGCCATTTTTTCCATTAAGAATTCCAGTTATGCTTCACTTTCTGTAGCATATTGGACATTTTTTTTTTACAGACAAAAAATGATCTCATAGGAAAAATAATATGTATAGTCAGTGTTCTCGAACTCAAATTTTTTCAATAACCAATAGCGATTGTTTCATCAGCAATAAAATGTTCAGTTAAGATCAAATATGTGATTAGAATGTTCTTACACCTTAAAGGCTTAATATCCAAAAATAAAGTGATAAAACCCCCATTTTTTTGCAGGGCTCAAAAAAGCCTAAATCTTCCATGGGCTGAGCTCAAAGATATAATGGTGTGAGGGTGTTGGAGAACCAGAAGCGACTAATATAGGGGAACGAAAAGCTAACGCTACCGGGAGCGTTAGCCACAAAGTCCCGAAGGACAAAAGAAAGGGAACACCCACAAGTAAAACACAAAACAAATAAGATCCTTGGGAGAGCAACTCCCGCACACAAAGGATCATAAACAACAACCAAAAAAACACGGAGTAAAAAGCCACTCCGAAGGACCACCTTGTCCAGCCGTAAAACTGGCTCGCGAAACCAAAAGCGACCCGTGAAAACCAGGGCGAAAAGAGGACCAGTGGTACAGAGGCGAAGCTCTGGTACCAAACCCAAAACTGGTCTTAAAAGAAAATAGACAACTGAGTAGCAAAACTTATTCAGCGAAAAGAAAAACCTGAGACGCAGCTCAGAAACACAAACAAAGTACATTACCAGGGACAACGTCCCAATACCCACCGGCTCACACGAGCTCAAAAGAAAAGTATGAATACTCTTAAGGCGTCAGAATGCGCTCACAGCGCTAAGAGACTGAATCGCCTTAAACGAGGACACAGAACCAACCACAAACACAATTCTGTAACCCGTCCAACGAGCACCTATACCAATATCGTACCGGCTTTGTGATAATGGGGTTTTACACAGAAGCGCTGATGACTGTTCTGTCAGTGCTTATAAAGGCACCTCCCCAGGTGAAAATAATTGGGAATCAGACACCTCGAACAAATTAAGAAGTTCTCAAAGGCCGGGTGCCTTCTAGTGGCAACACAAGGCCACTACACCCCAGAACATGACAAAAGAACAGTCATCCAGACAGAACAATAAGATAGGCAAATTAAATGGCATGCTAAATAGCTATGTGAGCTACTTGACAACCGGACCATGGCAAACTAAATGTTCCGATGCCAGAAACTAAAAAAAGAAACAACAGCAGTCAGAGCCAGGGCCAGATGCATCTGAAACCTGTGCAAATAAATCATCCACTAACACAATGTATTACATCCTTATTATTGTTAGTACTAGTGCTTTTTTTTCTTTACAATAATTATTATTGTAATGTAAATTATTGTAGATCTTATGATTTGTGTTAGCAGTATTGACTCATTTACTCTCAGTACTAGTCATTATCTTACGACCCATTTTTACAGACTGCAAACATTGACAATGTGTCAGGGATGATGGAACATGAAGCACTTGTGCCAGTAAAACTGAGGGGTGCAGTATATGGCAAAGATGGACCGGGATGCATACGTGGCTGGAATGATTTGCAGTACAGATCACAGGTGGGATATTTTGGGGTGCAGTTTTAGTACTTACTGTGGAAACTCAGGGTCATAAAGTGTAGGCTGCAGAATTCCAGCAGGGAAAACTGAGAGAGAGAGAGAGAGAGAGAGAGAGAGAGAGATAACAGCCAGAGTTATTATTTCCTACCACTTTAAAATAATTACCTGGCCTTACACTAATAATAATCATTTCTAGGTTAGCAGAAAGATGTGTGGTGTATTTGTCATTTCAGAAATATAGAATAAACACAGTTACACTATTAACAGTCTGTTTGTTCATGGGCATCACTTCCTGACGGATGCCACAAATCAGCTAATGTTTGTGTTGCATGGAAATGTCTAGGCAATAGTGCACCATTAATGTAACCAGATGATATTAAGATTGGTGGATCTGTGCAGAGCTGCTAAGAACTGATGCTTGTGAATAAGTAGTGCTGACAAACTCAGATTGTACAGTATCCAGTGAGTACGCATGTGAGTATGTTTTGTGCTCCAGTACAGTGAAAATCCCAGTCATTATTTTGAGAGTGCACAGCAATATAAGGACCCTGATATATTTAATTAGGGGACCAAAGGTGAGAGGGCACCTAATTTTAAATTCAGATCTGTATTTTTTCCCCCCGCATTTTAACCCCTTTTGGAATAACACATTTGAACAATAGAATTTGTTTAAATTTGATTCCAGTTTCCAAATGGTCATAAACCCCCTCTTCTTCTACTGGCACACGCCAGTGCTGTAGAGCTTTATTGGGCTGTATGTGGCCACCAAATTATGTCCCACTGGGTCAAACTGGCTGCCAGTCAAAGTTCAGCATTCGCCCATAACGTAGAATTAACCATATCTCACTCCCAGTTTGTGAAATTGGGGCCACATTTTGGACACAAAGGCATTCAGTATCAATGTGCCTAATTTGATCATCTCATGTGACACAGTCACAGTGTGTGAGCCACACTCAAAAAGGATATTTTCATTATCAACTGGACCAACTGACATACAATTTAGCATGCCTAGTCCTTGGCCTGCCTTTCAGCAAAGTGGTCATTTGAAGGATGGATGGTAAACAAACGATGTAGCTATTTATGAGCCAATCAAGTTGTTTGTACTCTAAGGCTACAAATCTTGGACCACTTTTTTTCTACTCACAAAACTTGCCTGTATTGTATGAGCTTAAACAGTACATTCCAAGTGTATTCACGTAACACATTTTATGCCAGGAAGTCAGATGGTTTTCCGGCTAATTAAATTTCAGCAGTTACTCAGAGTATGCAAATAAGTGTCTCTCTCCAATTGTGCTTGAAATTTGAAAAACAAAAATGCAATCGTATTTATTACAAGTGCGTAGGGAAAGCTATAAAAGTCAGTATGTTGTTTATTTGACCTCTGTCTATACCCTCAATAAATTTTTGGCCCCAAGAAATTCACAACTGCTTTCACGTAGCATTATTTCAAATGAACAATTTTTTTAAAAGTCTACAATCCAGAACATATTAATCATATTTGCCTGGCATTGCCAGATGTTACATTTTAACAACAAAAACATGGTAACGTCACTTTATGTAGTTATTTAATGACATGCAAATCAAGGTATGAGCATCACAGTTCTTTACTTTGGCTGTGCAAACTTTTACGCATCACTAAACATCTGCCTTTCTGTTTAATGTTACTTTAACCTTTAAACTTTAATTGCTCCACGAACAAGTGTCAAAACAGAATATACATCTAATGTGAAGGAACATAGGAAATGAAAATGAGAGGTTTTTTTGGGGTGGGGGGGGGGGGGGGGGGGGGTGGGGGGTGGGTGGTTGGTCTTGCTGTTCATATTCTTTCACTAAAATGCTTCAGTAACACTGAATAAGTCTAATCAAGCTGTTATGCTAATAAAATATAGTTTAACACTTTGAAACCTGGGGAGGGTTGTAGAGCATGGCTGCCCAATCCTGTTCCTGAATATCTACCAACCTGTAGGTTTTCATTTCAACCCCTGATTTGGCACACCTGATTCTACTAGTTAGGAGATCTCTGTTGAATGAGGTGTGTTTTGTTAGAGTTGTAGTGAGAACCTACAGGATGGTAAATCTCCAGGAACATGGTTAGGCTGCCTCGGTGTAGAGTGTAGAAAGGAGGGCCGGAGAGTGGGGAGGGGCCATAAATAAGTGTTGAAGTGCATGATGGGTACATTTTGAGACTGTTCTTCCTCCCTCTGTCCTCTGCCGCCAGCAGTGTATCTCTGCATTGATTTTCCTGAACTAAATTTAATTCAGAGGCAGACGCAGAGACCAGAGCCAAACAAAGACACTATTGGAGGATGACAGACAGCGGTGTGTGTGTATGTGTACACGTGTGTGCAACTGTGTGTTTGTGTGTATGTGCAGGGGCTGTGTGTGCACATATGCGTACTTGTGTGTATGTATGTATGTAAGTACATAAGCTTTCACATACCCATTTGGTTCTTGTTGGGGAGGTAATATGCATTGAGAGCCTGAGGGGGCAGCAGCCACCTACAGACAGGACAGAGAACTGTTATCAGACTGTTATCCCCACAGACCGTAATCCAGCACATGCAAATGAAGTTTTTCATACATGTTCATTTCTATGTTACCAAAGTTCCATTTATACATATTTAGATTGACATACTGTATAAACTCAAGGGTCAAATCAAAGCCAAATAATGTCTTAGAGTTTGGATTGATATTAAAAATTGATTTTCAATTCCTGGACTGTATCGGCCCTGAATTCTCTCAATGGGGATGCCTCTGAGCTTTTACATTACATTAAAAAGCTCAGCTGGTCAGAGAGTCGCTGGGGCGGGGGGGGGGGGGGGGGGATCTGAAATATTTACTCTCTTTCTCTTCCTACAGTCGCAATCACACAGCCTACTGTGTGATCTAGGTATTCACTGATCCATGATTAAAAGACGAGGATCGAAATGGCTACGACTGAGACTCCGCACGGCAATCACAACCTGCGCCAATAAACGGTGATGTCACAGCGTGCCGCAGACCGTGCGTAAACTGCTCGTCACATCATTACTGCGTCATTACATCGCTTCTTCACTTACGCCGTCTTGTCCACTTCCTTGTGGATTTTTTTCACCGAAAGCTTGATGTTAAACTTGATGCTGTTCAAGACGTTTTTGAAATAGGTCTTCTCGTTCACTTCAAACTAAGGAGGGAGGAGTTACAAAAGAGGGGCGGGAGGGAGTGAGGTAAAGACAGGGAAGGAGACTTGTGTTAGAGGATGGTCTGTTTCACATTCAGTGTAGAGTTACATGACATTGCAAAACACCACCCTCTCCCTCCTTTGTACGCGTGGCTCATCCCCAAGTGGGCGTGGCTTACCCCATACTCCTCGTCAATCAGTTCTGGCTTCAGCAGAAAGTCTGGATATCCCATCATTACCATCATGTACTGCAGCTGAAAGAGGGAGGAGGAAGGCATGAAAGTGGGAAAGGAAAGAGAGAAAGACGAACAGACAGGATAAGGGATGGGGAAACTAAAGAACAAGAGGGGGGAAGAAAGATGTGTAATCCAAGCAATAATGAATCAATCAACAACAGACCCTTCAAATGACAGGCACAGAGAGAGGCAGGTTGTTGTGGCTGTGCCTCAGACTCTTCTGCGGTCACTGGGCGGAGCCATCGAAGGCATCGTATCCCATAAGGCCGCTGTGTACCGGGCCTTGGATTCGGGTGTTAAATGTGGCACACAGTCAGGACATGTCCGCCAGGAAAATTATACCTTTGCCCTCGCGGCCTCCTTGGTCTCCGCATCCATCCAGTCCAGCTCCTGGAGTCGGACATCCAGGGAGTGCTTTATGTCCTCTACCAGCTCCTGTACCTGAGAGAGGCAGAGCACAGCTAATAAAGCACTGAGAGCCAGAGAGAGAGAGATGGTGAAATCAGGAAGGAGACGGAATGTTCTATTTTCGTGGGACACTCCCCCAGATGCCTTCTGTTTCCCATCAGTGCGTAACGTCTTAAATGTTAAGGAGTTCATGACTGCTGCCTCTTGAACAGGCCGCTTTTGTAAAAGAGATTTTAATCTCCATGAGAATAACCTGAATAAATTAAGGATAAATAGAAAGTAAATCCTCTTCTTCATTATCGTATTATTACTATCATTATTATAACTAGAGAGAGTAGGAGGGGGTAGAGAAAGAAAGGGGGGAGAGAGAGTGAGAGTGAGAGAGAATTTATGTTCATGCTCTAATGTCTTTTTGTATTTCTATATGTACGCTTTGGCAATATTTGCTAATGTATATCATGTCAATAAAATATTTTAAATTTGAATTTGAATTGTTGTTGACAGGCAAACAGTGCAGTGTGTACACCTATGGTCCTCACAGACATTTTTGCATCCAAAAGCATACTGCAACCTACTCTTTCTTCCACACATGTAACGTGATCATCTACACACTCTGTTCACTTGTGAAACTCAGGTGTCATACAAAACACACAGACGCATAAGAGGCGCCTGCCTTGGCCTTGCTGTGGGAGGAGAAGTGCTCCTGGACGAAGAGCGCCCCCAGGGCCATGCCAAAGTGCTTGTTGGCCTGCGTGAGGCAGAGCCGGCCCAGCTCCAGCTGCCGCTCCGTCCCGTCGATCTCCTGCGAGAACTCGTGGATGGTGCTGCGGAAGGCCGTGGACAGGTGCTCGCTCAGGGCTGCCACGATGCGCCACAGCATGTAGTTGTGCAGGACCCTGCGGGGACAGAGAGGGTATGAGCTCACAGTGACCCTGTGGGGACAGAGAGGGTATGAGCTCACAGTGACCCTGTGGGGACAGAGAGGGTGTGAGCTCACAGTGACCCTGCGGGGACAGAGAGGGTGTGAGCTCACAGTGACCCTGTGGGGACAGAGAGGGTGTGAGCTCACAGTGACCCTGCGGGGACAGAGAGGGAGTGAGCTCACAGTGACCCTGCAGGGACAGAGAGGGTGTGAGCTCACAGTGACCCTGCAGGGACAGAGAGGGAGTGAGCTCACAGTGACCCTGTGGGGACAGAGAGGGTGTGAGCTCACAGTGACCCTGTGGGGACAGAGAGGGTGTGAGCTCACAGTGACCCTGTGGGGACAGAGAGGGTGTGAGCTCACAGTGACCCTGTGGGGACAGAGAGGGTGTGAGCTCACAGTGACCCTGTGGGGACAGAGAGGGCGTGAGTTCACAGTGACCCTGTGGGGACAGAGAGGGTATGAGCTCACAGTGACCCTGTGGGGACAGAGAGGGCGTGAGCTCACAGTGACCCTGTGGGGACAGAGAGGGGGAGTGAGCTCACAGCGACCCTGTGGGGACAGAGAGGGTGTGAGCTCACAGTGACCCTGTGGGGACAGAGAGGGTATGAGCTCACAGTGACCCTGTGGGGACAGAGAGGGTATGAGCTCACAGTGACCCTGTGGGGACAGAGAGGGTGTGAGCTCACAGTGACCCTGTGGGGACAGAGAGGGTGTGAGCTCACAGTGACCCTGTGGGGACAGAGAGGGTATGAGCTCACAGTGACCCTGTGGGGACAGAGAGGGTGTGAGCTCACAGTGACCCTGTGGGGACAGAGAGGGAGTGAGCTCACAGTGACCCTGCAGGGACAGAGAGGGTGTGAGCTCACAGTGACCCTGCAGGGACAGAGAGGGAGTGAGCTCACAGTGACCCTGTGGGGACAGAGAGGGTGTGAGCTCACAGTGACCCTGTGGGGACAGAGAGGGTGTGAGCTCACAGTGACCCTGTGGGGACAGAGAGGGTGTGAGCTCACAGTGACCCTGTGGGGACAGAGAGGGTGTGAGCTCACAGTGACCCTGTGGGGACAGAGAGGGCGTGAGCTCACAGTGACCCTGTGGGGACAGAGAGGGTATGAGCTCACAGTGACCCTGTGGGGACAGAGAGGGCGTGAGCTCACAGCGACCCTGTGGGGACAGAGAGGGTGAGTGAGCTCACAGCGACCCTGTGGGGACAGAGAGGGTATGAGCTCACAGTGACCCTGTGGGGACAGAGAGGGCGTGAGCTCACAGTGACCCTGTGGGGACAGAGAGGGTATGAGCTCACAGTGACCCTGTGGGGAGGGTGTGAGCTCACAGTGACCCTGTGGGGACAGAGAGGGTGTGAGCTCACAGTGAACTGTGGGGACAGAGAGGGTGTGAGCTCACAGTGACCCTGTGGGGACAGAGAGGGCGTGAGCTCACAGTGACCCTGTGGGGACAGAGAGGGTATGAGCTCACAGTGACCCTGTGGGGACAGAGAGGGTGTGAGCTCACAGTGACCCTGTGGGGACAGAGAGGGCATGAGCTCACAGCGACCCTGTGGGGACAGAGAGGGTGTGAGCTCACAGCGACCCTGTGGGACAGAGAGGGTGTGAGCTCACAGCGACCCTGTGGGGACAGAGAGGGTATGAGCTCACAGTGACCCTGTGGGGACAGAGAGGGTATGAGCTCACAGTGACCCTGTGGGGACAGAGAGGGTATGAGCTCACAGTGACCCTGTGGGCACAGAGAGGGTATGAGCTCACAGTGACCCTGTGGGGACAGAGAGGGCATGAGCTCACAGTGACCCTGTGGGGACAGAGAGGGTGTGAGCTCACAGTGACCCTGTGGGGACAGAGAGGGTGTGAGCTCACAGTGACCCTGTGGGGACAGAGAGGGTGTGAGCTCACAGTGACCCTGTGGGGACAGAGAGAGGGTGTGAGCTCACAGTGACCCTGTGGGGACAGAGAGGGTGTGAGCTCACAGTGACCCTGTGGGGACAGAGAGGGTGTGAGCTCACAGTGACCCTGCAGGGACAGAGAGGGAGTGAGCTCACAGTGACCCTGTGGGGACAGAGAGGGTATGAGCTCACAGTGACCCTGTGGGGACAGAGAGGGTGTGAGCTCACAGTGACCCTGCAGGGACAGAGAGGGTGTGAGCTCACAGTGACCCTGTGGGGACAGAGAGGGTGTGAGCTCACAGTGACCCTGTGGGGACAGAGAGGGTGTGAGCTCACAGTGACCCTGTGGGGACAGAGAGGGTGTGAGCTCACAGTGACCCTGTGGGGACAGAGAGGGTGTGAGCTCACAGTGACCCTGTGGGGACAGAGAGGGTGTGAGCTCACAGTGACCCTGTGGGGACAGAGAGGGAGTGAGCTCACAGCTGGGCCAGGAGAGGGAAAAGAAATGGCTCACACACCTGGCCTGAGAGACAGAGAGAGAGAGAGAGCATTAATCTGCATGGGAAGTGAAAGAGAGAGGGTTAACTCACACAGGAATGAGGGAGAGAGAGAGAGTGAGTGAGAGAGGGGGTAATTCATACTGGGAGTTGGAGAGATAAAGAGGACAACTCACACAAGGAGAGGCGGAAGTTACTTAACTTGACCTTTCAGTTTTGAAAGTCTTGGCAATAGAAAAGTAAATGTTACTCATGCCAAAGAGATAATGTGAACTGAATTGACAGAGAGAGAGAGCAAGAGAGAGTATAAGAGAGAGTTTGGGAGAGAGAAATCGCTAGAAAAAGAGGCAGAGAACACAGACAGGGTGATGAGAAAGATGGAACTTTGTATATTATTATTATTACTATTATTGTTGCTTTAGGCTCAAGCATCAAATACAACATGGCCTGTAGAAAGCCTGCAAGGCAACACAGAGCCATCTCATCCAGTTTATCACGTTATCGTGTGTTATCACGTTAGCAGAGGGGACAGAGACGTGCCCATGGCGATAAATGTGAAAGCGAGAGGGACAGGGGCCCTGTGGGAAGGAGGGATAAACAGGTGGGAGAGGGAGGATGGAAGACAGAAGGGAAGGAGGTGTATTCATTCAGGTTCTCTCTTCATCGCTGACTTATTCATCTGTTAAATGCAATTAGCTGCAGCTGCTTCACATCGACAATATTGTTTCAGGAGAGCCTTCAGACAAAGAGGCAGAGAGAGACAGTGTATAAGCCACTACAGGAAAAATCGCTGTCTAGGATTTGGGAAGAAAACAATGTGAGCAATTTATCCTTCTTTATAGTTCATTCTACTTTTGTTTGTACTGCCATTAACTGTAGACGTGCTTGACAATTCTACACAATACATGTCATATTTGTCATTTGCATGTTAAAATGAAAAAAAAGAATGTTTGTATTAACAGGAGTTTTTTTTATTCCTACTGCTATCTTCAAAGAATAATATGAACTATATGCAACTGTTAACCTGGCAGCGCAGTGAAAAGATTTATTTATTTAGCAATACGTACAGAAATGTACTTCATAGTAAAAAAAAAATTTTGGAGAAAGGGTGGGGAGCAGAGGCAGGGGAGGTGTAGATTATTTTAAACGTTCAGATCTTCGCTCATTAGAATGCATGAGGGACTGCTGACGCTGCATCTCAGTGTGACTCCGCCCAGCCCCCAGACCTCCCTCGGACAAACTGGCTGGCCGGGCGGGCGGGGGCAGCCGGACAGACTGACTGACGGCTGGGCACGAAGTGGAGGGACACAGGGTGTCCCACAATGCAACAGTGTGAATGAGGCGCCGGCTGTGTTGGCGGAATAGCACGGCGGGGGGGCGGTGAGCACCCCTGCCAGGCTGTCCCCGCCTCTCGCCACAACCGAATCGTTACGGTCCTGTACAGTGACAGTTTCCTGGAGGCCTTCCTGTCTGAGGACACAAAAACAAGCGTCTCTTCAGTTTGTGCCTTACTATCAACCTTTTGGCTCCTCTATTTGTCAAACAACGGTTTGACTTCTAATTCCCCATCCGTCCCCTCCCCCCCCACTGAAATATCAAACTCAAGCATGTTTGGGTGGTGGGGCCCCCCCCACCCACCGAGGAACAGTAAAGCATGTAAACAAGGGCCTTGTTAGTCCTACAAATGAGATTGGGGGTAGAATGTGGGCTATGGTAATTGGTGGATGAGGAGGGGCCAGAGGTTGAGGCAGTGGGGGCGGGGCTTCTCAAACACAATCAGAAGCTCTCTGCAATTTTAACGGCGCACCTGCCCGCTGGGAGGGTGACTCCGCTAACCTTTGATTAAATAAAGGTAATGAATTCCACAGGGAGCCAGAGACAGGCCAGAGACACAGAAAGAGGGAGGAAACAGGGGAAGAGGCGCATGAAGAAGAGAGACGGAGAAAAAGGCCTTATTAACAAACGCGACGGGTGAGAGAGGGAGAGGAAGAATGGAGAGAGCAGGACAGGAGAGAAAGAGTGATTCTTCAGTCTCTCCTCCCTCTGGTCTCAGAAGGAAAGGAGGTTTGTGAAGTATACCTGCACAACAGTAATCTGCCTCTGATAATACCCGACAGCTGTGTGAAGGGATTACTCCATCTCTGAGCTCTTTATCAAGCCCAACTACCTGAACATGATGTGTCAATTTTACTATTAATATCACAGAAGGTGTGTTTTTCTCCATTACCGCTAGTGCCTTCCTCTTTTCAAAAATAGGTGCAGAAATTACATAAATACATAAGAGGTTAATAAAACAGTCTGAGCCATTAAAAGACAAATAGACTGGCGGGCCTGAATTCTGGGTCCATTATGAAACAAATACTGCAATTCTTCAGAAAAAATGACTGCACCATAAAACAGACAGAGAGCCTGAGACAGACAGCCAGGTAGTTTGAGCTGTGAGTGTGGTCAGTATCGGAGAGCTGTCAGTAGCTCTAAGTAGCCCCCACCTTTTCACAGGGGCAGAAGTTGTGGAATGTCTCCACTCCAGACAGTGATGGGTGGGGGGCGGGGGGAGTGTTTGGGGGGGATTGGAGCAGATCAATATCAATCAGCCGTCACAGAGCTGGCATTCGCTTCGCAATGACAGGCCAAACGACTCCCTCGCTTTCTCCTCCTCTCAGTCGCCCGGCTCTCCTCTTAACCTCTCCCTTCCCCCACTCCTCCCGCCAAATCCCCCCTTTATTACCCTCTCAGTTTTCTTTCCATCCAGTTATTCTCTCCATAGTTTTCAGAATTATTCTCTCCTTCTCTCTTCTCCTCCATGCCCAACTCTTTCTTCCTCAGCTTCAACAGCTCAGCCCTTTCCCCCTAAACTTAAACTTATTCCACACTTTCCTATCTGACTTTTCATTAGATTCCTTTCATTTTCCCTTCCTTTCTCAATCACTCTATCTCTCCTCCCCCTTCTTGCCCTCCTCACCTTTTTGAGGTGGTTTTGATGATGTCTGAGACCTTCTGCAGATAGTCGGTGGCAAGGACCACAATCTCCTCATTCTCTGAGAAGTTATCATGGAAGATTCTGTCCAACAGACGTTTCCAGTGGACCTGTGGAGAGGAGAGGAGAGGAGAAGAGAGGTGAGGAGAGGAGGAGAGAGGAGAGGAGAGGAGGAGAGAGGAGAGGAGAGGAGGAGAGGAGAGGAGAGGAGAATAGGGGGGAGGACAGGAGGGGAAAGGAGGAAGGAAGCAGGTGAAAAGTAGGGAGGAGAGAGAAAAATAGGGGAAAAAGTTTAGTTGAGCATGACAGAGCACTACCTTTCCAGATGAATATCACATGAATAAAAATGGCAAATCTACCCCTAGGCTATCTTCCATCGCTGACAACACTGACAGCCCCCACCTGCCTTCCTGCCCCGCCCACCCCCGCATCAGCAACCTGCTGTGTCACACACTGGCAGACGCGCGCAGCACTGCTCGACAGAGGCACTCCAGGAGTGCTTTACACCTCAGGCTCTCCAGGGCCAATCTCAGAGTGATTGAGCGGCTCAGTCTCTCCCATCAGCCCCCTGTGGAGGCCCACCTCGCCGCTTCATTCTGCCAGAATCACGGCGGGTGTGTCACCTCTCTCCAAAGGGCTGATGCCAGCCCGGCCCCGCTGAGCCTCCTAAAACTCCCCCAGAGAGATTTTATTTCTTTTCATCAGACGCCGTATCACTGCAACAACAGCTAAGCACCGTGTGAGAAGAGCGAGCCGGAGAGACACAGGAGAAGATTGCTTCAGCCTTGCCCTTCCCTGAGGTGTGTACGTATGGGTGTGTGTGTGTGTGTGTGTGTGTGTGTGTGTGTGTGTGTGTGTGTGTGCGCTGTGAGTGTGTGAATATGTGTGTATGTTTGAGTGTGTGTGTGTGTGTGTGTGTGTGTGTGTGTGTGTGTGTGTGAGCCTGTGTATGTGTGTGTGTTAGAGCGTTTGAGTGTGTGTGTGTGTGTGAGCCTGTGTGTGTGTGTGTGTGTGTGTGTGAGCCTGTGTGTTAGAGCGTTTGAGTGTGTGTGTGTGTGCTGAGCCTGTGTGTATGTGTGTGTGTAAGAGTACGTTTGAGTGTGTGTGTGTGTGTGTGTGTGAGCCTGTGTGTGTATGTGTGTGTGTGTGTGTTAGAGCGTTTGAGTGTGTGTGTGTGTGTGAGCGTGTGAGTGTGAGTGTGTGTATGTGAGCCGTGTGTGTGTGTGTGTTTGTGTGTGTGTGTGTGTGTGTGAGCCTGTGTATGTGTGTGTGTTAGAGCGTTTGAGTATGTGTGTGTGTGTGAGCCTGTGTATGCGTACGTGTGTGTGTGTGTGTGAGCCTGTGTGTGTGTGTGTGTGTGTGTGTGTGTGTGTGTGTGTGTGTGTGTGTGTGTGAGCCTGTGTGTGTGTGTGTGTGTGTGTGTGAGCCTGTGTGTGTGTGTGTGTGTGTGTGTGTGTGTTAGAGCGTCTGAGTGTGTGTATAGCGACTCACGCTGGGTGCGATGCGCTGCAGCTGGCGAAGGGTAATGCGGTTGTACATGGTGCTGATGTCTTTCCTCTGCTCATCGAACTCTGATGCGGTTATCTGTGCCGCAGAAGAAAAGGGCAGAAGACTATCAATACAAACACCAGGGGACAGAGGAAGAGGCAGAGACAGGCAGGGACAGATACAGACAGATTGCATGGAAATTCTTGAAAGAGGGAGAGAAAATAACAGAGTTCAACCTTAGCCTTTGCCCTGAGACAGATGGTGACTGGAGATACACACCAGACACACAAACACACACGCACACACGCGCATGCACAGACACACGCACAGACACACAGACACACAGACACACACACATATACACACAGAGAGAAGGAGAGTCCCAGATTAAATCCAAACTTTGATCCAAAAACTAATCTCAAATGACAAGCCTGTCGCTGAGCATTCTGGGAAACAGGGTTTCAGTCTGATTTGAGAAAAGTCCTGCTTTGACCTGAGCCTCAGTCCTCAGTGATCTTCAAACACACACACACACACACACACACAGAAGCCTGCACACCTTTACAAAAACAGGATTTTAAAAAATGATAATTTACTGTTTAACACAGGAGAACCTTCAGCTCTTCATTATATCGAGTCCAATACAGTTGTTCTAAGAAAAGGGTGTCCAATCTTATCCAAAAAGCGCTGGTGTGGGTGCAAGTTTTTGATTTAGCCCAACCCTATGATGCCTGATTCAAGCAATGAACTAATCAGGGTTTTCAATTAAGACCTTGATAAGTGGAATCAGGTGTCATAGAGCTGAGCTAAAACAAAAACCCGCACCCACACCAGCCTGTTTCCAGATTGGACACCCCCGCTCTAAGCAGATGTGCTGAGATGCCTTTGCCTGTGAAGTTCACCGGGGGGCGCTGCAGAGTCTCACGCTCACATTGGCCAGTTGAGTCTCCAGCTGCAGAATCTCACGGGATTTCTGAGTGGCGTTGTGTGCTCCCAGCATGCTCAGCAGTCTCTCCATTAGCGCCTTGTATGCAGCCAGGATCTGACCGGGGCAGAGAAAATGACATTGTGACATCAGCGATGACATCATCATTCCGTGACAGCAGCACGTCTTTTGGATGGCCCACGGCGGCGACAGTAGATGAGGTAGGATGGTACCTTCACGCTATCTTCATCCTGTCCCAGGTAGAGAGTCCTCTCAGGCAATGTCAGACCCTCCTGATCGATCTGCAGGACATGAACAGTCAGACCAGCTCCACATGTGGTTATAATGCCCTCTCAATGCTTCTGGAATGTTCCCTCAATTCACACAAAGTCAACCAAAACCTTCCATTTTCTTAAAATAAGGACCTCCTAAAACACACCTTTCTGGGAGTTTTCTAAAAACAGTTTCAGAAGTTCCGATTTAAAAAAATGAGTACCTAAGGGTCAGCAAGAGCTGCTCTTTGAAAAATGTAAATCTACGGTTTAGATAAATGGACCAAGTACTTATCAGACATCCATCTCAGGCTTATCTGCTTGGTTTGTTCTCGTGATATCCAACCAAACACACTCTTTCTCAGCTATACGTTTTATTCATATCACATTTACCTATTTGAATTCATGCTAATTAAATAAACATAATAATGACTATATAGGTCAAGTATACATCTATGTGCCTATTTTAATCAGAAAGGACCAAGTATTTATAGCTTTCAGAGAAATGTGTTTAAAAACACACACAACACACACTGGAGAAGTGTCGAGTGAGGAAGTACAAGTTCTTTGGGGGGGGGGGGGGGAGTGTGGCAAAGGGTTTGTAACTTTGGTGTCACTTTGAAAGTTGGCCTGAAGAGGAGCGGAGGTCAGCAGGGTGGGGGGTTGGGGGGTGGGGGGATGATAATTGGTGGTGGGTGTGGGATGGGGCCCCCACCTCCCACAGGCACATCAATCTCTCTGTGTTTTCCCAGGCAGGGCCCCAGGGAGCAGCCGGGCTCTGTCACGCCCCATTATTCTCACTGATGCCTGACTGTGGCAGAGCTGTTAGGAGCTGGAGAGAGTCTCTATCATCTTTCACACACAACCGCGCACACATACGAACACACGGAAACACAGACGCGCGTGTGCGCAGACACACACACACACACACACACACACAACCGCGCACACATACGAACACACGGAAACACAGGACGCGTGGCGCAGACACGCCCACGACACACCACACACACACACACACACACAACCGCGCACACATACGAACACACGGAAACACAGACGCGCGTGTGCGCAGACACACACGCACACACACAACCGCGCACACATACGAACACACGGAAACACAGACGCACGTGTGCGCAGACACACACACACACAACCGCGCACACATACGAACACACGGAAACACAGACGCGCGTGTGCGCAGACACACACACACACACACACAACCGCGCACACATACGAACACACGGAAACACAGACGCGCGTGTGCGCAGACACACACACACACACACACACACAACCGTGCACACATACGAACACACGGAAACACAGACGCGCGTGTGCGCAGACACACACCACACACACACCACACACCGCGCACACATACGAAACACACGGAAACACAGACGCGCGTGTGCGCAGACACACACACACACACACACACACGCGCACACATACGAACACACGGAAACACAGACGCGCGTGTGCGCAGACACACACGCACACAACACACACACAACCGCGCACACATACGAACACACGGAAACGACGCGCTGTGCGCAGACACACATACACAACCGCGCACACATACGAACACACGGAAACACAGACGCGCGCTGTGCGCAGACACACACACCACACACACACAACACAACGCGCTAACACAACCATACGAACACACGGAAACACAGACGCGCGTGTGCGCAGACACACACACACACACACACACACCGCGCACACATACGAACACACGGAAACACAGACGCGCGTGTGCGCAGACACACACACACACACACACACACCGCGCACACATACGAACACACGGAAACACAGACGCGCGTGTGCGCAGACACACACGCACACACACACACACACAACCGCGCACACATACGAACAAACGGAAACACAGATGCGCGTGTGCGCAGACACACACACACACACAACCGCGCACACATACGAACACACGGAAACACAGACGCGCGTGTGCGCAGACACAAACGCACACACACACACACACACAACCGCGCACACATACGAACACACGGAAACACAGACGCGCGTGTGCGCAGACACACACGCACACACAACCGCGCACACATACGAACAAACGGAAACACAGACGCGCGTGTGCGCAGACACAAACGCACACACACACACACACACAACCGCGCACACATACGAACACGCGGAAACACAGACGTGCGTGTGCGCAGACACGCACACACACACACACACACACACAACCGCGCACACATACGAACACACAGAAACACAGACGTGCGTGTGCGCAGACACGCACACACACACACACATACACAACCGCACACACACAGAAACACAGATACGCGTGTGCGCAGACATGCACACACACACACACATACAGACACACATACACAACCGCGCACACATACGAACACACAGAAATACAGACGCGCGTGTGCACAGACACGCACACACATACACACACACACACAACCGCGCACACATACCAACACACAGAAACACAGAAGCGCATGTGCGTAGACACACAGGTATACACACACAAACACATGCACACACATACTAACACACAGAAACACAGACGCGTGTGTGCACATGCACACACACACACACACACGCACACACATACATAACAGCGCACACATACTAACACACAGAAACACAGACGCGTGTGTGCACATGCACACACACACACACACACACACACACACAACAGCGCACACATGCTAACACACAGAAACACAGGCGCGTGTGCGCGCACACACATACACACACACAGTAGCACACACATACAAACACACAGACAAAAAACCACACGTACTAAATCAAACACTGACACATACACGGAGTTATGCATACACAAGCATGCACATGCAGATAGATACAAATTTATAAATACCCACTGAGACAAAGACAAACATGCTGCTATAAACAGAGCCAAACACACTATAACAGAGAGGAGCCACACACACACACGCGCACGCGCACACACACTATTGCAGGTACATGCACACATAAACAGTGACATACTGATACACACAAAGATACACAGGAACACTGGAGACAGGCACACACGGATAAACACACACACAGACCAAGACATTCATATTAACTAACACAGAGACCCACCGGCATACACGCACGCGTGCACACACACACACACACACACACACATACTGGTTTCCAGAGTGACAGAAACAGCGAAACAGAGATACAATCTGACACAAATAAATGCACACTGATTATACAGCTGTCCAAACACTCACCATGCTAACACCAAGCTGCTAGCCGCAAAGAGCCCGCGTTACACATTACGAATAGCCTGACTTAAGACACACTGACAAAGCCAGGGTGCCCCATGCCCACCCCCACCCAGCTAGACCCCGTAGCCCCTCGCAGCACGCTGAGCTGAGAGCCCTCCTCACCCGGATGGCGTTGCGGGAGGAGTTCTTGTCGTCCACGTTGACGGTGAGGGAGAAGAAGACGGCGGTGCTGTACACTCCCTGGGTCCTGTACAGCATCTCGTTGAAATCGGGGCGCTGGGGGGCCTCGCTGCTCTCCCAGCCGGCCCCACCGGGGGGCGCCTCGGCCAGGTCCCAGCCCCCGCAGCTCTCGATGACCGCGGTCATGGGGCCGGAGCCCAGCCGGTCGATCTCCTGCAGGTCCACGCAGGAGCGGTAGAACTCCTTCACCTTGCGCTCGGCCGAGTCGGGGCCGCGCCGGCGCACGGGCTGCAGCAGGAGGCGCCGCAGCTTCTCCTCATTCTGCTCGCCGATGGCCGTGATGATGCCGTAGCTCAGCTTGTCCTCGGGTATCCCGTGGCGACGCAGCCAGCCCCCGCAGGCGAAGGAGTAGAAGTCGTCGCAGGGGTCGATGGTGGGGTCGATGTTGGCCGAGATGAAGCGGGAGGCCTTGAGCAGGGCCTTCTTGCGCTGGCAGTCCTCCCGGCAGTGCCCCTCCTGCTCCAGGGACAGGTACTTGAGCGTCAGCATGCTGCCCAGGATCACGCACAGGCCCGCCGCGAACACCAGGCCCGACAGCAGGCACACCTCCCTGCGGCTCCAGCGCGGCAGGCCGCCGCCGCCCCCCTGCTCCTTGCTCCGCGCGCTCCCTCCCCGGCCCCGCCCGCCGCCGCCGCCTCCCCCGTCGACCCCGCCCCCCAGGTGCAGGGTCAGGCCGTTGCTGAGCGTGCCGCTGCTGTACCGGCCGCCGTACTTCACCTCCTGGAACTCGTCGTAGTGCGCCGTCAGGGAGTACGTCTTCTCCATGGCGGCCGCGCGCTCCGGCGCTCCGCCGGCAGAGAGGAAGGGGGTCTGCGTGGGGCTGAGGGGCTCAGAACCGGGCCATGCGTGCCGATCCGGGGGGCTGGCGGTGGAGCGGTGCCCTCAGCGTCCTCTGCTAACCGAGGACCGCTGCGCCGACGCGGGAGACTCAGGCTGGACGAACCCTTTATCCCACTGCTCCTCTTCCTCCTCTCTGATACTCCTCACCCGGAGCGCTTCCTGTCCTGTGTGGGGGGTGGGGTGGGGTAGGGGGTGTCAGAGAGAAGATGAGATCCATGATTAAAATGCTGAAAGATGACAAAAGGCATTGTCACTTCATGACGCTCTCGTAATATTCTTCTTTCTTTTCTTTCTCTTTTGGAAGAATGAGACGGTTCGGATTGATTTCTGACACTGGCTGCATTGATTCTTGAGACACTGGGACTGAAAGAGGGGGACAGGGAGAGCAATCAAAGCCAGACTGAGATGACAGGACGTCTGTGGACCCGGAGTCCCTGTGCCGGCCAGGCCTCCGCGCGGCACACAGAACCGGGTGAACTCCCTCGAACCCCCGCCTCCCTCCTCCACGCCCTGCGTGAGTCAGCCAGCCTGAATGACAGCGTCCTGCACCCGGCCCACAATGCCTCAGTGCCCGGGAGAGGCGGAGGGGGAGCTGACAAAGGCAGGTTCAGCACCGGGCTGGGAGGGGTCAATGCACTGAATGTACACCGTCTTTCCTAAACTCTCCCCCTTCCCCCTGTCGTACTTTTGAAGAGAAAGAGGGATGAGATGTTTTGGGGAAGGGGCAGGGATAGGGGAGGGTGGTGGTTGGTGGTGTTAGTCTCGATAAAAGTGGAGAAGAACCTGTTTCACCCCGTGCACAGAAGTAGCAATTCCAGAAAATTGATGCCTAGCAACTCTAGAGAAGGAATCGGGTTCATATCTGATGTGTTTAACCGATATCACAGCTCGTACAGAGTCTGCGTTAATGTCTGTATTATACACCCGTGTGCACACGTTTATGTGTGTACGTGGATACGGAGTCATTACAGCATCCATCTTTCTCCATCCTCCTCCGACCCTTCATAATTTTTTGTGACAGTAATTTCTATGGTTGTTGTCTGAGTGAACAAACCTACCCTCTATGGTACAATCTATGTTTCAATGTGAAAAGAAACTGAAAAAGCAACAGCGGTGCTCACAGACCCAATGGAGGGGCAGACTGAATGAACAGAGACAGACAGCAATGCAAAATAAGGGAGAGGGAAAAAAAGACAAAAGAAACCAGAAGAGAAAGTGTAATAATAACAATGACACCCCCCCCCACCCACCCAACACACACACACCAACCAAACACCTACTCATGGAATGACACTAGGAATGGAGAGAACACAACACACCTGCTCTTCCCCCAGAGCGGGTTTCCTCAGAGCTGGGGTGGGGGGGTGGGGGTGCAGATGAAGGAGAGGCATTCCTAAGGAGAGTGTCATTCTCCATCCACCTCATCATCCATCACATCTCCCCATCTCCTCTCACCCACCTCCCCCCCTTACACACACACATGAATTCAGTCACGCTCTGACATACACACACGTTAAAAAAATCACATTCCCACTCTCACTCAAACACAAACACACACACACACACACACACACACACACACACTCACACTCACACACGCACGCACGCACGCACGCACACACACACACATTAATCAATTCATTCAGATTCGCTCTGTGACTCGCACACTTTTTAACAACGCTGTGTGTCGCCTCGGCTGGATACACATACTGCAATACAAACTATCAGAAGGAGATGCTGATGAATGGTTATTTGCTGCACGTCAGCTGTAATGTCTGGGAGTAATGCTAATGATGCACTCTGTGCTGCGGAGTACTGGACTAATATGCGTCCTAAATTTCCAGGGTCGGAATAATGCATATGTTCCGTCTGCTGTCGCGCAACAGCCATAGATCATTCTCCATAAGAGAGGGGCGCATGTGTGCAGATACTTCAATACAGGACACCGCAATCAGCCAGCCCTGCTGATAACTCCAGCGCTGAGCGGCTCTGATTTGTACTGTTTATCGTTTGGGTTACTTGTGGACTTGCTTGCTTGCTGTCTCCCTCACTCTCTCTCTCATTTTCACACACACACGCACGCAAGCACACAGGCACGCACGCACGCATGCACGCACACACACACAAATACAGATTTTCATACAGACAGTTGTTTGTATACACTCGCCTGACTGTGTTAGGCTTTCCAGTCTATTGGCATGAAAAGTGTTCTCCAATCAATGGATAACACCACGAAATTCAAGTTTAGATATACCATTTCACAGCCAGTGCACTTCACGGCAGTATAACGCAGGGTCCAGTGGCTGAGTTTAGGAGATATGCACATTTGCTCCGGCTGTCAACCTCAGCCACACACTCAAGGCTCCAGTTCTGCACAGTAAATGGGTTTATTATACTTTAATCAACCTGCTCATGGTCCCTGACGGTCCCTGAATTTATTTATTTATTTATTTTTTGCTTTGACAATTTTGATTTAGCAAGGCTCCCAATGGTCATCATAATTCCATAAGCAAATGCATGCACACACACACACACCCTCGCGCGCGCGCGCACACACACACATACACGCTTCTGTGGGTAATCTGGCTGAGATGACCCCTATGACCATGCACAATCAATACGGCACGGTCTTCCGATAATATCGGAATACTTGAACAGAAAGATACATTGGTGCGTTAGATAAAGAACTTGACAGATTCTTGCCTCTTGTAAGATTTTGCCACTGCCTCACTCCGAACGGCGGAATAAAAAGCTGAACTTTTGCATGAAACATAGCTGGCAATCGGCAATGATATAATAAAAAATAAATAACGATTGGATTCTCAAACTGTTTTTGAAGTTGATGACACACAAAATAAGTAACGCATTATATAGGCTACTAGTCCAAATAGGTCGGCTTTCAGCGGCTAAAAGTGTGAATGGGAGATAGCTGTCCATTTAATATTTGGACTCCACGTGAGCGTTTCAGTCGCTCGCTCCATTTGAACAGGTAACGCTTCCGAACGGGAAAGCACGCAGTCGGCGAGGGTACACTTTCTAACCAATCCACTAAATACTGTCCTACGCCATCTCCAATGCAATTCAATACGCGTGGACACCAAAACAAATTATTAGATTGCACATATAACACAATGTTACAAACAAACCCGGTTGCGGTTTCCGACTGTACAACTAGTGAATCTAAGCAGCTACGGATCGAATTTAATACATATTGAGAAAAGTTACTTCAATACTTAAATGGGAACACACACGTATCGCAAGAGCAATAGTTGTTCTTTAGGATTTCACAATAAGGAATGCGACAGTGACGAATCTGAAAATTGTGTGAGCGGTGTACGGAGTTCAGTAAAAGCGCTGTCACTCACCACTGGTCTAACAGATGTCAACAGTATGGAGTGCTAATCCTGATAAGGGACAGCGATCCGCGTGCATTCACTCATCGGTGCTGGAGTGAGCGAACGTTTGTGTGTGTCTGTGTGTGCGCGCGCGTGTGTGTGACAGTGAGTGAGAGAGAGAGAGAGAGAGAAAGAGAGAGAAAGAGAGAGAGAGAGAGCGGATAAAGGAGATGTGATATGATGCGTCACCTTACTTTTAGCCATGGGTTATATGACTCGTGGGTGGTGGCGCTGTGTAAATATGTTGTTTGCCGAAGAATTGCCAATATAGCGTCTCAACAATAACATTAAAACCCTACGATAAACACAGTGAAATACATAAAGTGGAGTACTGCACCGATATTAATCTGTATGGGGAGCGTGTCCTGACTAGAGTCACCGCTGAGCGTAAACATTAAATATATAGTTATTATGCAAATGAACCCGCTTACTATCCATATCATTAAATCTTACCTCATAGTCCATTTACTGGAATAAATAGCAGCGGGGCCATCACTGCTCTTGCGTGTATGGCTGTCGCTCCGGATTAATATCTAAAATAAAAGAGAACCAATTGTCCAGAAAACATTCTGGACAAGGTCACATCGGTGTTAAAATAACACACGTCCATAGTTTAAAAAAATGCTAATTAAGTTCACGCTTTCAATTTAATCACCTGTCCCAAATGAAAAACCTGCTACGTAAAATACCCTGGAGAGCGATAGTCTGTTGCGACCGCGAGCAGACCAGCACTTGGCTCCGCCGCTCGAGCTTTGCGAGGTGAGCCGGTAGTGTGTGATTACCGCAAGTGGCGTGTGAGCAGGGAGCACTTATAGGAATTACATCGCGCGCGCACAACCGCAGAATTATAACAAACAGAGACTTTGACCGGCCGGGGAGCCACAGATCTTTCTCAGAACTGCGCGAAATCGCGCGGATGACAATAGTAAAAGAGATGAAATCAATATTATTTGACAAGGAGCCTTCTGAGAAAGTGTCCATGTGGTCTTTGCGTAGTTTCATATATAGGCCTATATTTATTGCTGTATTATCAAGTATCAGCCCGAGGGTAAGAAGTCTGCATTAAAACAACTATGCTGTGTTCACCTCGCTGCTAACCCACTTAGGAGTGAACCGCGGAGTTCATAAACGGCACCGAAGCTCTGTTTCTTAGGCTGTTGAATAAATAGGATACATTGTTCCAGGAGGCAAAAGGCTCCAGGCACTCTGAATATTCCTTTAAATATGCACAGAATAGATAAGGGACTGCAAAGCTTGCCTTACTCTGAGCGTTTAAAAAAAAATACAGAGCTGCTCAGTCTGCCCAGCTGAAGCCTTTCTCCTGCACAGAACTCCCATCACACCCAGAAACAGAGACACGCCGACCAACTGAGGAAGACATAGAGAAGAGATGGACAGAGATGGAAGGAGGGAGCAGAGACAGTGAGGAAAGAGAGATTATAGGAGGGGGGATGCAAGCACTGGGGGAGACATTGAAAGAGGAAGAGCGAGAGGGAAAGGTGGAAGCTTTGGCAGTCACTCCCTCCCTGACACCCCCCCAGTGTGGCAAATGGAAAATGAAAAAGGCCATTTATATTCTGGGCCCCCCCGCTTACTGGTTCTTCCTTTTTGCTGTGTGTGTGTGTGCTTGTGTGTGTGTGTGTGTGTGAGTGCCTGTGTGTGTGAGTGCCTGTGTGTGTGTGTTTGTGTGTATGCGCGTCAGTGTGTTTGCGCATGAGAGAGAAAGTTGGAGCGTGTGTGCACGAGAGAGTGTGTTTGTCCATGTTCGTGTGTGTGAGAGAGAGCGACTTTGTAGATGTAGGTGTGCTTTTAATGCACAATGCATCTTTGCAATATTTGCATATACTCATAATGTGGGCGTCTGATTTATAAGCCTGTTTGTCCATTGAATGTTGATGAATTTCCTCATTCAGATCTGTCTGTCTGTCTTTCTGTCTGCATTTCTGCAACCGCTCAATGAGTCTGGAGTGTGAAACTGATGGATGAACAGGGAGGCACTGGTCAGTCCATCCTCAGGTCGACCCTCTTCTCCCCCTGACTTCCTGTGGTTTAAAAATGGAACTGTACTCAACAACCCACCTCCAAGCTGATTCAGATTCACACACACAAACACACACACACACACACACACACCCAAACACACATATGCGCACAGACACACACACACAGGCATGCACACAAACACACACTGGCACATACATATACACACAGACACACACACATGCACACACATGCACACGCACACACACACACATGCACACACATGCACACACGCACATGCACACACAGAGACCAGTACAGAAATAAGGGAAAGAGCAGCTAAACCACAAGCACAAAAAGAACAGAGCCCTCAGTGGGGAAATGAAAGGCCCATTGTGATTTGTTTGAAGATGGCAGCTCTTATTAAACCAATAACATTCCCCTCCTCTCTCTGTCTCAAGTGGCAGAAACACCATTACAGTAATTAACACCCAGGCCGCCTTCAAAGCTGTCCCTTGGGTGCACGGCTAAGAGTCCACAGGGAGAAAGAGAGGGAGGGAGAGGGAACGAGAAAGAGAAGAAGCCATTTCTACTTCAAACTTTTTAGATCTATAATAAGATATTCTTTTAGTAATATTAGCTTGTCTTTATTTTAGTTCAGCAATTTAGCGTTTTTCACCAAATCATTTATTACCGTGGTGAATTATATATCATTGTGCCTATGTGCTGTTGCATTATTGCCATGCTCTTTGTTTCCCGTAACATGCTTTGGCAATGCGATTGTATGCGTCATGCCAATAAAGCTAATTGAATATTGTGGGAGAGAGGCGGAGAGAGATGAAGAGGGAGATGAAATAAGAGAGGGAGAAAATTCAAGAATGAGAAAAGGATATGTTTACATACTCCTCTTCCATCATTTTATTTGAAATGGTGTGATAAATTATTCTGCAGCATTTTATTGTACTTTTATGTTATGCATGCATGTATATGTTTGGGCAATATGAAAATGTGTTAGTCATGCCAATAAAAAAACTGTAAGGGAAATAGACAGAGGAAAGGGGGAGGGAGGGAGAGACAGTGGTGTCCCTCATCATTACTTAGAGCTCACGCCTCTCTGGCCCATATTCTTTATCTGGATGTCTAGTAATTTGGATCAGTAATTTAACAACTCAATCTCTAGCATTCCTTCCTGTCTTCATTTCCCCAGATCAGAATTGTAAGAGAGACCTGTGTACACAAGTGATTTCCCGTCTAAATAAATGCTGAACAAATTAAGCAGAATGAAATATCTGCCACCATTTCAGTATCACAGACCCACCGCTCCAAAGGCAGTGCCAAGCAAGCCCCTCTGCCCTCTCCCTACAGAGCATTTAGCAACCGGATGCGGGGCGCTTTAGGATACGGACTAGGGTGGGTAGTGGGAGGTGTGGGTGTGGCTAAGATTTCGAATTGTGGGTGTGGTTTATGGAGCACGCTGTTGGATTGGTTCAGACTTCAGCTTGTGCGGGTGGGTGGGACGATGTTACCTGGCAGCGCTCGCCACGTTCTCTCTGCATTCTAAATGCAATCAGGCTTATGTAATATATCTGAGTGTTTATGGCGGTGACCTGCCCCGGATGGAGATATAAATCAAACGCATAATAAATATGGAGGGCTGTTCCTAGCTGCCTCCTCTCTCTTTATTAGAAAACAGGTCACGGGGTTTAGGGGTGGGAGCGACAAGGCTGGACTCTCCTCTTAATTAAAAAAATTGTTCCTGAAACCAATGACCACAAACTTAATAACAGCTGTTCTTTCACAATTTGCTTCTCCCTAATGCATCGCACGGCCCCAGGAGGCATCAAGCGTAGAATGGTCTATTGTTTCCCAGAATTCACTGCTTTGTGCCACCGAGGCTCCGGTTATCAGCTGCTAAGAGAAGCAGAAAGACGGCGTTGAGCGTGTGACAGTCAGACGAGGAAACTCACGGGGCGGGAGGGGGGGCGGGGCGGCACAGGGGAGACTAAATCCAGTCTACTTCACGCTATTGGCTGTCGATTGATTAAGCAGGTCGTTTGAAAGTCACTCCCTCTCCCCGCACGCCGTCTCCATTACGCGACCCACTCCTCCGACTGGAATTAAAACACAAGGCAATTAAAGGCAACCTGCTCGCGACTTGGTGTTCCGGCTCATAATTTTTATTCCACGTAATTAAAGCGTTATAGCTGCGGTGGCGGACGTGGAGGGGGGATGATTGATTGATGGGGAGAGAAGTGGAGAAGGGGAAAAGTCAGGGACTGAGGGCACCTTGAGTCAAACAAGACAAATGGAGGGAAAAAAGGAAGGAAAAAAGAGGGAAAGACGGCGGTGAAATAAAAGTTCTGAGCTTAGCCACAGCAAGGCGACCAAGGCCACGGCATCACAGCACCTTCCCGGTCCCCGCAGCCAGTTTCACGGGCGAGGAGGGAGAGGATTAAATTAAGCCATTTCCATTTGTCTTCCTGTCCAATTAATCAATAAATTAGCTAATCAATTACGGCAGTAAGGGCATGGGTAAGGGCAGCGCAGGGCGTCGGGTCTGGGGAGTGTGTGTGTGTGTGCGTGCGCGACGGAGGCACCCTGTTGTATATCTCACCTCCGTAAGCTTGTTACATCTCTTCTCCTCGCCTCCCTTCCTCCCTCCCTTTCTTCATCTCCTCCCTAGCCACTATACAAAATTTTATTATCAGGCCCAATAAAAGAGCGTGAAATGAAAACATAATCGGGTTTTAATTCCGCCGTAAAGCCCCAGCCTCCTGCTGACAAAGAGCTGACGACCGAGCGTTCACAGGCTCATTAATAAAAAAGAAGGAAAAAAAAAACTCTTCTGCCAAAATAGAAATCTGCTCAAACAGAACCACTCCCTGTCTCACACTTTCTTTCTCTCTCTCCCTTACTCTATCCTTTGTATAAATGTGCGTATGTGTACATGTTTGTGTGCATGCGTGTGTGTGCACACATGCTTAAGGATCTTGCACTGAACGTTCCCAAAAGAATAAAGAGATATGGTGGAATTTTGATAAAGCTGGTGTCTGCATGTCCAGATGAACACAGAGTTGCCTCCTGTATAATCCTGCACAGTTCTTCATCATCCTTTGAGGAGGAAAGTGCTGGAAATTAGCCCTGACTATACAGACACATTACATACAATGCATCAGGCTCTTGTTTAAAACTGTCAGGGTTTTATTGTGCTTGTCCCGATCAAAAAACCAAATGCAGTAAAAAATAAATTAATAAAAAAATAAAGTTTGTATTATATTCATATTCATATACGTATGTACTTCAGTCATCCTATACAGCGGTGATCTTCATCCCTGGTCCTGGCAGATCACGGGGTCTGCTGGATTTTGTTGTTACTCGGCACTTAATCTATCAATTAAAGCATTGATTACACAGTTAACTCGCTTCACCTGGTCTCCTGGGTCTGAACTGGTTGCTGATATTAAGGTGAAAAAAAAACCTGTGGCCCGCCAGGAGCAGGGAAGAAGGTCACTGCTATGCAGCTTCACAGTCCAGTCAGTACTGCACAGCCCCAGACTGTTCCAAGCCCTCCCCCAACTCGCCCCACAAATCTACCTCCAAAGGCTTCCCATAATCCCCCTCACCCACCACAGAGTGCCAGTGGGTGCGGGTGTGGGCAGTGGCTATATTGACATGCATGACTGACATGTGATGCAGATTGTCTTACCGGTCTCCCTCTTAGAGTCAAACAGCCACCATGCTTCATGCCCTGCTCCCACACAGGCTATCACACTCTCCCCTACCTCCTAAGTGCACATATTCAATCTCTCCCCTCCAGGTGTGGCTTTTTATCCGTCAGAGAGGCTGACAAAAGTAGTGAGCAGACAATGCCGGGGGAACTATGTATAAAACCGGCTGTAATTCCTCCACGGATCAGCCCATATGGATGTAAATACCCTCAAATTAAAGCTGATCCAATGTGCTGGAGTGCAGAGCCAAAACACTTAGTAGAAACTTTATTATGTACAGTACTGGGTAGGATTCACTTTTGCCTCCAGAACAGCCTAAGTTTTTTGTGGCATGAATTCAACAACATGCTGGAAACATTCTTCAGATTTTGGTAGATTGCGGACTCCATAGCCTCACATGGTTGCTGCAGATCTTATGGCCCCACATTCATCCCGTTCCACCTCATCTCAAAGGTGCTCTACTGTATCTGGCGACTGTGGACGCTGGAGTAAACTGAAGTCAGAGTCATGTTTGTGGAACTGGCCTGAGGTCATTGTGCATCATCCTGCTGGAAGTGTTCATTCGAAAAACGGTAGACTGTAGCCATAAAGGGATGCACATGGTCAGCCACAATGCTTAGGTACAGGTAATACAGGTAAAGGTGCACAAATTCAGCAAAAGTGTGTAAGGACAAAGATTGCCAGTGCAGCATAGATATGCCTCAGCATAGCTATTTTAATATATTTCCAAAATCAAAAAATACTGAATCCTGCACAGTAGTATGCCTTTAATATTTGGTTGAACACCAACTAAACCTCTGCACCGTGTCTACACTAACAAACAGGTGTACCTAATAATGTGGTCACTGAGTGTGTGTACTGTATGTATATATATATATATATATATATATATATAGAGAGAGAGAGAGAGTGAGAGCTTTATTTCTTTTCAAAACCACAAATGTGTAATTGCTTCTCGCAGATGGCTACAGTTGCAGTTGAGCAAATGAACAGAGCAGTTTTTCTTTGTGCCCTTGTGCATGTTTGAAACCCACCCCTCCACTCCCCACCCCATAGAGGCTCATGACTCACCAGCCACATGCCCCAGCCCCCCCTCTCTTAGTCCTTATGAGGGGAGCAATTACAAAAGCAATCTTTAAAATGTTTTATTCTAATCTTCATTTCAAAGGAATTCCATCAGAACAGTATCCAATCAGAGACCTATTGGCATTTGAGAGAGCGGACCCGCGATTTGTACTTTATTATTTTCTTTAATGAGATGACAGTAATTGTATTGTCGTACTTTAATTAACGTTGATTTGAATTGCCTTTTATTAACGAGGGGCCCCTTCAAGATTCATTTTCAATTATCTCTGCTGAATTCTCCGCCACCTGCTGCTGCCTCCAAACGTTTGTCTGTGCAGCGCTGCTGACAGAGGTGGGTGGGGCGAGGGGTGGAGCTGTGGTCTGCGGGGACAACCCTCGTCCTTCATGTCCTGATAACAGCACTATCCCCAGCTCCATAAGCCTACTGATTAGGGGTTTGTCAATGATCCACCTTATCAACATGCACCTTAAGACAGGTAAAATCTCCAGGAATACTTTGTGTGAGACATTTTGATGTTTTACAAAAAGTCTATGTTGATTTACTGGTATGCCTCTTAATTAAGCACTATCCAGATGAAAATGACTATTAATAGATCCAAAACATGAATTTACGGACGCCCTTGTGAATATGGTAAGGTTGCTGATGCTTAATAATGTACTGTTAGCTGTAACACCTTCTCAAAATCAAGTTAGGCCGACTGATTTTTAGTCTAACACCAATACATTTTTAGTGAACTCAATGCTAGGTAGGGGGCCAGAGTTTCAAAATTGAGAAATTCCACACAAGATCACAATCAGTATTGTTGCTACGATAAATACTCCCATTACAACAGCACAGTAAATTCTCAATCTGGCCACCCTGGCTTCCTTCTGAATAACACATTTACTAACCTTCATTAATGCCGACTATCCATCAGCAGCACATTTTAATAATCTATTAAGCAGTTCTTAATCATTTATAAGGCATGTGTATTCTAAAATGCTGCCAAATGAATATATCTGGCGTTTTCACGGTCTTGTTTTTTCCTCCGATGCTATTGAATATTGCATTGCTACAGTGAGCAGAATCCACCCATCAATCAGCCCGGCTCACAGGACGGAACGCCGCTGAAGAGCTGGCGCGTCGGACAGCTCTGCCAGCTTCGCCCAGCAGGAGGGGAAGTCCACGGGCAAAAAAATAGCACGTCGCCCCCTAGTGGAAAAAAAAGCCTTCGGGGTTCAGACCTCTCGCTGCCCCCTTCTCCTCTCACCCGAGACACATAATGATCAGCGCGCCGCGGCGGGCCCATGTTTATGTATAACCGCACACAAAAACAGTTTGGTCTCTCCGATGCGTGATGGTATTCCAGTCACAGCGCTGTGAAAAATGAACACGCTGGGACCAGCCTTGACAACCAGAATCCTCCGCCGGTCTCTCTGTCATTATCACAGCCTGGTGACCTCACTGTCCACACAGCTGCGCGCAGGAGCAGGGGCAGTTTGGATGTGGGTGGGGGGGTGGGGGTGTGTGGGCGAGTGGGGTCAGATTCAAAAAGCACAGAGCAAAGTGGGGGAAAGAAGAAAAAGTACACAACTTACATAAATAAGATATTCAAAATTCTGCATTTGTGTTTGTGTGTATGGGTGGGCACATGCGTGTCCAGGTATGTGTGTGTGTGTGCGAGAAAGAGAGAGAGAGAAAGTAATAGACGTCTGGTTATGAACATTTGTGGAAATTCATGAGAGGACATGTGACTCGCCGTCTGCACCAACGGACAATTTCCACCAGGTTTAGAGGAAATAGCTTCCATCACCTCCCAGCTGGACTACTCTCATGTCACTTGATAATGCTGCCCGTTCAGAGCTTGCCGTCGTACACACACTGCCTGAGCTACATTGTCATGCCGTGGAAACAGGATGTGTCAGTGGTGACTGCCACAGGTCAACCTCCGACTTGAGAGCATTGTAAAAGAACAAAAACTGTTGTTGGTGAACTGGCCAAGAGGAGAGGGAAGGAGACAGGCGGGTGGTGGACAACAGTAGCACAAAGGGGCATGCTGGGAAACAGAACATCACCAAGGGCTGTATGCCCAGAACATGACCAAGACTGCCAGTCTAAACCCTGACACCCACACGAGAGGGTCTCGTAATTGTGCAGTCACAGTTTCAAGGTGCGCATTACTTTTCTTGAATTACCAACCAGTTTCACAGTTACATTGAGGGAGCAAGACTACCCCATTAGATGTACCATTCAGACACGGGAGAATATATACTGAAGATAATGTAGCACAGCCAGAGCCATGCAACCCCACAGTCTTCCCATCTGCAAATCACTTTCGTGTATATTTCACTCGGTGTTCCATCTCAATTCATGTCATTCAGGGGGAGAACACAACATCCTGCAACTGGTGCCCTTCAAAGGAATATTGATTTTCAGAGTTAAGAGCATCCTTGGCAAGATTTCTGAGTTTGGCAGAGACCACATAACGGGAGAAGGCCTGGTGCGACCATCGAGGAGACATCAGGGCTATACCAAGCAAAATTTATAGAAACGGTTTGTGGGCAGTTCATAAACAAGGCAAAAACTAAACAGGGAAAGCACATGGCCGATAAGGTCTTACCCCCATAACTCCCCAAAGAAATGAAACGCACTAGCAAACGGCATCCGGTAAACACAGCAGTCGCAATCAGTTTTCTCCCGCAGGCCGATAATTACAGAAAAGCAATTAATTCATTGTGGATGTGCCACTCTGAATTAGAGCGATGTGGCAACACGTGGGAATCGACTTGCAGACCCCATCTCTGATCTTTTCCCTTTTTTTAATTGTGAAAAAAAAAAACTAATTTGCTGGTGACGGTCTCGGTCTCGATGCAAGCCAATGCAGAGGCTGCTGAACAAGAGACAGTTCGCAATTGTGCCGCTGAGCTGGGCGGCGGTAGTCTATTAGGAGTCGGGTGAGCGGAACAATGAGTTTCAGAGGGAGCATTTCGGAGAACATGTTCGGAGTTCTGACAGCCACGCGCAGAACGTTCACACACACAGAACACAGGCCATTGTTGGGGAGGAGGAGAGAATTATCTTTCCCTCAGCAGGAAGGAAACGCAACCCCAAACAGTGCAACGCCAGGCAACAAGTCGGGGCAGGCAAATCCGATTAAGGCTGGCAGGGTTTCATTTCGTCAGCACGGAGAAGGGAAATATGAATTGCGGGGATAAAAACAAACAATAACCTCTCATGAAATAAGAACAACGCAACCGAGCACAATGTAGCATGTCAACGGCAGCGGTAGGACAGTGTAAAACAGAAATGTGGGTTTATTTACTCCTGTTGTGCTAATTACTCCCCTGAGAGACAAAGTACAACACAACTCTGCCGTAAAGTTGCGAAGGTAAATTTAGCCCCCCCACGCAGGGTTCAAAACAAGTGAAGCTGCATCGTTAATAACCCCTTGCATTAATTGAAAGTCAATTTAGACTCCATTAGATAAACCACTGGGAACAAGTTACCCAATTAGAAGTATCTACTTGAGTGAATTCTTAATTAAAAGCACATCATCCACCTGAGTGTGTCAGCGAACACCAGTCTGGTGTGCACACACGCGTACACCCACACATTATTCCTCTTTCTCCAGAAGCACGCCTCAGAACTGCAGTCTCCGCTGTCTTGACTACTCACAACCACTGTAAACCGCAGGGTCTGTTCAGATCACTGCTCCACACTGCTGCTCTGTTCACTGTTTCATAGCGCTGCTCCTCTGACCACTTATGTCCAAATTGGCGCATACGATTATTACCAGCTCGTGAAATCTCCGCGACAGGGCCCAGTGAACCGTTGCACATATAAGAGGGCTGCATTGTCAGTGTAATTCACACGAACTGAATGGGTTTAGAATCACAGGTAATTACAGTATAATATTGCCCTGTGGTTTGAGAGTCCACTGGTTTGCTCTATATAAAATCGACACGGCGAGCATTATGTGGGGAAACCAGACAAAAACCTGGCGGGGGGGAGAGAGGGGTAGTGCTGTGGAAGTCAGAAAAAAAAGAATGCCCTCACGTCACCCACACAACTCCATAACCTGGGTAATCACACTCATAAAACTTGATAACTGCAATGGCAGAGCAAGAGTCGCCAAGCAGAAAAAGCAACTGCAACAGCCTCTCCTCTATCTTTTTCTGGCGGTGATTATGCAGCAGGCATGTATGTCTGGGTGAGGTCCATGCTTTGGGGTGTTTCTGCACGTGTGCACTGTATTCAGAAAGAGGGGGTGGGGGGCATCTGCGCAGACATTAGCCTAATGTGAGAAAGAACACTGAAGACTGGCGAACGGGATCTGTGAAAGCGGGAGGGAGCGTCTCTCTCACGGTTCAGGGATGAGTCAAAATGAGAATACATATGAAAATAAAATGAGTTTGAGCAAGAGGACAGACGCGCACAGGGAAGCGCTCTGCTGTGATCGCTCCTGGCCTCAGAATCCACTTCACGGCCAGTGGACTATGAAACTTTAAGGCACCCATTTCCCACATGAGCAGGGACCGAAACGAGACAGACGCGTGCCAGCCCCGCCACGAGCGCAGGTGCATGCGTACGCTCGCAGGCGCACCCACACACGCGCATTTACACATACCCGACTGGGTAAACACAGTGGAGTGCGCTGGACCTCTCGCTCGTTCTTGTGCAGTTGTACTTACGACATTACCTGGGAAGCTCTGGGACAACATTAATGTTGACTTAGCGTTTACTACCCAGGAGAAAATTTCACTCAGACATTTTCTATCAGATAACATATATGAACGATGATGGCAATGGCTACAGCAAGGGCTGTTGCTAGTAATATACGTTTCATCAGACAGATGCACACAAACACAGACAGGCATTAGCGTACAGGTTTCCTCACCATATCCCGGGTTATGTATTTATATATTCAGCCACTTAGTGTAATTATATGCTGACACCTGTGAGTGTGCACAGTTAGTTGGTATATCTGAGCTATAGTATTGTAACGCTACTGCATTGCAATGTATGGAATTTCCCATCACACCCCACACACAGCTCATGCTGAAGTGTTTATGCTTCATGCTAGTGTGTGTGTTGTGTGTGTGTGTACGCGCGCGCGTGCGAGTGTGTGTGTGCTTGTTTCATGCCTGCATGGGGATGTGTGTGAAGAGGAATAACAAGAGATGGATGGCCGGAGAACTGTATGAGAAATGAGAGCAAAATAATTGAAGGAGCAAAAAGGAATTGAGAAAATATGGCAAGAAAAAGTACACCCAGCTACCAGCTTAAAAAGCATTCAAATTATTTCAGCTAGGCAATTTTAAAATAAAAGGAAAGTGAGTCAGCATGCAGATAGAGCATGTGTAAGAGAAACTGAGAGTGCATCTCCAATACAAATATACAGTGAACGTGTGTGTGTGTGAGTGTGAGTGTGAAAGACAAGAACCTAATTCCCAATGAAGGAAATTACCCTTTTTTTCTGGCTTCCTGGGATCAGAACCCGATGGCCTTTTCGAAGGCATCTTTCCTACTTCCTTGGAGGCAATTTATCTGCATCTCCAGGCTAGCGATGCTGTGCACTGTGAATTCAGCTGCCGAATCACAGGCATTATCACTTGGGCAGTAATGTGTACACAAATATCAAATAGGTTTTCAAATCACGGAGCTCAAAATGTGTTCACACTTCCTCAGCTATCCATACTTCCAGTCTGTGTGCACTTTAGGCCTTATTCTACTTAGCTGCTGTTAAATGGCAGAGAAAGAGAGAATGGGGAAAAGGAGATAGCTCCAGTAGCAACCCAATATGTAGCCCATCACCTGAGGGACACACAGTACGCATTCTACCCTGTGCATGTAGGGGACTGTTATTAATACTCTTAATACTGGGTGTATATTGTTGGATACACACACACACACACACACACACACACACACACACACACACATACACATATATATAGTGCCTCCAATAGTATGGGAGCAGTTGGGCTGAATTTGATATTTTTGCCATATAGCTACTTCAGGCTTTTGGATTTGACATGAACAGATGAATATGAGAGAACTACAGACAATTTGCTTTTATTTCATGGTATTTACAGGATGGACTTTGAAAAGTTTTGTCGAAACAATCTGATGTGATTTAATTTTAGAATCATTTTTGGAAAAAAAATTTTTCATGTTGTTTAGGTACGGTATGAAGTAGGCTATTAGTAGGGTACCAAAAGCCTTTTAAAATGAACAAATTGAATAAACAAACAAATGAATGAATGAATGAATGAGCAGCTGCCAGTCCTAAGCCAGGGGACAGGGACCCCGCAAGTGGGGATGTGCAGTGTAGCTTTAAAATGAGAAAAAGCGGCTCAGAGCAATTTGATCAAATCATATTGTGGAAACCATTTTGCCATCTTTTCATATTAAAAACATATATATAATGGCATTTTTCTTTTGCTCTTTAGTACATTATCATTGAAAAAAGAATAATAAAAAACAATAAATCCTTTCAGACCTACTTGCGGGGCCCCTGGTGAGCTTGTGGCCTGGGGCAATCGCACCTTTGCACCCCCACTTGCTCCCCTGCTGGTTCCTCCAGGCAACGCAGATCGGCGCAAAATATTATTCTCCTCAAGCGGCACTCGTTCTCCCGCACTACCGCTTGACCTGGCGTGTGGAGCAAGGCGACTCGCGTGAGTGCACTGGGAGAACGCAAGAGCTTCAGCTGCAGCAACAACCGCGCAGCGCAGAGGCAAAATGGGCGCATCAGAAACACAATCAGTGGGGCTTGAGGCTGGCATACCCAGGGACACCCCCCTAAAGCCTGCATCTAATCCAACACAAAGGCTGGGACTCCCACGAGGTGACTCACTTAACCAGTGCTTCATTAAGAGGGTTGGGTTCATTCGACAGGCTCAACCAAGCTTCACTGCTGTGGCAGCTCAGCTGGTGAGTCCCAGAGGGAAAGGAGGTGGATAACATTTTGAATGACGAGTGCCAGTATGCCCCTCCCTGAGCTCAGCTGCAGCAGTGGCCTGCCACCTCTGTTTCAGTGCAACCTCTCTGCGCAAGGATAAAACTAATGAGCTGTCTTCTAAAATGTTTTATGAAACCGGTGAATGTTTTATGAAACTGTTTGTTTTATGTGTTTTGTGTTTATTATGTTTTTTATGTATTATGAACCTGGGGGATCTTTGATAATTCCAGGATTCATACAGAATCTTTAAAGATCTTTCAGACCCTTTGGTCTGTGTTTGTGGACTGCCCTCCTTCAATCCTAACTACACATTTTGACCAGAAAAAGATTGTTTTGCTGAGGCCATCTCAGTCTCCAGACTTGAACCTAAGAAAAACTTTGGGGTTTGAATTGAAGAGGGCAGCACACAAGAGCAGACCAATGTTTACCAAAAACCCAAAAATACTGCATAAGACAGATAAGGTAAAATTACTGAGAAACCGTGGTAACATAGAAATGAAAATGAAAAGATAAAGTAAAGGAGCAGTGAATTACTAAGTGTTTGCACTTCTATTGTGTGGCCGACTGAAACACAAGAAACAGCAAACTTATCTTGGCAGATGCCTTTGCCAGAGCGTAACTCAGACAAGGAAAGAAATGCGTACTCTCTTAAAAGAGAGAATCAAATGTTCAACATTAGTAGTCAAAAGTATCTGAGCACGCAAGCACTAAAATCAACCATTGAATAGAACTATAGAAGATGACTCAGTAGTGTCATCTTTGTGAAGGGAGGTCACAAAAGTACTGAAATTAGTATGTGAATATTTTTGGGAATTAAATTTATAATTAGAGGGATGTTATTTTAATTATGTAATCGAGTCATTCTTAAAGTAAGATATTTTCCATGATTGAGAAATAAAATATAGCTCAGCACGTAGTCATACTGTTGTAATTCTTTGTTAATCTTTATCAGGGTTGTAAATCATTTTGAAGGATACTGTATATCTACACACAAGAGTAACACATTACATTATGCATTTTACTGCCAACAAACCACCCACACAGTTAGTGTGAGTATGTAAGACAAAGTATGTGTTGGTTTTTTCTGAGACAGAGTATGTGTTTGTGTATTTAAAATGGAATGTTTGAGAGACAGAGCATGCATATGAGGCAGAGAGTATGCGAGAGTATGCATGCTCCTGTGTGTGAGAGAAACAGAGAGAGAGGGAGGGAGAGAGTGTGTGTGAGAGTATGCATGCTCCTGTGTGTGAGAGAAACAGAGAGAGAGGGAGGGAGAGTGTGTGTGTGAGAGTATGCATGCTCTGTGTGTAGAGAAAGAGAGGAGGAGGGAGAGTGTGAAGCATGCATGCTCTTGTGTGTGAGAGAAACAGAGAGAGAGGAGGGAGAGTGTGTGTGAGAGCATGCATGCTCCTGTGTGTGAGAGAAACAGAGAGAGAGGGAGGGATAGGGGAAGTGTGTGAGAGAAACAGAGAGAGAGAGGGAGGGAGAGGGGAGGTGTGTGAGAGAAAGAGGGAGAGAGGGAGGGAGAGGGGAAGTGTGTGAGAGAAAGAGGGAGAGAGGGGAGTGTGTGAGAGAGAGAGGGAGGGAGAGGGGGAGGGGGAGTGTGTGAGAGAGTGATAGCAGTGACAGTGGGACATCTCTCATGGCACACGGGGCCTTGAGAGGAGAGCTGTTCCAGGAGCGCTCTGCTAATGCTGCTATTACATGGTGTTTAACTACAGAGGCTCTTACCAAATCCTCCCTGGAATGTCATTTCTCCCTCATTCCCTTTCCCCCCCTCCATCTCTCTTCCTGCCACCTCCTGTCCATCTCCCCATCTCCTCCCTCGTTCTCAATTCACTCCCTGGAATTTTATACTTTAGAAATGCACCTTGAGTTTGTATGTCTCCACATACTTCTGAATTCCAACAGAATATTGTTTTTTTTGTGGTCTTCACAGTTACCTGGAATTTCAGGTGGGCAACGGAAAACACGTCACCCTGGCCATCCTGAGGAGGGAGGTACTCCACTTTCTCTAACAGCTTTCATTTTCTTTCGACACCAAAATTTAATTTTAGCCTTCCACTATTCCACCTTCCTCCTCTCCGTTCTTTACTTCTACCACCACTCCCTAACCCACAGCTCGTTTGACCAGCATGATCATGGTACCATCTCTTCATTAAATTTACACTGGGACCAATGCAACAACGTGCATATTACCCCTTCTTACAAGACCAGTCATATGATCACCCCTGGTGATTTTGCACTCACTACAGCTGCTATGTTACTGGACATTCACATAATTTTTTTTACATATTTATTTTTTTGCTATGAAACAAATTGAGGCAAAGAACTACACCAAGTTAATTCAGGAAGTTTGATATGAAGCATTTCAGGGAGTTATTTACCGTTGTCTTGGCAGGGAGGTAATGGAAACTGCTGCCGCCCCATAATTCCTGAAAAGCAATCTGAGACAGAGAGCCTAACATCCCTTATCTCTGTATTGGGGCAGAAATGGGACAGGGCCCTTTGGCAGAGCCCAGTGAGGGAATTCGGAAGCGACGGAGTGCCATTAAGCTGAGATATAACCCCGCCATCGCAGCCCCACAACCCGCCATCGCAGCCCCACCGCCCGCCATCGCAGCCCCACAGCCCCACTGCCCGCCATCGCAGCCCCACTGCCCGCCATCGCAGCCCCACAGCCCCACTGCCCGCCATCGCAGCCCCACAGCCCCACTGCCCGCCATCGCAGCCCCACAGCCCGCCATCGCAGCCCCACAACCCGCCATCGCAGCCCCACGGCCCGCCATCGCAGCCCCACAGCCCCACAGCCCGCCATCGCAGCCCCACAACCCGCCATCGCAGCCCCACAGCCCGCCTCAGCCCCGCCACAGCCCCACAGCCCCACAGCCCCATGCAGCCCACGCCCCATCGCAGCCCCACGCCGCCTCCAGCCCACGCCCGCATCGCAGCCCGCCACAGCCTCCACCGCCGGGTCAGCGCAGATTAAAGCGCTGACCGGGAGGCGGCTCTTAAAGTCACCGTGCGGAGGTGCGGCCGGACTCACAGGCGCTCCAGTGAACCCCCCGCTCCCTCCTTAATGTTCTAGCGGGGGAGGCTGTGAGCAGCGCTGTGGGCGCGCTGCAGCCGCGTTTAGAGGATGAGTTATGTTGTCGTCGGGGGCGCTCCTCTCGCCTGCCGGCTGCGAGCTGTGCATTACACTCCCACTGAGGCGCAGAGATTGTAAATGGGCCGGCCGGGGGGGGGGGACGGCGCCGAGCCCGGATTACCCGCCGCGGCACGGTGGCGCTCGCCTCCAGGTACGCCACGACCCCGCTGCTCTCCGCGGAGCGGCCGACACCGCTGCATTTCACACCCCCCCCCCCCCCCCCCGTGCCGCCGGACTCCTCTACGTCCTTCTGCTCAGCCGATCCCCCGCCCGCCGTTACCGTGCCGATTACAAACGCATTTTAGCGAAGACGGACAAGAAGCAACGCCGCTCCCCACCTTTACAGCAGATTTTACACTGGCGTGCGCTGTGCGACAACCTGGTGATTAAAGATGACTACATTTCACTGAACGAGGATGAGAAATGAACAGGAGGAGAAACTTCCAGCAACTCGAGCAGCCCATATCTCTAAACCATCCACCTTCTTTCAGGCAGGGAATGTATAACCTCCTAAATGAAATGGAATCCTATAACTGTGTTTTTAAAACTGAGGAAAACATACCCCCCCCGCCTCCCTCCGCCTCCCCCCGCCTCCCAAGCCCCCTCCACAGCACACAGGCTGTGCAGAGTGCTGTAACTCTAAATGGTTTATACCTGCATGCTGGCTAAATGACTGCAATTTGAGGGGAAAATATGCCTCTGCTTAAAATCTCATTTGGCATTTGGACCTGTGGAACAGCTAGGGAAGTTAGGGAGAGATATCGAGTGAATTCAGACTCAGATGAGAACCTGTGAGCTGTGGGTCGTGTTGTGTGTGTGGGAGGGGGGGATGGGGGGTAGAGAAGAAGGGATGGAGAAAGCAAGGAATGGAGTGAGAAAGATAGGAAAAGACTGGGACCAATTCACCAGATTGACAGGCTCACTTATTTCCACATTGAAAAGCAGAGCAGATAAACAATCCAGAGAGAGCGAGAGGAAGACGAAATGGAGCAGAACGCCCGGCAGACAGACAGACTCAGGTACATCTTGCAAACGCTGGAGAAGACATCAGCACAGGCGAGGAGAGGGAGACGCTGCAGATCTTCCAGTTAGAGGTCACATTTTTTTATCTAGAACATTCTTTATCATTTACATTTAAGAACCAGGAAGGCACATTGTCACCATTACCTTTTCTCTCCTCCATTTACTTCACAGAAAACATCAAACATTACGACAAAACAGCGCGCTTCACTCTCAGCACGGAAAAAAGTTTTCAAATTTTACAATCAGTTTCAGCACAGACCCCAGGAAGAGAGGAACGGTACGGTGGATCAACCCAGTGAGAGGGAGGGAGGGGGAGCGAGAAAGAAAGAGTGAGGTGGGGAAAGGGGATTAGAGACAGAGGGAGAGAGAGGGAGAGAGAGAGAGAGAGAGAGAGAGGGAGAGAGAGAGAGAGAGAGAGAGAGAGAGAGAGAGAGAGAGAGGGGGGGAGAGGGAGAGAGAGAGAGAGAGTGACAGAGAGAGAGGGAGAGAGAGAGAGAGGGAGAGATGGGAGGGGCAGACAGAGGTGCTGGACACTGGCCCCGCGCCCAGCTGGCTCGGGGAAAGATAAACGGCGGGGCTGGCGGGAGCGGAGCGGGCCTCTGGAGTGGCGGAGCGTGCCGGGCCATTGATTTGCAATTCCAATGACGCCGCTTACAGTGAATTACACGCGCCTGCACTCAGGCCTAAGTGTGCATAAATAATCACCCCCCTCCACCCGCAGATAACAAAGTTACCAGACCTCTCAAGGAGTCTGCGGAACGGACAGCTGCACCAGCGATTCTAATGTAAATAGCGCACTGAGATACACAATGCCCAGCGACTCCCAGCCAATCGCGGCCCCAGAACAAGCTCTGGAATGAGCAAACGAGGGAAGGAAGGTCGCAGGTCTGTCTGTCTTTCTCTCTCTCACACGCACATTCAATAGGCTAATTTCTCTTTGGCTAGACATCCTTAAATTTCCAAAACATGGCAGCACCGTTACGGAAATAAACATCGTTGTTTTAAACCGGTTAACACACATGCTCGACAAATGTTGTCTTTGTTGTAATAGTAATTGTGTCCGTACATGTATAAGCACTAAATGCATACATTTCTAACACCTCCTGACACTAATTCCAACCAAACAACGGAATCATAAATAATTAAAGAAGGCATTAATATGAAGTCAGGCAACAAGAGAATTTTATTAATGAGGAGCTCCACGATCGAGAAAAGATACACATGGTTGACATGGACCGCATAGGTACAACATATTATGTACACATAGCCTGGCTGTCTAGGCCTCATCCTTAATAATATTTATTAATGATGCATGTAACATGTACAAATTATCTGAATGATTCATAACATGGTTATTTATTCTTTATGAAACATTTATGAGTACAGTATATTATATTCTTCTTCAAGCTGACCACAGATTGATTAAAAGTTTTGTTTTAGCCAATGCAAAATGGTTAAGACATGCTCAGGTACATATCAGGTGTTTGGCCCTTCTCCTATCTGAACTCCTTCTTTCTATCCAACATTTTGTCAATAAAATTTGGTTGTTCCATTTAGGAAACAAATGCGGCAATAAATTTTATTTTTAACATTTTTCTCAATATAGAAGAACATGCATCTGTATATCTACCCTTCTTTCCAGTGATTTTTACAGAGAGCGAGAGAGAGAGAGAGACAGAGAGAGAGAGAGAGAGCGAATACACATAAAGCTCATTAGTCATTAATAGAGTTCAGAGCAAAATAAATCCTGGGTGTGAATGTGTGCAGAGAAGCGGCTCTGAGAGCAGGAGAGACGCATGCTACACAATGAGAAACACAGACAAACAAGTACCAGACCATAGAGGAGGAGCCCCTTCTCCGTCTCAGATACAGTGGTAAACCAGCAGCGGAAAACAGAGGGAGCAGAAAAGTGAGAGAAAGAGATGGAAGGTAGCAAAGGAGGGAGGAAGGTAGCGAGACCTGCTTTGTACTGGGTAATTGCTTTGGCAATATCACCACTGCAATCAGGCCAAGAACGCACCTCTGAATTTTAATTTGAAAAGGACAGAAAAGAAAAGGGGATTGGAAGACACGAGATGGTGATAGAAAATAAGGAACCGTGAGAGCGAGAGGGCAAGGGGGAGTGAGAGAGAGAGAGAGCGAGAGAGCGAGAGAAAAGAGATATGCAAGAATGTTGCCGTGAGACGAATGACTAAACGCAAACGATGTCATTAGTCAATGAATTAAAGGGATGTAATCTCATGCCACCAGGTTATTTGTTAACAAAGGGGAGGGATGATAGCGTCTGTGATGATTGCTGTTCCTTGTCTGTCAAGCGAGAGAGAGGGAGGGAGAGAGAGCCGGGGGGAGAATGTTATTCCAGGGGGATTTAGTGGGCATGAGAGTCACTATATTATAACAAAACCAGAGAGAAACGCTCCTGTGTGAGAGCTGCATATGGGAAAAATGCCCGTGACATCCAGACTGCAGTTTGTCAGATGCTCAGTGTGGGGCTGGACATCACCAGTTCCCACCCTAATTTGGAATGGCCAGCCGTCTGCAACCACGACCGCGCGTTCACGCTGCCAACTCCGCTGCCAGTCCGGGAGAGTGCAGACATCCACGGCTCTCCGCTGGAGCGCGTGGCGTTGCCAGCTGCCTCCTAACACACCGCAGACTGCGGCCAAGCTCACACGGAGTGGAGTGGGAGGCGCACCTTTCACGCACTGCTTTCGCGCGCAGGCCACGGGCGGCGAGTGACCAGCAGGGGTCGCTGGATAGCGATGAACATGGATCCCATAGTCTGTCTGACCCCTTCCGGATCCTGGGTGACACAACCGCTAATTGCGTGCTGCCATATAGAGCTACAGGACAGAGCTATTTCTCCTTGTAGTTTCTCTCCTTGTCACAGAGTGAGCAATGGGGAAACTATGGAACCTGCTGTGTACCCATGTACACAGTTAAATGTCCAGTGTTAATTCCAGAGTGGGACCAAATGTTATCTGTTAAGCGTTGAATTAACACTGGACATTTTACTGTGCACCCTCCATTTGAAAACAGAAAACAAACAAAATAATAAAAAAAACAACCCAATGCAGCTTCGTACAGCTGAACACACTGCAAGCTGGGCGGAATCATCAGCCGAATGTCTGACTGACTGAACAGACAAATGAAAGTGTAGTTATGTGTATGAGTGGATGATCTCTGCTGCTTTCTCAACAGTCCTGGGCAGTGCGCCTGGGCCTCCCGCAGAGATGGAGTGATTTAAAACTGGCCCAGCAGAAGGCAGCAGGACTTTTTCTTCAGTAGACGCCAAGTTGACTCAATATCCCATCTCTTTTCCTCCACATCTCCCACTTTTTATTTTCTCATCTTGCAAATTTTCCGGCTGAAGTTTCCAAATGAGCACATTACACCACAAACTACCCCCTATGTGATATATAACGGAACAGAAAAACTTTGGAATCAGCCACAACTAATTTTTCAATGTCATGAAGATAGTCAAGAGGAGAGAAACCCTCAAACTTGCTTTTCCCTCTTTTACATGCGTACAAAATCACGCCTGCCAATTTCTCTGTCGCGAACTCTGTCACAAAAGGTCTGAGTGTGTGTGTGTGTGTATGTGTATGTGTGTATGTGTGTGTTCACGTGTTGAAGGGGTGGATTTTAGTTTGGCTGTAGTAGACCCTGTCTGTGAAGCACATATGCCTGAGTGGCAGTGGTCTGTGTATTGGTTTTGTGGTAGTGGTGGCAGTGGCAGTGGGGGGTGTTCCTGAGTAACTGTGGGTCTTATTTGGATTTTGGGGTGGCGGGGAGTGTTCCTGAGTAACTGTGGGTCTTATTTGGATTTTAGGGTGGTGGGGGGTGTTCCTGAATAGCCGTCCCCTAATTGCTTGTCTGGCTCAGAGGGCTGGAGCCAACGGAGAAGGCTTGTTCCTTTACGACACTGATTTATTGGACAATTTCACAGCAGTGTCTGGCGTAATTGGACGGGATAAATGGCTGACCCCACTCTGACTGAGATAACTTCAGTGGACAGAAGCCGCGGTCCAGCTGTATGTGCGTCAGCACGACTTCCTCTCTCTGCTTCTTTCCCTCTCTCTCCATTCCTCTCTCCGTCCCCGTCTCTTGCAACACTCTCCCTCTATCTGCTTCTCTCCTCGCTCTTCATCTCCATGGTTTCCTTCTCCTTCTCCACCTTTCTCTACTCTGCTCCAACTCCCCTTCTCTCTCACTCTGGCCTCCGCTTGTCCCCGTCAAGCCAAAGCTTAATGTGAGTCTAATTCAACGAGAGGGAAAGTGATATGAGGAAACCAGTCAAAATCACTGAACACGCCAGTCTACAGGGTGTATGGGAGTGAGGCTAGGAACAGGAAATATCACCCCCCCCTCCACCTCACACCCACCCCTTCCTCACCTTTCCCCCCACGCACACACTGTATGTTCATTATGTGGAATCCATATTAATAAGACATATAAATACCCACAAATCCCCTTCCACCTCTTTCAAAGCTTTCCAGCCAGACTACTTCTCCCAGACATGGGGCAGATGTGGAGAGCATGATGGAGAAAGCACAGCCAGAGGGGAAAGCACACCCCCACCCCCGAACCACAGGAGGATTTCCTCTACAGGCCATATGAGCACCGTGTGAAGGAAACAGAACCTTTTGGCATTAAGCACAGGAATAACAAACAGGGCTAAATGGAGCACACACTTACATACTCACACACTACACGACTAGTCTCAGACCAGCAGGTTGTCCAGAAAACTGACAAATACCACATCTTAACTATTTTTATCCCTGTTTTTTCTCCTCTCCCACTGTGGAGTCTTCCATTAAAGTCTCTCCCATTGCTCCAATGACCTTCATCCGTTTGGGAAAGGGCAGACCACGATTGCCTCTCCTCTCACATGCATACTGTCAGCCACTCTTCCTTCTCGCTGTGCGGTCATTGTGTATGAAGAGTCGCGTTGACCGTAAAAAGCCAAGACAACTGGGTCATTATACGCCGTTGCATTTCCCCAATATTCAATTTCAAAGAAAAGAAAAACCTTCAACTCAAGAGTTGACAATTCAAGCGCCGCGATTGTTACAGCCAGCTATTTTTAATTCCTTTGATCGGTAGACCTGACAGGCCCACAATATCTCACCCCATGACTCAGGACTAAATGCACGTGATGTCATGCTCTGCGCTCTGCTAATGGGCCACGCAGTGGAAGCGCAAGAGCCCCGCTGACACGGCAAACTTTGGATCAAGCCGCAGCCAACCGGCGTTCAGCGTTTTAAAAAAAATCCAGTCATTCTGAATTGGTGGTTTACTTTTAACCAGACGCCTTTCAGTGGCCCTCTTTTACCCAGGCAGTAAACCACAGACCTCCGTTTGTGTTTCAGCACAGACACTCACGCATTGATCGAGTGCCACAAAGTTGCACCGGACGCCGGTTAGCATCCCCGGAGCTGTCCCTGAACGGCCATACCGCCACCGTCCCGTACATAAACCCTGATGACGGAGTGATTTCCCATGAGGCACTCACACCCTTTCAGCCGATCACGTGACCGGCCATCGAACGCAGCGAAACGGTTAGCGCCCCCAGACCCCAATCTCCCTCCTTCACTTTCCTCTCCATCCGCCTCCCTCCCTCCTCCTCTCCCTCCCTCTCATTTTCTTGCAGTCTCTCGGCACAGCAGTTAATGAGAGTTAATGGATTTCCCTGCCGCGTGCGTCAGACGAGGACGTGAGTGACTAAGAGCAGCGCCGCTCCTTCTTCGCGGCGCGGAGTTTCGTGATCAGTGACCCACACAGCTCCGCGCCGCTAATGCAACCACGACGGCAGGAACCAAAGGGCTGGATTGTGGCTGCAACAAAAGCAACGTATATGTAATTTGAAAATGGTTTAAAGGAGCCAAGCAGTGATTACCATAAAACACACACGCATACGTATGCCCGTGAAAGGCGGCTTGTGTGTTGTTTGTGGGGACTCCGGACCTCAGGACTGTGGTTATTTCAGATGCACAGGCATGCAAGGACTGCTTTCCTTCCAGGGAACTAAACGGGCAGAGTGAAAGAGTGAGGAGAGCTGTAAGTCAGTGAAGGGCATCCACTAAGCAAATTAATAACGATTATATACCCTGTCACACTCGCTGCTTTCAACATTGGGTTGGGTCCAATCCTGTTTTATGTACCCTAATTTCTGGCTGATGTGGTCCAATCAGGATGAGAAGATTATAAGGAAACCTGTAAATCACGAGTGTTGTAGGTCAAACATAAACCCATCCTGCTCTCTGGGGCCATGAGAAGAGAGGGTGGGGGGGACACAAGCCCTGCAGTCTCTCCCTCTTCAGGACTCAACCTGGATGTGTCACTAATGGGTAATCACACAAGACTCTCTCTCCCACAATCCATCTCTTGGCTACAGCGTACTATCCACAGGGACCCTAAAACGACGATGAAGCTCAGGAGAATAAAATGAGAGTACGAGAAAGTCTGAAAGCAAAAGAGAACACGTTGAGAGAGTAAGAGTGAAAGAAACAGACAAAGACGAATAACACTTCTGATCTCTGACATCATCCCTTTCACAGAGGAGCCATGATGTCATTATTAACCTGGGTTAGATTAGCTGTATCCGGGAAACCGCAGCCAAGACGACGGCGTGGGCACGCAGGGCTTCTCCTTGAACGCGTGGCGGGTCACAGGGAAGAAGTGGGTCACTCTGGGCTGCTCAGAGCATGACGTCAACCAGCGATAGCGATGAGCGCTTCCGTACGCAACGCTGCTCGATCAAGCCACACATTTGAAAACGCAAAGGCGATGGATGTCATGGTCACTGGCCTGTGCCTGGGACTTCATCTCCTCCAGGCAGGCTGGACTGAAATACGAATATCTGAAAACGTCTTTGTGGATCTGTACACAGGGGTGAAATGAGAGAATACATCAAAGAAACTAAACAGCAGCTGTCTACTGTGCCTGGAGTCTGAGCTGTGTCATTTATTTAATCTAAGCATTGATAGACTGACACCATTGCAGCTATTCAGAAACCTTTCTGAGGTTCAGATATTATACGTATGTTATCTTTATGAGGCACACATGTGTAGTTTCTTTTACATATTCTTGGATATGCTATTAAGCCAACAATGTGTTGTTTACTTTACCTTACTGACTCTGACTCTAACACTTTTATTTGGGATATTGACGTAATATTGTTGGATTATTGCTCAAACATCCAAACCAAGAGGCCAAGGGCGAAAAGGTGCTATGTGCCCCAGATCATGAAGAATGCTCCAGATCACCACTGCTTGATGAAAATGGTCTTGGCATGTATACCAGCACCACACCCTTCCCATCCCATCAATCCGTCAATCAGTATTTGTGCACCGCCCCACCCAACCCATTAAAGTTCAGTCTGCCCCTCCAGGCCACTGCTGGCATTCACAAGCATGTCGAACTGCCTCCCTTCATCACTGAGCCTACAGTATTGTAAAGATAATACAGATGAGGGCATGCTTGAGTGTGGTATCCTTGCTAATTTCATGCCCATGAAGAAAGAGTCAAACAGTACACAGACAGCACCATTCAGAATGAGTAACAGCATAAAAGCCAGCCAGTGAATGAGAAGCAGTGGTTATGGGGCTGGTGACTGTGTTGGGGGAGCAGGGTTATATGGAGGGATATACAGACATGGGGAGATGGGGGAGGGGGAGGAGGAGGGAAGAGCGGGCTGCTTTGATACTTTGACACAAGCACATGCTAAAATGGTACTACTTTTACTTCTCCTGCAGACACACACACACGCACAGACACACACACACTCACAAGCACATGCTAAAATGGCTCTACTTTTACTTCTCCTGCAGACACAGACACACACGCACAGACACACACACACCCACAAGCACATCAACAGCACTACTTACTTCCCCAGCACACGCACACAGACACACAGCACAGACACACACACACACACGCACAAGCACATGCTAAACCATGGCATTGCTTTTACTTCTCTTGCAGACACACACACACAGGCACGCACACACACGCACACACACACACACACGCACGCACAGACACACAGACACACACACACTCACAAGCACATGCTAAAATGGCATTGCTTTTACTTCTCTTGCAGACACACACACACAGGCACACACGCACGCACAGACACACAGACACACAGACACGCACACATGCACACACGCACACACGCACACACGCACACACGCACAGACACACAGACACGCACACACGCACACACAGGTGCCACCTGGCTGGATTGTTTTTTTCCCCGTTCCCTGTGTGTCTCGGCTGCAGTCCAGCTCTTTGTAGCTGTGCCACGCTCAGCCTTATTTATGAGTGCATTTATTCATCCTATTCTGTTCATCCCAGGACTACCACACTTAATCTTATTAGAAAACGCTTGACCCAAACCGCAGCTGTGTGTGGGGAATGGGAGAGGCACACACAAACGCGCACGCATCTACAGAAGCACAGGCAAAGCAGAGCCAGACACAAAAACACAGACACACACACAGACACAGACACACACAAGGTCAGACACACAGACACGCATACAAGTACAGACACAAAAACACAGACACACACACCCACACACAAGTACAGACACACAAACACAAACACACAAACACACATACAAGTACAGACAAACATAGACACACAAGTACAGACACACAAACACAGACACACAAACACAAATACAAGTACAAACACAGACACACAAACACACATACAAGTACAGACAAACACACACACACACAGACACACATACAAGTACAAACACAGACACACAAACACACATACAAGTACAGACGAACATAGACACACACAAGTACAGACACACAAACACATATAAGTACAGACACACACACAGGCACACAGGCTTAAAGGGGCAGGCAGATGCCTACACCCGCAGCGAGGCGCGCATGTCAGCATGGGTTCAGACGGCGGCCCGTCCTCTGAGACCGGTAACAGACTGGAATTAAAATGTGCTCCCGCACACGGATCAGAGATGTGATTATCTCTGTTAAACACCGTGAGAGCCAGGGATCTCCCCTATCACTGCCTCAATCTCCTCCTGTCACAGAGGAACACATCTGATAAGAGCCCCCCTCTCTTTGATAAAAAACCTGCTTCCTTCTCTCTGGGACTGCTGAAGGACTGCAGCCTCCTGCCAATTAGGGGGAACCCAATCTGCCTCTGTGTGCCCCCCACCGGACGACCAGCCCCCAACCTGCCTCCCTTAATCGCACACGGCTGCTGCTAGCACTGCTGCTTCAAATGAGACTACTTCTGCTTCTGCTGCAAACACACTCTCACTCACTCTCAAACACACACACACACACACACACTCAAACTCACTCACAAACGTTCACACACACACACAGGCTCAGTTCACTCACTCACTCACAAATGCACACACACTCTCACTCTCAAACGCACACGCACTCTCACTAACTCACAAACACACGTTCACACACACACTTCAGAAGTCTCTGCATTCATGTTTTGCACTGAGAAATGGACTAGGAGCAGAGTTTCAAATAAAAGCGAATATGGACCTCCCCAAACTCAAACTATCTGAGAGGGAGCTGAATGTCTATGCACAGAATTCTACAAGCTGGAGGGGGGGGGGAAGGGAGGGGGAGGAGGAGGTGGAAGGAGGGAGGGGGAGGAGGAGGAGGAGGAGGAGGAGGAGGAAGGGGGGCAGGGGGTATGATGAGTTTTCCAGCCCAGCCCTTTTTCTGGGTGTATCCACAGAGGCTGCTGTTCCCCGCTGTATTGGATTTTAATGAAAGGCAGCAGTAGGGATGACCTGTGAGCAGATCTGATGTTAACATTACATTACTGTGATGTTCCCTTCACATCAGCAAGGCTCCAAGGACTCATATGCGAGCACACACGCAAGCGCACGCAAACTCGCATGCACACACACACACACACGCATACGCACACGCACACACACTCACACACACACACACGCACGCAAGCGCACGCAAACTTGCAGACACACACATGCGCGCGCAAGCGCACGCAAACTCGCACGCATACACACACACACACGCGCGCGCGAGCGCATACCCGCATGCACATACACACACACAAGCAAACGTGAGCACACACACACATACACGCACACGCAAACGCATGTACACACGCACACACACGCACGCACGCACACACGCACGCACGCACACGCAAACACACACTCCTTGTCCTTGATCCAGCCCCATGCACCAGACCTCTCCACCTAAAAAGCTGTCTAAACAGAGTTGTGAACCTGACTGGTGTGTGAGCCTCTCACACCGTCCCCCCTGTGCTACCCGGCACAGAGTGACAGTGCAGACGGACACAGAGCGGCGAGAGCAACACGCGTCTCAGCACTCCGAGATCCACACCACCGCTCTGAGGAACCCGCAGTCCTCCCCAACAAAGGATTTACGGGCTGCCTGTAATGCAAACCTTTCCTAAACTGCTACGCGCTCTTAAAAAAAAGAAAAGAAAAAGGAACTGACAGGAGCTTTGAAATAGCGGATGATTTAAATTGCACCGTCTAGAGCGGGGTTTAGGAGCAACTATAGCGCGCAGAAGGTGTAATTTCAAAGGGTTTGGAAAAACTGCCTGTGATACAGGCTGTCCTGACACCTAATGAATGGGGGCATTATGACATCAGAGGTGCGTGAGTGACGGCTCATGATTACACACTCATTACTGACAGGCAGGCCGCTCCCTCCCCTCGCGCGGCAGGCAGGCGTACGCCGCCGCGCTGATAGCGGGGATAAAAGCGTGCGATAATGGCCTGGCGTTCGCCTCACCCTCCGCTCCGATACTTCCGCACAAAGGGAAGCTTTTTATGCCTTCGCTAAATTGGGCTTTTCATCAGAGCGGCGCCCCGGTTACTCCCCCTGTCTTTTTGTTTCTCTTCACGCCCCGGTGCACCCTGGGATCCGGAGGGCGGGCCTAGACTGCAGAAATGTTTTTGTATTATTTTTTTATTTAAGCATTTAATGCATATAAAAAAAAACGTATGGGATTGGGCTAGGACGGGTCGTGATCCGCCGTTTAGAGACGGCATTATCCTTCCCATAACCTTCACACAATTAGATTCTGCGCTGGAAAAAAACGCTGCTAATGGGGACTTGAGAAGCGCTCGCCCCGCCCGCCCTCCTTCTGGCACTGGATGAGGTGCTGTTTGTTCTTGGCAGTGGGGCAGCCGCAGCCATCCCTCTTGTGCAATTTCGGGACCTCACAAGCCATATGTCTCTTTGATTGATTGATCTTTAGATTGCTGATTAATCACTCCACCCTTAAGAGAGCCAAACAGAAAACAAGTCAAAGGTTAAGTAGCAGCAAAGCAGGGTGCCAGCCGACTGGTTTAAACTCCAACTGCACATCATTTGTTTTTCAGGTACTTTTTTCTTCTTTAAAAAGGACTCGGTGGACTGAGAACAACTGTGCAGGCAACAAGCTGTTCGATAAGACGGTACACATGTGGAGAAATCTCATCACTACAAAAAACATCGGGACGGTCAAACAGTGAGGAAGACAGCGGGAGCAGAGGAGGAGGAAGAAGGCAGGAGTGCAGTGGTTAGGAGAGAAAAGAAGCAGGAGGGTTAGAGGGGGAGGCATAGAGGTGGAGTAAAGGGCTGAAGAAGGCAGAGGTAGATGAGAACAGGAGGAGAGGGAGGAGGACAACGGGAGCAGAGAGGAATAATTTGGGGAGATTTAAGGGGAGTAGGAGAAGAGGTATAGGGGCTCCATCAAAGCTGGCTGACCGTAATTGTACACCAAGCATGCAGAGTGGTCCAGATCAGTCTTGGCCCAAGAGGAGAAATGTCAAGACAGCTTCTCAACCCCCCTGCACACCCTCCTGAAGACCTGAAACAGATGGAAGCATTGGCTCAATCAATCACTGTTTGGTTTAATTCAATCAAGCTGGGCCTGCCCTGTCCTTGTTATCTGTGAGGTGTCTGGATTACAATTCAGAGCAGCTCAGCACACCGAGTCTTCCCATAGGTGCCATTTCCACCAATCTCTCATCAGCAACGGCACCTGGGGGAAGCAGAATCAAAGGAACACCACGGTGACCTTTGACACTGCTGGCATCAGAACATGCTTACAACAGAGTACACAGGGGAGGTAGTGTTCCTCCAGGACTAGACAGGGAACGGAGGTTTTTATAGGATTGAGCAGCATATGTGAGTTGGACGATGTTTAGAGGGAGGTTTTATGGATTGGACAGCGTTTAAGCATAGATCTAGGAAGACATTACTGCTGTGTTTTATGAGATTGCTGTAGGACCCTACAGGCCATTGGAGAGGAGGGTGTGGGCGACACCACAGCGACACCACAGTCACACCACAGCCACACCACAGTCACACCACAGTCACACCACAGTCACACCGCAGTCACACCGCAGTCACACCACAGTCACACCACAGTGACACCACAGTCACACCACAGACACACCACAGTCACACCACAGTCACACCACAGTCACACCACAGTCACACCGCAGTCACACCACAGTCACACCACAGTGACACCACAGTCACACCACAGTCACACCACAGTCACACCACAGTCACACCACAGTCACACCGCAGTCACACCACAGTCACACCACAGTCACACCGCAGTCACACCGCAGTCACACCACAGTCACACCGCAGTCACACCACAGTCACACGCAGTCACACGCAGTCACACCACAGTCACACCGCAGTCACACCACAGTCACACCACAGTCACACCACAGTCACACCGCAGTCACACCACAGCCACACCACAGTCACACCAGCAGTCACACCCAGTCACACCGCACACACCCAGTCACACCACAGCACACCACAGTCACACCGCAGTCACACCACAGTCACACCACAGTCACCACAGTCACAGTCACCACACCACAGTCACACCACAGCGACGCCACAGTCACACCACAGTCACACCACAGTCACACCACAGTCACACCACAGCGACGCCACAGTCACACCGCAGTCACACCACAGTCACACCACAGTCACACCACAGTCACACCACAGCACGCCACAGTCACACCGCAGTCACACCGACAGTCACACCACAGTCACACCGCAGTCACACCACAGCGCCCCAGGTCACGTCCCGCTGTCACACCGCTCACACGCCCAGTCCCCACAGGTCTGCACCCGAGGCGCAGTAACAAACAGTAAACACGCGCGGCCCAGTAGCATCTTTCACTGCCGCAAGTGGCTCGCACGCGCTCTCAGTTTTATCTGACACAGGCCTGCCGGACGTGGTCGTAGGCAAATAAAACACGTACAACACACCACACACAGATGATTACACGCAAGGATCACCAGCTTACATATTATCTAACACAGAGCTCCAACCGTGTGTCTACAGGCAAACACACACACACCACCACACCACACCACACACAACACACCACACCACAACACGACACACCACTAACACACCAATGCACACTAAAAGAACACAGCGATAATAATTACTAAACGCCTGCTTCCCTCACCATGGTACCACCGCCCCCCCCACTCTCCACTGTATCAATATAACCCCCAGTGTAACTCCATAACCACCATAACACTAAAGACAAGAGTCCCTCAAAGGGAGGGGTTCCACTTATCGGGACCAGCACATGGTATGTTCACTCCGCCTGTCCTCAACGGAGAGGGAGCCACAGCCTGCCGGAGAGCACATTAAAAAAGGGAAAGAAGGGAGAAGTGCACATGGGGGAGTGAGGGATGGGAAAAAGACAAGGGGATAGGGAGAAAGAGAAAGAGGGAGAGAGAGAGGGGGACAATGAGAGACAGAGACAGAAACAGAGAGGGAGATCAAATCAGAGGTCTGTGGAGTGTAGTGAAACTTTCTGAACGCCAGTGAGTTCCAGTCTGTTGAGAAGAGAGGTCATTAAGCTTGGAGGTCAGCTGGAACTTTTAATCCGCTTTCAATTAAAACAAAAAAATAAACTCATGCTAATGTCTTAGAAATGACTCACACTTGGAAACCAAACTGAAAGTATACGTGGTCTGCAGTGTGCGTGTATGTCTATGTGTCACGCAACTGTTGGCTCGATTATTAAACGATTCCTGGCAGTAAAGATGAATTGGACTTGGCTGTCGGGGTACCGAACGCCAAACCAGCAGGTTGCGAGTTCAAATCCGACGCGACACAGCCGCCGCACAATAGGGCAGGGTACTTAACTTGAATTGCTTCAGACAACACCTATCTGTGCAGATGGATGAAAGCTGAATCTAATCTAAATTTAATCATGTACAGAGGACAATACTGCAGGCAACGGTGGGGAAAAAGGCGCAACCCACCGACCAGACATATAATATTTATACACCTGTTCATTTGCGGATGTGAGGGTGGACGCCGTTACCTGGCGACGGGGAGCAGGTCGTTTTGGAGCTGTAAAGCAAACGATGCCTGACAGTCTCATCTAAACCTGATCACGGGGGCCGCAGTTGTCCCCTTGCATACCGTGGCAATACCTCAGCGTGACCGCGCCGGTGCGGTGACTAATGCGGAGGGCTCGCCGCGCGGCTCTAACCGCTCAGCCCGTTTGAGGCGCGGCCGATCCGCGGGCAGGAGCCCGCGACTTTATGACCGATTTAATGGCTCTTTTTAATAAAAACTCATTTTACAGGTCGGGACTCTGCCGCGTCTCCTCTGTAGAGCGTAGTCTAACGGGGAGCAAATGAGAGACGGACGGAAGGCGAGAAACAGGAACAGAGGGAAAGAGGACAAGAAAGGACACAGGTTTGTTTGTAAGTGTGTGTTTTTGTGTATGTGTGTGTGTGTGTGGGGGGGGGGGTGGTTGACATAAATGTCAAGGTAACATTTTAAAAGATTGTTACAAGCACATAAAACAAAACCAGTTGATCCTCTCCTTCCACGGAAGCAAACCATTTATTTCCGTAATTTTCAATCTCTTGGTCTCCATCTCTTCCTCGATCCCTCCTCCTCATCTACACTTCCCCTGGCCCCCGTTTCCTCTTCCCTCGCTTCTTCACAGAACTCTGTCTGGTGAGGGGGACTGAGCGGTGATGGCTTTGCCATGTGTGTATGAGAGGTATAAATATGTCAGCGCTGGACACTCCAGTAGTTCATTGAGGATGAAGGAAAAACAATAATCCTCAAAAGGAAGTCAAATATACTCCCAGTGGGACCGCGAGAAGGAGAGCAGGGATGGGGCTGGAGAAGGAAAGAGTGAGTGGAAACGAAAGCGCCCCCCCTCTCCCGCACCTCCCCCCACCCCCACCGCGCCCTCACCTCCACAGTCTCTCACACCTCATCAGTCACCGCGCGTCCCTCCACCTGTCACCGCCGTGTTGGGACGGCGTATCCACTTTCACCGGCAGGGACCCCCCCCCGGTCACCTGAGCAGGGCTGGGGGAGGAAGCGCACACCTCCGGGGACGACCCGAGGGCCGGCCCGGAGAGGAAGCTCCACGGAGAGCCGCCGCGCCGCGAGCGTAGCGCGCCGCTACGCCGCGCGAGTTTAGCGGCTAAAGCGGCGCCAGCGTAGCCCTGCCACCCCCCCTCACTGCTTCACTCAAAACCATTCAGCGTCAAATGCATCATTTCTCCAGAGAGAAATACCTTCCCTTTCCCGCCCGTCCACAGACAAGCGTAAACAACTAAAACAGCAAACGGACAGAAGTACCCACCCAAAGTAGAATGTTGGCAGCAAATTTACTGAGACTTTGCATATTATAGACAGGAGGGAAAGTTAAGAGATTTAAATTCATCCTGTGACTTCATTTATTTTGCGCCAGCTTTCAGAAAACTGAAATTATGAACGGGGCAAAAGCCAATTATACCATTTAGTGGCAGTTTGTATTTCAGCAATCAAACACCAGCGGTGAAGGTGCGGAAATGCTGACCAGATCTGTAGCAAAGAGGCATTTGTGAGCATTGTGTTGGTGCATGTCATAATATTGACCAGCTGAATCATCCAATCACAAATCTGGAGCAGGAGCAGTGACATCATGGTCCCTACTCGTATATTATTATGATTTCAGAAATCGCACCCAAATTGCTCTTGCGGCTTCCAGTCTCTTTGTTACTCCCACCAGTGTCGCTAAATGTTATGTGTGTGCAAAGCATCGAATGCAAGCTCTGCAGAGTGAATAACAGCACGATACTTAATGCAGGGGAAGCTGCATCACACCAACTCACCCAGGACCCCTCTTCAGCTGGACCGCCCCAACAGTGCTGCTGCAGGAATGTCATGTGCCGAAGAGAGAAGACGCAAGCACATGTTCGGGGAGGGAGGGATGGGAAAGAGACGAAAGAAGAGAATCAGAGAGAACGAGAGGCAGAAAGGAGGAGAAGGAGCAAACAGAGAGAGCAAGAGAGAGTGGGGGGGGGGGAAATAAACAGTACCTCACAACGGTAAACACAACAAAACAACCGGAATGAAACAGAGAAATACGAGGTGCACTCGCTCCCCGTTTGTGATTTATCTCAATGCCACGCCTGAGAGCATTCAATCAGGAGGAAGTCTTTGTTTTACTGGGGCTGTGTCTTTTTTTCCGTTTTTTTTCCCATCAGGGAAAAATAGCTTCTGTTTAAGTACTGTGGATTCTGACTGTGAAACGAAGCCGAAGAACTGAGAGGACATTAGACCCACAAAAAAAACACACCCACACAAACACATAGTTTTAGAGAAAGAAAGTAAGGAACTGTGCCATACTGCATTCTCAGGGCAATCTATGCACCTGATTTACTGGGGAGAGACAGACATCCGGGACAGGACACCCCAAGCCCCCGATTTTGCCAGTAAGTGCCAAGCAGTGTGAACCATTTTACCAAAGCCTGGGCATGTCTCTGGACATGATGAATCTGAAGACATTAACCAGGAGAACCAGTCAGCGGAAGTAGCATACACTCCCATACTCACATTAAAATACACACAAGCTCACAGATGAAATAAATGGACCAAAGCACACATCCAAATACAAGCAAAATCTAACTCAAATGGATTTAATTATTGGGTGAACAAGGACCTGCACATGTGTGTCTGTTGAGACTGACTGCACATGGATGAAAGTGTTTGTGTGTGTGTATGTATGCACCTGTATATGTGTGTGAGAGTGTGTGCACGTGTGTGCGTGCGCGCGCGCATATCTATATGTGTGAGTGTCTGTGTGTGTGTGTGTGTCTGTGTACGCGTGCAAATCTGTGTGTGTGTGTGTGTGTGTGTGTATGGTCTCCCCTCATGTGACGCCCAGATGACGGAGGCTGTGAAATACTGCAATGTCTCCTCTCACTGATTGGACAGGCGCAAGATTTATTCCCCCCCCAACAACGGAGCCCCACCCGGTCCCACCCTCGCCGTGCTTCCCAGCTGTGTTCAACACTGGGCACCTTCGCCACAGCCAGCCACATGGGTCCCCAGCCTGAAATAGCCCCACACAACACACTGGCTCGAATGGAACCGGCCCTTCCATACCGCAATTGGTCCCAGCACGGACTCAACAGAGCATCAGAACGACGGGCCTCCTCTCAACACAGACCTGCCCCCTGGCACGAACCCACGACGGGGTCCCAACAGCCTGAACCTAGACCGCCCACATGCCACAGACACACTGGGGCCAGCAGACTGAGCACAGACCATGGGGTCCTCCAGCACAGACCTGCCCACAGCACAGACCACACTGGGGTCCTCCAGCACGGACCTGCTCAGAGCACAGACCACACTGGGGTCCTCCAGCACGGACCTGCTCAGAGCACAGACCACACTGGGGTCCTCCAGCACGGACCTGCTCACAGCACAGACCACACTGGGGTCCTCCAGCACGGACCTGCCCAGAGCACAGACCACACTGGGGTCCTCCAGCGACCTCAGAGCACAGCCACACGGTCTCCCCAGACGCAGACACCCCACTGGGGTCCTCCAGCACGGACCTGCTCAGAGCACAGACCACACTGGGGTCCTCCAGCACGACCTGCCAGAGCACAGACCACACTGGGGTCCTCCAGCACGGACCTGCCAGAGCACAGACCACACTGGGGTCCTCCAGCACGGACCTGCAGAGCCAGACCACACGGGTCCTCCAGCACGACTGCCAAGCACAGACCACACTGGGGTCCTCCAGCACGGACCTGCCCAGAGCACAGACCACACTGGGGTCCTCCAGCACGGACCTGCCCAGAGCACAGACCACACTGGGGTCCTCCAGCACGGACCTGCCCAGAGCACAGACCACACTGGGGTCCTCCAGCACGGAACTGCCCAGAGCACAGACCACACTGGGTCCTCCAGCACGGACCTCACACCCACTGCCTAGGGCTCCAGAGCACAGACACACTGGGGTCTCTCCAGCACAGACCTGGGTCCACTCAGAGCACAGACCCACTGGGTCCTCCAGCACGGACCTGCCAGAGCACAGACCACACTGGGTCCTCCAGACTGAATCCGACACACCACACTGGGTCCTCCACACGACTGCCAGAGCACAGACACACGTCGTCGATGCAACACCAGCACACGACGCCAGTACAGGAGCAGAGAGACGGGTCGCTGATGCAGACGCGCACGGCCAGCTCTCATGCACGGAACCTCTCTAAGCAGACGGACAGAAGAATGCAAAGGAAAATTTGATTCAATGTGTGGTTTGGCATTAAAATGCTGAACTGTGCAGACAGCAACCCCGCTCAGTGACATGGTCAGGATCAAAATGTCTGTAAAAAGACTCCTTTGAGTGAGAGTTGCCCGGTGTGGCATATATCAGTTGAGAGCAATTTCGGCACAGATCCACTAGTCTGCTAGGAAATGTGAGGGAGGAAATGGCAACATGGCAGAGAAACAGATTTTTGGCAAGAGTCCTTGTGTTTACTCTCGCTCTTCAACAAAGCAACTAACTGGCACATCACTTTCCCGTGACCCAGTGTCTATTATTCACATTACAGCACACAGAGCAACAGGAGATCTAGCACCATTCAAAAGAGCCGTAACCCTAACTGGCAATAAAATATAACATGACAACACACAGACTATGATCATCTTAGGAGCAAACAAGGCAGCAGCCTGAAAATCACAGACTGCCCCCGGCGAGGTGAGGCTAACTGTCCAGCGAAGGCGTGTCTGTCTGTCGCCGGACCTGGTTCATTCCGCCACAGACACCCTGCCCCGGCGCAGTCCCTGAGGTTTGAGGGGAGGAGGGCGTGTTTTTGGGTGTGCGGGTCAGAGAGCGGACAACGTGGCACACAGCCTCCCCCCCTCCCCCCCTCCCAAAGTGTGCAACAATCAGCCGGTGATTATTTCTGCAGCGGGGAACTGAACACTCGTTCCCTGGCCCTCGCTGCGCTAATCGCCGCCGCTCCTTCCCAACAAACAAACAGGAACAATTAGAGAGTTTGGGCGCGGCCGCGCGCCGCCTCTCCGCCGCCCCGACGCCGCCCCGGCGCCGGCGGAAGTAATCATTTCAGCGCCGTGCGCTCTGACAGCGCCCGCGCCGCGGCGCAGTCACCTGTGAGAAAAACAATCTCCTCATCCGCCCGCTGTCACTGCGCCCGCCTGCCGGGGGCGAGCGGACAGAGAGAGGACCGCAGGGAGGAGAGAGAGAGAGAGAGAGGGGGAGAGAGGGACCGCAGGGAGGAGAGAAAAGAGGGGGGGAGGGGGAGGAGAGAGAGAGAGGGAGGAGAGAGAGAGGGGGGAGAGAGAGAGAGGGGTAGAGAGAGAAAGGGAGAGAGAGAGAGAGAGAGGAGAGAAGAAAGAGAGAGAGGAGAGAGAGAGAGGGAGAGGGAGAGAGAGGAAGGAGGAGAGAGGAGAGAGAGAGGGAGAGAGAGAGAGGGAGAGAGAGAGAGAGAGAGAGAGAGGAGAGAGAGAGGAGAGAGGAAGAAGAGAGAGAGAGGAGAGAGAGAGAGAGGGGAGAGAGAGAGAGAAAGAGAGAGAGAGTAGATTTAGCAAAAAAAAGGAGACTAATAGTGGGGATATATAGATTGTAAAAGCTTTAAAATATCTCATAAGCTTATGCAATTCTATCTGTCCCCAGACATGCATACTAAATCTAAAAAAAATCCACTGACAAGTACAGGCATACGCGGGTCAAAACAAATACTTATTTAAAAATGTGAGAAAAAGAGCCTTTGGAGAATGCTTTCTGCTCTCTTCTGACTGTGGGTAGACAACTGTGACATTGGGCAGAGGAAGGAGGTTTATACAACTTAGACAATTTAAGGCCTTATAAACCTCATTGGCAACCGTAATGTAAATTCTGAACATGGTCTAATGCGCTTCTTCCTGCAAACATTTTTTCGCTTAAACTAAAATGACTTCTTACTTTTTTGGCAGAATAAAGTGACTTTAAATCACCTTTAACACACAGTGCTGGGCATATGACTTCATTCCACCTCCTGAACGCATTTACCTTTATGCTAGGCCACAGGTCAAAGGCGTGTCCCACGATGCCTCTGGAGCTGGGTGCACACAGGAGCGGACGCTAGGCTAGCCACAGACCCGCAGAACTGTAAAACAGATGACAGACTCGGTGTGAAGAAGCGCAGAGAGGAACGGGAAAGGAAGAACGACAGCAGAGAGAGGAGGAGAATAGAGAGAGACAGATGGGCGTTTTAATGACATTAAAGTGTTATAACTATGGAGACAGGGGACGGGGGAAATTACCCAGAATCCCTGTGTGATGGAGCCGAAAACCCGCAGCTGCTCCATCGGGGCTGGGGCGGGCAGGACTGGCTCTGGGGCGGGCAGGACTGGCTCTGGTCCATCGGGACCAACGGTGCAGGACAACCACACTGTCTGTGGTGTAAGGTACAAATACAGCAATGAAGCAGAGTAAAACACTGGCTATACGGAAGAGAAAAGTGAGAATTATACAAACGGAGAGTAGAGGAAAGGTTTTAATTGCCATATTTACCTGTGGCTTAAAATATCTTGTTCCCCAGACTTCACAACATGAAATGCTTTTTATTTTGTTAACATTTTGGGAAATGGGCAATACTTGATAAATGCACCACAATTTACCCCTCCTCCCATCCACCGTAATTGCAGGTGAGCGTGACCTCCACGCTCAGCATATCACATACTGCATGTTTTTTTGATCGGTTCTGCACAGATTTTTGAATCACTAATCAGACGGAGAGAATTATGCTAAAATGATGGTTTCATTAGGTTCACATTCTGCAACAGCAACATCCCCACAAACCCAGGACCCACCAGCCTTCGGTCCAGGGTGCACAGCTGTGTCCCGCCTGGGGGAAGGGGCAGTCCTCATCAGTCCTGTTCCCTGACTCATATTCTTCCTTCTTCTTTCTTCACTTGTGGAGAGAGGCAGCTCCACTAGTTACTGGGAGCCGGCTGGGGGGAGTGGGGGAGAGCGGGGGAGTGGGGGAGTGGGTGGGTGGGTGGGGGGGAGCGGGGGAGTGGGTGGGGGCTGGGAGTGGGTGGGGGCTGGGAGTGGGTGGATATGCGGCCCCCTCGCCTTGCTCAGTAATTGCATACAGACAGCTCGTTATCTCCGCAGATTAAACACCCACATCACACGGGAGATGGAGTAAACGACAAAATCAATGTGCGTGTCTCCGACGAGGAGTCCGGCGAGCCGGGGATCAGCCACACGCCTCAGGAGCAGAACACGCTCCGCTGGTCAGGACCCTGCGGCCTAACCCCTACAGCACCTTCATCAACATCACCACCAGCTCCCATCTGAGTGTGCGTGTGTGCGTGTGTGTGTGTGCGTGCGTGTGTGTGTGTGTGTGTGTCTGTGTGGGTGTGTGTTGTTGTACTGCCATGCGTGTGTGTGTGTGCGTGTGCGTGTGTGTGTGCGTATGTACGCATGCGTGCGTGTGTGTGTGTGTGCGCGTACGTGTGTGTGTATGCGTGTGTGTGCACGTTTGCATGTGTGTGTGTGTGTGTGTGAGAGAGAGAGATCAAACCAGAGGTCAGTGTAGTGAAACTTTCCAGTCTGATGAGAAGAGAGGTCATTAAGCTTGGAGGTCAGTTGAAACTTTCTTCCCCTTTCAATTAAAACACAAAACAAACTGATGCTAATATCTGAGTAGCAGCTGGCGCCATCGCGCGTTCCGGAGTAGAACCGCGGATGCCCACGCTCTCCCCAGCTGGCAGTGGGGCTCGCAGCATGAATCTGTCTGCGCTGGCACAGATGATCGGACAGTCCAAATTGGGATGGGAATTGGATGCGCTCAGACACACGTACGCGCACACTGGGCAATACACGTACCCAATTACCCCAAACTCACAGAGGCAAGACACAATGGGCCATTGAGCGCCTGCTAAACCCACTACAGGTAGGAATACAGATTAATTTAATTTGGCTGTGTACTGTGTGTGTGTGTCTGTGTCTGTATGTGCATGTGTGTGTCTGTGTGTGCCTGTGTGTGTCTGTGTCTGTATGCGTGTGTGTGTGTGTGTCTGTGTTGTGTGTCTGGTGTGTCTGTGTGATGGTGTGTCTGTATGTGCTGGTGTGTGTCTGTGGTGTGTCGTTGTGTCTGATGTGCATGTGTGTGTCTGTGTGTGTGTGTGTGTGTCTGTATGTGCATGTGTGTCTGTGTGTGTCTGTATGTGCATGTGTGTCTGTGTCTGTATGTGCATGTGTGTCTGTGTGTGTCTGTGTCTGTATGTGCATGTGTGTCTGTGTGTGTCTGTATGTGCATGTGTGTCTGTATGTGCATGTGTGTCTGTCTGTGTGTGTCTGTGTGTCTGTGTGTATGTATGTCTGTGTCTGTGTGTGTCTGTGTGTGTGTGTGTGTGTGTGTGTCTGTGTGTCTGTGTGTCTGTGTGTATGTCAGATCTGTAAGTAGGGAAACGGCTCAGAGAGCTCAGTTCCAGTGAACGGGGCCTCTCACACACAGTCTGTGTCTCATGTTAAATTAAAAGGGCAGAAGTGATTCGCGTTCAGAGGGAAGGGGACGGAAGGAGATCCAATCAGACTCCTGCTCTGCAGCGAGCGCCGCCGTGTGCATGCGCCTTAAGTGCCATTGTTCTGCCGGGACCATTGTACAGTCTGACAAATGTGACATTTTCACATGCTGAATGGGATCATTAAAACAGCTGTACGCCGCAAATGAGCCAACCGCGGCTCCGATGCGGCGGGGCAGACTCAAATGTGACAGGCTCCAGCTGGCACACCCTCCGAAACATCCACTCCACCTCCGGCTCCGCCCGCTCTCCCTCAGCCCCCGCTCCACGGCAACAAAAGCCACCTCGCACCTGCACCCGCACTCCCAAACACAGCAGAGCTCCAGCGTCCCCAGCTCGCTACGCGCACCGGGCACTCCCAAGCACAGCAGAGCTCCAGCGCCCCAGCTCGCTATGCGCACCGGGCAGGCCCAAGGAAGGAGTCTAACGGCCACTATGTACGCCGGGGGGGGGGCGGGACCGTCCTGCATCTCGGCCCCAGAGCTCGGCAAAGAAAGGCTGCGATCGGAGGAACGGGTCTGTCCGTCTCCCGCAAACCAAGGCCCAGAGGAGCGATACCTCAGGTACCTCAATACCCCCCAACTGCCCCTGGAGGAAAGAGAGCAGGTCTGCTTCCTGCACCCCCTCGCCGCACTTCCCCAGAGGGGCGGGAAATCACTCACCCACGGTCCCCCACCCCGCCTTCACTCAGGAGTAATAACATCAGCGTGACCTCATCTCCCTCCCCGCTCCACTTCCACCAGTCAGAAAACAGGGCTGAAAAAATCCTCTTTTCCCCCCCCCCCTTCAAATCCAGGACAAATCCAGTCAACTCTGCAGCGAAAGCCACTGCAGCAGACTGGCTGCCAGGCTCTCTGGCTCTCTGGCACTCTCAAAGCTCGCCTACAACCCCCCCATGCCCCCCCGCCCCTTCCCCCCCAATATCCTCTAACCTGGACCGCCGAAATTTCAAGTAAACTACATTTCTGCAACACCCCTCTTCTCTATGCCAACAGAGGTTTCCATAGAAACAGTACAGTATGCCTTTCCAAATAGCAAAATATGACATCTCTGCTACGCTTAAAAAAAAGATTGTTTATTCAATTATTTGTTTTAAGATATGAACACAATTTTGGAAACGTTACAGTGCTGTGATATTTTAAAACTTGTTTCTGGCCTTGTGTGTACTGCAGTTCAGCTAGACAGAGATCGCAGAGCCAGGAAGCCCACGGACGGCTCGAACCCGAGCACGCCCTGCACAGAATGTAGTGTACATGAGTGAACTCCATCAACATGATAACCATGATTGCCGTAAGAAAATACTGTTACTTTGGCTTTTTGATTATTTCATTAAAACTGCATTAAGAAAACGCCGGGTCCAGAACAATGAGGATAAAAGGTAAAGAGGCGCATATCTGCCTGCTGTCGCCTTCAGACCCAGAGCAGACAGAGACAGCCATTTTGTCACCTCTCTGTCCCCACTGAAGCCGGAGTGGCTGAAGGTGAGTGCGGGGAGGTTAAAGGTCAGTGGTGATGACGGGGGTGACCCCGTGGATGAGCAGCGTGGGCCCCAGGTCGCGGGTCAGCAGGTCCAGCTGGCGCAGGTAGGCCGAGTAGCGGCGGGTGTCGGCGGGCGGGCGGGGCAGGTAGAGGAAGCGCACGGCGGGCGGGGGGCTGGACTGCCCCTGCAGCAGCGCGTTGACCGCGTGCAGGTACTCGTCCGACAGACGGGTGGTGTTGCTGGGGAAGCTGTTGACGTAGTCGTCCTCCTCCTCCTCCACCGCGCCCTTCTCCTCGCCCTCGTCCTCCTCGTTCCTGCCGCCCTTGCCGCCCTCGCCCTGCCGCTGCCAGTGCAGCGCTGCCACCTGGTCCCAGGGCACGGTGTGGATGTCGGCCTGGATGCGCAGGTCCTTCAGCAGCTGGCGCAGCTTCTCCTCCGAGCCGCGCAGGCTCCGCCCCGTCTCCACGCACAGGAAGAGGCGGAGCCGGGCGCGCCGCCAGGCCCGCACCATGTTGAGCACGCAGGCCAGCTGCAGCAGGAAGAGGCTGCAGGTGTCCACGTAGCTGCTGCTGTCGGGGCGGAGCAGGTTGAGCGGCCACACGTCCACGTAGAGCCCCGCCCCCCCGCCGCGCCGCCCCAGCACCGCCGCCCGGTCGAAGCGGCAGAAGTAGCGGGCCAGCGCCACGTTCTTCAGCATCTTCACCGCGTCGGCGATCACCGCCACGTACTCCTGCGGGCCCAGCGCCTTGGCCCCGCCCTTGCCCGTCCCCTCCCCCCCGCCCCGCAGAGAGGGGAAGGCGAAGGTCAGCTGGTCCTCGGGGTCCTGCGGCGGGCCGGGGGCGTCCGCGGAGTTGCCCGTCACCTCCGCCGGGTCCAGGAGCTTGTCCTCGGGGGAACAGTCGTCGTAGAAACCCAGGACCAGGGTGTTGGGTCTCATCCCGCCTGCAGAGAAGACGGAGAGGGTGAGCGGAGGAGAGGAGAAGGGAGGGAGGGAGGGACGGAGGGAGGGAGAGACGGCACTGACCGAGCCCGGAGATGAAGAGCAGGTGCTGGACCCCGAGCCTGACGGAGCTGGCCAGCGTCAGGTTGACGAAGGCCTTGATGTTGAGGTGGTCCACCAGCGAGAGCCACGAGTCGTACCGCGACTGCAGGGGGTCGGAGGGCAGCAGGTCTGCGGGGGAGGGGCAGGAGACACGCATCACAGACAGGTCACATGACATGATGTGTGTCCTTACAGGATAACCTACCACTCTCTCTCTTTCATAACCCCCCTCCCAGCTCCAAACCCCGCCCTCTCTTACCCAGGTCTCCAAACCCCGCCCTCTCATACCCAGGTCTCCAAACCCCGCCCTCTCATACCCAGGTCTCCAAACCCCGCCCACTCGTACCCAGGTCTCCAAACCCTGCCCTCTCATACCCAGGTCTCCAAACCCCGCCCTCTCATACCCAGGTCTCCAAACCCCGCCCTCTCGTACCCAGGTCTCCAAACCCCGCCCTCTCATACCCAGGTCTCCAAACCCCGCCCTCTCATACCCAGGTCTCCAAACCCCGCTCGCCAGGTCTCCAAACCCTGCCTCACACCAGGTCCAACCTGCCACTGTCCCAGGTCTCAAACCCTGCCCTCTTCACACCCAGGACTCCAAACCCCGCCCTCTTATCCCCAGGTCTCCAAACCCCGCGCTCTCATACCCAGGTCTCCAAACCTCACCCTCTCATACCCAGGTCTCCAAACCTCACCCTCTCATACCCAGGTCTCCAAACCCCGCCCTCTTATCCCCAGGACTCCAAACCCCGCCCTCTCGTACCCAGGTCTCCAAACCTCACCCTCTCATACCCAGGTCTCCAAACCCTGCCCTCTCTTACCCAGGTCTCCAAACCCCACGCTCTCTTACCCAGGTCTCCCAGCTCCACGTGGCCCAGCACGTAGAGCCCGCTCTTCTTGATGTCGTTGATGAAGGTGATGAGGCTGGTGCTGCCCCGGGGGTTGGCCACCATCAGCAGCACCTGGGGCCGCCAGAACTTCACATGGTCCTTCCTCACATCCAGCATCAGCAGGTACTTACGCACCTGAACACAGGGGAGGGGCGAGGGGAGGAAGAAGAGCAGCACACAGTTACCATTTAATGCAGTTTTTAAACCAATTTTTCATTCCCAATTTTCTTTTTTTACCTAATTTTGCAATGTCTTCAGAAGCCAATCCATTCACTGCACTGCACATTTAGGAGCGTACAGGTAGAAAAGTGCTCCCTCCAAAGAGCATGTTTTCAACAGCCACACACACTCCGATCCGATTTACACTTTCACTTTACTTTTCAAAGATGTTTTAATGGTAAAAATGTATTGTATATATGTATAATGATGGTTATCATCGTTGTTACAACAATAAGGGATAACTGGGGCAATAGGCCCACTTTTACAAGGCAGAACATTTTTGGGCAAAATATACAAAATATTTTAAGTCAGCTAAGGTGCACATTTCACTCGCCAGCGGCCAATTACTTCAGGAAGTGGCGAGTACAAACCAGTGAGCGGTCCAATTAGTCACAGGAGCCTTATCAACAAACCGATATTTCAAGACCTGATAGGATGTGACATCACGCTAGAGAGACAGCAAATCAAATTTATGTATTTTGCTCACTGCCAAGGCTTTATCTCCCCACTTGGGCCGTTTTCCTAGACTTTTCCCAGACAGCGGGACATCTGAGCACTTTCCCCAGCATTTCCGGGACTTTCCAGCACGTAAATATTCTGTATTTTGTCAGGCGGAGTGAGGCTTTCTGAAGGTTTTGGACTCCAGTGCGCTGAGTAATGGCGCAGACGCGGTGTCAGGAGAGACGCCTCGGCCCGCAGCTGCGCTCGTGTGAGGAGCCGGGATAGCGCACGGCTGTCAGCCCCTGTGAGCGTTGCCACGGTCACCGCCTGATAACACAGCGCGAGGCACGCCAGCACAATCAGAACCAGCCCTTTGTCCACAACGATCAGCTCCAGCCTGCGGTGCGCCGGTCCGGCCGTGACCTTTACCCACACAAAACCAGCCCCAATCCCAGACGAGGGAAACGCAGCCGAGGAACGTTCCAGATGCTATCGCCCCCGGCCACGAGACGGTGAGTCACCCGCGAAGAAGAGGCGCGAAGATTCACGCAGGCACACCGACGCAGGAGGGAAACAAACTCACACGTCATGTTTGGATCGAGTCCACTTCAGTGCGTGAGAGCGGTCGTGTTGCCCGTGCTGATTTTACCCTCGCCTCTGTGCGGCAACAAGAGATTACAATGGCCTGACTGACAAGGGACAAGTACCAAATAAGCCCAGCCCCCCCTAATCCCAGCCTCCCCCCTTCCCAAACCCCTGGCAATGCCCTCCAGACAGGAGCAGTCTTCCAGAGAATTACAAATTACATCCAGAGTAATGCCAGGTCTGGAGCTGAGGAGGCGACAGAAGACCAGGGCTGTGAGTGAGGGAGGAGGAGTGACAGAGTGACAGAGAGTGAGAGCACGTGCACGCGTGCGCTGCCGTGTAGAATGTATTTGCGCATGCATGCGCATGTGGAGTTGGGTGTGGAAGTCTGAGTAAGGGTGCACGACTCCAGCAGCGCCTCCCTCTCAGGGTCACAGTACGTGTGCGTGCGTGAGGTCAGACCGATCCCTAGGGCAGACTGCCCGTTCCAAAATCTAACTCAGAAGCCATCAACAAATGTGTCCACAACACCACAGAGCGATGAATACATCCCAAAACCGGAATGTGAAATGTAAGAGCGCGCAGCGAGGGAGGAGCACGCCGCCCTGTGCTTACAGAGCTGGTGTACGCGGGGATTAAAGACACAGCGTTAATGCTCTGGTGCTCTGGCGCGGTGCTCATGGCTTACAGGCGGGACCTGCAGGAGGGGTCACTGAACAGACCGGCAGGGGGGTCATGAGTCACGTCCACACGCACCATAAGAAGGCGAATGATTACGCTGCGATAACATCCGTAAGATGGCGGCAGGGATAATATTCACAAAAGGCGTAATAAAGATAATAACAACCATCATCATTATCATCAGCGCCACCGCCGCCATTATGACACATCATTACCACACAAAGGGACGTGCTGGGGTGCTCCTCCCCACACCGAGGGGTCTGCTGCTCGCTGTGGACGGAGGGAGCGAAGAAGGGAAGGCAGAGGTGGGGGGGGGGGGGTTACAAAGCCCCCTGCGCTCCCCGGAGTGGTGCTGAATGAAGGAGATTGTGAGGCTGCCTGGTCCGGGACCCCCCCAACCCCCCCCAACCCCCCCCAACCCCCGCACTCGCACTCTCAGATTATCTCCTCAGTGTGGGGGGAGGCTCTGATTATCTCTCTATTGCAATAGGGACCTCTGCAGGGCTTATCTCTGCCCTGCTCTGCTGCACGGTACACACACACACACACAGACATGCACACACACACACACACACACACACAGACATGCACACACACACACACACACACACACACACGCACACGCACACGCACACACACACACACACGCACACACACACACACACACACATACACGCAAGTACACACACACACACACACACACACGCACGCACGCACGCACGCACGCACACACACACACACACACAGACACACACAAGCAGTCACACTTTTACAAACACACATTTACACTACTTCGCAGGCACACACACAAACCACATAACCGCTCACATTTCCACACTCCTTTACACACCGTTTTGTTCACAACAAATTTTCACAATCACACAAATGTTTTTACAGTTACACACATATACAAACACACATATTGTTCACACTGACTACTGCGCTTCAAACTCTCAGACACAAACACACACTTTAAAGTAACACACTCATGCGCATTCAATATAACCATTATTTGAATAACATTACAAATGGCCCAGAAGGTGATGTAAAGTAGACAAATAAACACTCCCTGGCTAACTTACTCATCTAAAACTATAATATTCCCCCCCAAACTGGTACCCGAGTCCCTCCCTCCTGTCCTTCCCCCGGCCTCTCTCCTCTGTAAGTTAAGTGGCTGTAATAATGCTCTTGGAGCAGGCTGGCATTTGACTGGCTGCCGCCGTGCTGGGCGCCTGGCACCTTGCCCCCTGGCAACAGTCCCCTTGGCAACAATGCTCCTTGGCAACACTTACTTAGCCCCACTAGCAGTGGTGGTGAACAGCAGACTCCTGAAAGAGGACGCACATACACGCGCACACACTGGCTCTAAGATTCTTACATACATGTACGTGGATAAATACACACAAACACACACACACGCACGCACACACACACACACACACACACACACTGACCCTCCCACAAACTGACACGATAACAAAGGACAGCTGTCCTGCAGGTTGGGTCAGCGCTGTGGGCTTGCTGATGTGTACAGGTGTGTGTACAGGTGTGTGTACCTGGTGGAAGATGAGGGCCTGGCTGATGTGTGCAGGTGTGTGTACAGGTGTGTGTACCTGGTGGAAGATGAGGGCCTGGCTGATGTGTGCAGGTGTGTGTACAGGTGTGAGTACCTGGTGGAAGATGAGGGCCTGGCTGATGTGTGCAGGTGTGTGTACAGGTGTGAGTACCTGGTGGAAGATGAGGGCCTGGCTGGTGTGTGCAGGTGTGTGTGCAGGTGTGTGTACAGGTGTGTGTACCTGGTGGAAGATGAGGGCCTGGCTGATGTGTGCAGGTGTGTGTACAGGTGTGAGTACCTGGTGGAAGATGAGGGCCTGGCTGGTGTGCAGGTGTGTGTACAGGTGTGAGTACCTGGTGGAAGATGAGGGCCTGGCTGATGTGTGCAGGTGTGTGTACAGGTGTGAGTACCTGGTGGAAGATGAGGGCCTGGCTGATGTGTGCAGGTGTGTGTACAGGTGTGAGTACCTGGTGGAAGATGAGGACCTGGCTGATGTGTGCAGGTGTGTGTACAGGTGTGAGTACCTGGTGGAAGATGAGGGCCTGGCTGATGTGTGCAGGTGTGTGTACAGGTGTGAGTACCTGGTGGAAGATGAGGGCCTGGCTGATGTAGCCCCAGCTGCTGGTGGGGGACAGGTAGTGGATGAGCAGCAGGAGCAGCAGCATGAAGGCGATGCTGGCCGAGGCGTAGATGGCGTTGATCAGGAACATCATCACCGCGCATCCCAGAATCCCCAGCACACAGGTGTGCCAGGTGAAGTACCGGAACGTTGGCCTGTGCAAGGGTGGGGGGGTGGGGAGAGAGAAGGACTGCAATGAGGCTCTGCCCTCTGTCTCCTCCCCCTGCGCGGGTCTGTGACAGGTCTGTGAAAATCCCCCTACTGTGGGGATTTTCATCACTACCACGGTAAAATGTACATGAAGAGTGACAGGTTTACACACAACCCCTAACAAACGCACATCATTGAAGGACACCCAATAAAACAATGACCCCTGAACTCTGAAAGATCAAAATGTTAAAGCCAGGCAATGACATCATCCCCACACAGAAAGGCAGAGCGGGGGTTTCAAAGACCTCTCTCTCTCCTCTCAGAAAGATGGAGAAAATAAAGAACGGAGAGAGTGTGAGAGAGAGAGAGAGAGAATGAGACAGAGAGAGAGAGAAAGAGAGAGAGAGAGAGAATGAGACAGAGAGAGAGAGAGCCCACAGCAACCGCGTGGGAGCAGAACTGGACGAGCGAGAGCTCCCCTCCGCACCCGCATCCGCGCAAACACGAGCGGCGCGTTGGGGGGGGTGGGGGTGGAGAGGTGCCGGTAATTACAAGCTAAAGAGGAAAAAGCAGAGATAATGAAGCGATCCGGGGCACGGCCGGGCGACACAGGCCAAGGCTGGGCTCCACTCGGCCGGGTCATCAATCACAGGCCGACCCCAATCTCCGCCAATAACGCGGCTTCATAATAAACAGCCATTAAGCCTGTTCCTGGCTAGTGTAATTACCATTTAAATGAGTCGTCTCCATCGTCAGTTTACCCAGCTGGGAAAATTGCGCGCAGAAGAAAAACAAAAAGAAGCCTTCACGCCACGCCTGGGGGAACGGAAACAGTGAGGTGTGAACCCCCCCCAAACCCCCACCCTCAGGCTCATTCAGCGCCCCAAAACACACACACACACACACACACACACAGCCCACGCCCCCGATCTGCCACCATTTATCCACCCTCTTTCTCCTCGCTAGAATTCCATACTTTTTCCACTTCCCTCCATTTACCTTTCATTTTACAGACATTTGTTTCGGCTCACCTATCCCAGCTCTCCCCTCTCCCCCACCCCTCCCCTCTCCCCTCTCCCCCTCCCCTCCCCTGCTGGCTCCCTTCCTCTTGTTGTGGTTGTGTGCAATTATGTTAAAAGCTTGCTCGGCTCCTCGACAACTGCCCCCCCCCCGCCCCCCCCCCCCCCCCTCCCTGTCACTCTCTCGCTCTCACTCCGCCTTTCTATTTCTCTCTCTCTCTCTCTTTGTCTCTCCAATCCCTCTCGTTAGTGACAGTGCATCTCTGGCAGGTTCCCCGACCGCACTGATGTCACCCTGCAGACATCAGCAGAAAACTTCCCTGCCGAGTGCCACGTCTGTGGTGAAATGACATCACAGACCACTCACTGCCAGGCAACCCACTGCCAGTATCAACCCCCCGGCTCACAGACCACACCCGCCGACAAACCCACTGCCAGTATCAACCCCCCGGCTCACAGACCACACCCGCCGACAAACCCACTGCCAGTATCAACCCCCCGGCTCACAGACCACACCCGCCGACAAACCCACTGCCAGTATCAACCCCCCGGCTCACAGACCACACCCGCCGACAAACCCACTGCCAGTATCAACCCCCCGGCTCACAGACCACACCCGCCGACAAACCCACAGACTGTATCGACCGGCGACTGAACATCCGCCACGACCTTCACCCGACACTGAGCGCGGAGGAAGTCCCCGCCCACCAGACCCCTGGTCTGTGCTGCGCTTCTCAGTGCGGCCTGTGATCCCAGTCCAGGTGAACATCTGCTTTCGTCGCGCACGCACTCTGATTCTACACACTTCCTTTTGCAGTGCGTCACGCCCACCCCAGAGCAGCTCTCTCTGCACAATCTCTCCATCGGTTTTACATGAGCCCCCATTTCCCCTCCAACAGAAGGGGGATGTGAGCTTGGGTATCTGTGTGGAAGGGTTAACGCCCCCCCCCCCGCCCCCCTGCCCCCCCACCCCCAAATCATACGCAGCTCCATCATCGCTGGGCAAAGCTCCAAGCCCCAGCCTGAGCCATTTCAGCTGCTGAATTATCTGAACTGAAATTACAGATCAGCCGATACAGGGACTTACAGCTGTCAGTCACACACACACACACACACACACACACACACACGCTTACAGTTCACCGTCCCCGCGGATTACAGAACACCGAGCAGAGATCTGAGCAACACACTGCGTAGCGTTCAGCTGCATATTGATGCCGTTAGCTCGCTAGTTAGCGACCTAGCGCTAAAATATTACACCAATAATTCTCTGAAATGAGCAGAAGCCCTGGAACTCATTCAGGCTAACTTATTGTTTGGGAACAATGCTTGAATGGCAATTGTGCAATTTCACTGCTGTCAACTAGAATTAAACATAATTTGTGGGTGGCAGAAAAAAAATCTAAGTATGTAGTAATTTATGATATGCATAAACTCCTTCAAAGTTTCTCATTTAGGCCATTTTTCAAAGCACCTCCTGACAAACCCAAACATGGGAAAATGCAGCCGCAACACAATTCAGCGCAGCACAGTCCACTGCCCTCCCAGTGCAACCCCTGCGCTGTTACTTACGTTTACGGTGGTAGTAATCAAAGCAAACACAGCTTGATTCACTGAGGTAATGAAACGCACCGTTTTCCTTTTTATGGTCACGCTCGGCCAAACCGGTTTCCCCAATTAGAGAATGCCATACAATTCCCATCGGAATTTTCACCGGCCTCTCGCAGACGGCTGACTGCGGGGAAGCGGTCGCGGCTTCGCTCACAGTGATGCGAACTCCGCGCAGAAGAGCTCAGGTGACAGCAGTCAAATACCCGCATGTGGTGATGAAAATAATGACAAGCTGCTGAGAGCATGAATACCAATGTACACATATCCTCAGTAATAAACAGGACTGTAATTCCCACCGACGTCACCGTGAATAATCTGTCAAAATCTACTCTACAAAGAAGGGCACTGCACATAACATACTATAAGCTCGCAGGTAGTAAAAAAGTGTTTTACGCTTTTGGGTGAATTTGAGTAACATCTCACTGGACAGTGATCATAAGAGGTTGTAAGGTAAAGGCATATCCGTGGAAACTCAATAAAAACATATTTTAAATGATCGTTTTAAAGGTCACGGAATCCACGCAGGCACAGCCCGACTACTTCTGAACATGGCAGGAGAGGCACAGTGCAAATGAAACTGGATCTGTACGGGCCGGTGTTTATACAGGCACAACGTCCACAATCTGACTTCATTAGACCAGCAGGTGTGGAGAGTTCACACACACTGATTTGTGGGGTTCTGAGGGTTTATTTAAGCGTGAGAACCGTCTGACTGGTCTCCGTGTCCGCTTTGCCTCTCTAGACGTCTATGGTTTTACCATCAGTCTACCACAGAAACATCTGCGGATTTGCCATCTGTAGACCACAGAAGCGTCTGTGGTTTGACCACCAGATCCAATTCAGTGCACTGATCTACAGGGTGGGGTGGGAACAGGAGGGGGAGGGAGGGGGGGCAAAGCCAAAACCCCAGAGGAACTGCATGAAAAAATGCCTCATTTAGCTGCGCAATTGTATCCAACCATTAACACATAACTCACACACACAAGCACACCCGCGCCACCGCAGACCCTGCATTTAAACACACGCAGACGCACTAAACAAGCAGCGAAACCGCCCTCCAAAATGCTGTTTGCCACAATTCAACAGCACAAAAAAGCATCCGCCTGAGCCAAATTTTGGGAAAAGGCAATGTTTCTGCTAAATTAGTTATGCTAATTACAGCGCGTCTCTCTGAGGACAGCACGGCTAAATGGCTTTTAATTCCTTTCGCCTCAAAAGACACGTGGGAGAAAACAACAACTGCAAGGCTGACAACAAACAGCGGCAAACTAATAGAATTAAAAGGGAGAAGGAGGCAGCCGTGCTGGGGAGGGAGCGGCTGCTCTTATCAGCCCCACGCAAGACCCTCGGCAGGTCCGGGCCTGCGGAGAAATGGAGTTCAGGTTCTGCCACGGCTTAAACAGAGCGAGGCGCGGAGCGAGGCCCGGGGAGAGCATTACAATGCAGCTTTGTGCTTCTGTCTCTCAGCGTAAGCATCGCACCCAGTCCCCACCGCACACACGCGCACACACACACACACGCACGCACGCACAACACACAACACACACCACGCACAGCCACACACCACACGACAACCACCACACACACACCACACACGCACCACACACACACACACACACACACATCACACACACACCACACACACCACACACACACACAGCGCACACGCACACGCACACACGCACACACACACGACAGCACGCACACACACATGCACCACAGCACACACACACACAGCACAACAACACACAAAGCATACACACACACACACCAGCCACACACACACACGCAACAACACACACCACCACACACACACACACACACACAAGACACACACACCGCCAAGCACACGCGCACGCCCCACCGCACCGCACACGCCACCACCGACGCACACGCCCAGCGCACGCACACGCACACCAGCACGCACAGCTACGCAACTACACACGCACGTACGACACACCGCACACACACGCACGCACGCACACTCGCACACACGCACACGCCACGCATCACACACACACGCACACCACACACACACCACAAGCATCACACACACACACACGCACAACCACGCACGCACACGACACACACGCACGCACACACACCACACGCACACGCACAGCACACACACACACACACGCACACACACAAGCATGCACCAACACACACAACACACACACACACACAACGCAGCACTGCGACACACACACACAATCACACACACAGCACACACGACACACACACACAAGCATGCAACCAACACACACAACACACACACACCCACACACAACAGCATGCCAACCCGACACACACACACACACACACACAACACACAAGCACACACACACAAACACACAGAAGCACACGCACACACACACACACACACACAACACCAACACAACACTACACACAGAAGCATACACACAAATACACACACACACACACACACACAAGCATACACACACACGTGCACACACAGGCTGTTAATAATTTTGTTAATAATTTAATAAAATGTTAATTATCACAATTTCTAACCTATTAACATTATAAAAAATTTGCAACCTATTAATGTATCATAAAGACTGTTAAAATTTACAGACAATACTGTACATATTACTGCTTAATACATTTGTAACATATATTGCTTTTACATTCTGAAAACGGTGGCTTAAACCAGCAGCAGTTATGGGGAATTTCTCCAGGTCAACAGGCAAACAGCACAGATTTTTTGCTCATGCCAGCTAGTTTTTTCATTGATGTTAAGTACATAGGTGCAGTACAAATATTTACATTTTAAGTAACGTTGAGTGCCAAAGAAATTCAATGTTTTCAAACCCACCACAGCTAGTAATGGATAAAATGGACGGAGTAAACAGTAATGTAAATCCACAAAATGTCCGGTACTGCTTTCTACTAATTAGTTCCTTTTTGAAGTCCTTGTGCACAGGTGCATCTTTTCAGCCGGGAAATGCGGTTTGTTCATTTAAATTTCATCACCGTTTTACCATTTTAAATTATGATTTCAAGCACTGCATTTTTTGCAGACCCCAATGTGGTGATTAGAATTTGCATTTTATATCAAGTTCTAGTTCCGAAATTTGAGCACGACTTGATTGTGTTTGCATGTGAGAGACTGTAATTGACTGTTGGGCTACATCATTTCTGGCTTTACAGCTGAGTGCCAAGGAAAGTAACAGTCATGTTGTGCACCGAATCAAATGCTGTCATTTGGAATTTATGTATATGTATGTGTATGCAGCAGAGTTATCTTTTAAATGTTCAAATGTCTGTCCACTAAAGCGCAAATGTTTAAGGCATTATTCATGGTTTTAACAGCTCATTCAGTCTTATTCAGAGACTGAGGCTTTGCAACCAGCAGCAAACAGAATCTGCACCAACCTCTCCACATGGCCCCACCCCCAGTAAGTGATTTCAATAGACAGATTGAAACGCAACAAAGGACGCCGTCATCGCTTAAAACAAAGACAGTACTGCCGACCATGACTGGGTGGCCTGAGGTACTACGAATGTACAGATTTTGGTCGACTGAAGGGTGCAAAATGATCACTCACTCATAAGGGTACATCAGTATAACGTGCAGATTTTAGCTGCAGTCCTTCGGGCTGTGCGTTTGCACTTTGGTTCTTGGTTAGCACTAGAGCATTAGCGGTGTTTTATCTTCACTCCTTGGTGCGGGGCCGTGGTTAGTTTAATGCACTCATGGCTCTGGATAAGAGCGCTCGCTAATTGAACGTAATATAATTAATGTCATGTGCAAGATGCAGGTTGTATAACTCCAGATGCAAGCTGTGATTCAGGTTGGCGATAAAAAGAAAAAAGGGAGGAAATGGAGGAAAAGAGGATAGGAGGGAGAGAGAAATATTGAGGGCCAAAAAAACAAAACAAAAAAAACCAAAAAGAAAACAGCAACAGTTGTGACAATATGCCTGGAGAGAGAGGGTCTTCATCGGGTAAATATTCAGACAGCCAGATAATTTGTGTGTTTACACAGTGGGGGGGAAACTGGTGAATAACAGGAGTCAAAGGGTCTAGAGATGACATCTGGTGATGGACAGGTCAAAGGTCAGCGGTACCTGAAGTTGGGCGCGGATGCCCACTCGAGCGCCAAACAGGCCAGGTCCACAGCAGCGTACACCAGCAGGAAGAAGATGGTGACAATGCTGGCGATGGTGTTCAGCTTCCCGGAGAACAGCACCAACTGGAGGGCAAGAGAGCGAGAGAGAGAGAGAGTGGGAGAGAGAGAGGCAGAGCGGGTAAATGATACAAGCTGTAGCAGTGGGGACGGCGATGCAGTGAGAACTTTGAGCGGACGCTGCCCATCTTCACAGGGACAGAACCTTTGAAATTAAGAAATGGCCGTGAAACCCGACGCGTGCCGGGCGCGGGTGTGAAAATCGACATTTCCTACGAGCGGAAATATGAATGGAGCAATTACTGCTTCATCTCTCACGGGCGATAAAAGAAAGATAAGCAATCTGGCCTCGCCTGTGGAGAAGGGTGCTGCTGCACCTTATCAGCTCAAACTTGACTTCCGAGCCAATAGGGTTTCTTGCAATCGTTACGGTCCACCAGGACAACTGCGTATTGATTTAAGAGGCGAAAGAAATACTGGCACCAAACGGCAGAAAATTGGCCAACGCTGCTGAAAGAGAAAGGAGTTTCCACTTAAAACTCAAATGGAATACATCATGAGCATGACCGATTCAAGTCTCCATACAGCGTATGAGGACACCAAAGATGGCCAAAAAAGTTACAGTAAACATCTCGAATGTGCTTTTTTGCACAGACACATTCTGGCTGGCTTCATCTGGGAAAGCCAGCCAGACATTCACTTCATATCACTGCACGCGCTGGAGGCTTCCCCTGTGTTTGGAGATAATCTGGCCGCAGCGGCTTTGAAGTGTTTATCAATCCTTGTGAAGGGCCTGGACAGCGGCCGATGCTTCTTGATGACAGGCCATAGATGCACACGCGAGATTGCTGAATTTTCACCGAACTACATGTTGTTTACAGAGCAGAGGACAGCTATGACCGATTAAATACGTTTTGGAGTGTAACAAATAACAGTGCCGGTGCTAGAATGAACATGTCGTGAATTCATAAGCATTTCCCTCGCAGTAATTGTGTATAGTTCCATGACTTCCTGCCACTTGACCATGTCCTGCTAACGACGTACAGTATACTTAATACCCAGGTCACACTGAGGGCGCTCCCTACCTAACGAAACTTACTGGGGCTGAAATTGGGAGTGGGAGGAGCACAGGTCTGAGTAAATTAATCAGCCCGCTCCAGAGGAACATCCCGCTAAGACATTCAGCAGCGTGGCGAGGCGCCCTACAGCCCGGACTGAGCCTGGACCGCGCCCTACAGCCCGGACTGAGCCTGGACCGCGCCCTACAGCCCGGACTGAGCCTGGACCGCGCCCTACAGCCCGGACTGAGCCTGGACCGCGCCCTACAGCCCGGACTGAGCCTGGACCGCGCCTACAGCCCGGACTGAGCCTGGACCCGCCTACAGCCCGGACTGAGCCTGGACCGCGCCCTACAGCCCGGACTGAGCCTGGACGCGCCTACAGCCCGGACTGAGCCTGGACCGCGCCCTACAGCCCGGACTGAGCCTGGACCGCGCCCTACAGCCCGGACTGAGCCTGGACCGCGCCCTACAGCCCGGACTGAGCCTGGACCGCGCCCTACAGCCCGGACTGAGCCTGGACCGCGCCCTACAGCCCGGACTGAGCCTGGACCGCGCCCTACAGCCTGGACTGAGCCTGGACCGCGCCCTACAGCCCGGACTGAGCCTGGACCGCGCCCTACAGCCCGGACTGAGCCTGGACCGCGCCCTACAGCCTGGACTGAGCCTGGACCGCGCCCTACAGCCCGGACTGAGCCTGGACCGCGCCAGCGCCAGCTGGGGGAGACGCACGGAGCGACAAATAAATGGCCACGGCTCTGAAATCCTCAGCTGCTGGATCACACTGGGAAAAGCGATAATTACAGACAACCGGGGCTGTCCAGCATTTGCAAATGTGGCTCTATGCATGCTGGGATATTATCTGCTTCTCTAATGCTGAAGCATCGCGTATACATGCTTTGCATACACCCAGGTGTTTCCATCTTTTGTTCACCAACTGTTTTGTTCACCACACGCATGTACGCACGCACGCACGTACGCACGCACACACACACACACTGACACAGACACACACACGCAGCCTGTGCATTTTTCAGTTAAGTAAGGTTTACAACTGAATTTAAATTGCATTCCATTTCCTTTCTTTTAAATTCAAGTTAAACAGTGCTTTGGCAAATTCACCTCAATATAAAACAGTGCAGCATTGGGACTCAGAGAAAAAAGCCATATGATTAAAGAAAACAATTAAATGTGTGCCTGGCTGGAGCTGAGATGCAAGTGACAATATTATCGCCTCTCAGCAGGGGGAAGCAGAACTTACCTTTCTAAACTCACGAGGCCAGCTTAAAACAAACATGAACATGTGAACATCCTAGCACACACACGTACCCACGCACACACACACACACACACACACACGTGCCCACACACACACGTACCCACACACACACACACACACCACACACCAGTCCAACACACACACCACACATGACACACCACATGCATGCATGCACGTGCAGCCAAACATGCACACACAGCAGCACACACAGCACACCACACACACAATGCAGCAACCACCGCAGCATACACACACACACATGCACTGCAGGCACACACATGCATGGTGGGAAAAAATACACAAAAAAACACATCCAAATGCACACGTTTACTCACACACGCATTTCCTCACAGCTGGTTTGTCTGCTGATTGGTCAGCTTTGTTCCTGTGTAGGTGGGGAGGTAATGACCAGCAGGAGTTATTTTCTCTTTAATGGGAATGACTCTTTGTCGCGGTCCTAATTGCGTCTGAGGAAAGGGGCTAGTAATGGAGCTAATCTCCGGTTTAACAGAGTGACAGGTGACAGAGCATCCTTAACATAATCACTGCCACAGGAGAGGAGTAAGCGAGTGAGGTCTGTGTTTGGAGTGCGCTTAACGCAGTCTCTCACCGCCTGTCTCTCTGTCCCTCCCTCCCTCTCTCTGCAGCGAGACGGACTGGAACACTGCCAGGCTCCCAGACTGCTCTCTGAGACGCAGACGGGCCCAAACAGGATCACACCTGCCATCTACTCGCCGGCTGCCAATCAGAGGCCCCCCGGGGTCGTTAGACACCCGACCTTTCTGCTTTCGGACCTCGCCTCCAACAATGACTAATTACTGAAGACCGCTTGCCTATTAATCAGGCCTGTCCCAGGGCAGTTTTAGTAGCATTGATCTAGTCCTCACGACGGCACTGCTGCGCTCTCGGTCAATAGCAGGTCACCCCCTCATCGTTACAAAGCCTCCACTCACGATTCGATCCGAGGGCAGTTCAGTATCACACAACAAACTCTTTGAGGAGCTTTAAAACGGCCGATATGACGTTGAGGAACATCAAAATCAGGAGCCGCTACAATTTAGAGAATATCAGAGCTTTTTGTTTACAGGACAATGGATTTCAGAGACTGAGCATTAGCAGAATCAATAGGCTTTTACCAGAGTAAAAAGCCTAGAGTCATAAAGAGTCTGTTTTGTATATTAAACACATCGCCCCCTCCCCACCCCCCCATTGGATACCTTTCTCTCTGTGCATCTCACTTTGCCTCTTGGGCCCCTCCAGGAGAGTAACACCCATCAGTATCTGTCAGCTCTTAAATGGTTTGCCCCCCCCCTCCCCCTGTCTCTCTCTCACTGTGTTTGTTTTACAAGTCAGACGATTAGCATCTCACTGGTGTCAACCCGTGAATCATTTTAATGAGGAGAAAGCCTGCGCAACCAGCGCTAATACTAGCCATCCCGCTAACGATCTCCTGCTAATTGTGCCCCAGTGAAGGACCACCTCCCCTGGGGTGCACCCCCTGGGCCCATCCCCCCTCCCCCCCCCCCCACCGCCACCACCCCTGCCACCCCCCTCTGAAGAGAAGAGAGCAGGAGGGAGGATCACGCATCCTCTCCCCCCTCTATTAAACTGCAGTCAGAGTGTGAAAGGTAGGGGGCATTTTTCCACACTCTGAGGCACATAACTCACCGCACCTGACCTCTCCTCCACCGTAACACCCCCCCCCCGCCCCGGCCCTCCCCCCGGCCCTCCCCCCTCGCCAAGCCACCCCTCACAAACGCGCAGCCCCGCGTAACGTGTTCACTCAGCTTCCAGTATGGCACACACGGCACTCGCCATCGGTAGACTGCATCTAAAAATATCACAGCTAATTAGTACCGCAAAGTGCCTCCCCAACAGCTAAAACGAACAATTAATGATAATTGCAACATAATTACAATTTTTGCTTATATTTACAGAATACAAAAATGTGATATTAAAAAAAAAAAGTGCGGCTACTCCTGGTTCGCATGCTATTGAATGTCCTCAGCTGCAGGGAAACACACAGTGATATTTTCACATTTGTAAAGCACTGCTGATTGCCATTTGCCATTAAAGAGTTTCTTCAACAAAGTTTAGCTGATCCAGAATCAGTAGCCTAAAGGCCACCACCAAGAAGGCTAAAGCAGTGGTACCCCACAATGGTTTCCCACAATGTGCCTTACGGTGTTTACAGTGAACTACTTCCAAAGGGAGTTTCAAAACACTGCAAACAGTGCTGAGCAAACTGCTCAGCCATGACGGGAAATCTGCCTGAACTCACAGCAGGAACAGAACATGACGGGCAGAGTCCAATCAGGAGTCATGCCAGAGGGTGAAAAGCTGTGAGATTTCACCTCAGCTGCACTGCAGAAGGATGCCAGCGGTGGCGCTCTCGCTCTCCCTCACCTGCACGAGGAACCAGGAAATGAGCACGGAGGTCCAGGGGTTCCCGCTACGCGAGGTCCTCTTGGCCGGTGACAGCGCTTTGCCTGCAGGGGGCGACAGAGGCAGGCGAGGCTAGACAGCTCTGTCACTCGCAACGAACTGGACTTCGACGAATCGGCCGTCACTTACACTCGCTTACTTACGGACGGAGGCGGGAAAAGAAGAAAGAGCAGGAGAGGAATACGGGCAGACAAGAAGAATGAGAAGAGAAAAGATAAGATAAGGGGGGAAAAGAAAGCGGTGTGTAGAAGGCAAGAAAGAGCTAGCGGAGGAGAGCTGACCCTTTGGCCACGCTAGATGGATGGAGGAGGGTGGAGCTGGCAGCACTTTCGGCCGAGCGGACCATCCATCACTCAGTGGGCACGGGGTACAGCGCTAAGGTCGGATGGAGGAAGCACAACACATCCGTCACGCCTCCCACAGCGGGGCTCTCCTTCCACCGCGCCGACGGCTTCAGGAGAGACAGGACAGGGGGGGGGGGGGCACCAAAGCCTTTCGCTGTAGAGCAGGAATGAGCGCAGGACTGACCGTGGGCTCCAAAGAACCAACATGCGCACACTCACACGCGCTGCCTTTAGGTTTCCATCTGATGAGTTCAGAAAATATACCAAACCTGGAAGTTATTAACACAATCGTTCCATTAATGCTTCAGAGAGCAGGTTTTTAGGAATGTTCTTTTTTAATTCAAGTCAGTGTTCTAGAACTTTATTGCCCTCAATTGCCAGTAGTGATTGTGACATGAGCATTAGAATGTTCAGTTAAGAACATTCTAATCACATGCTTGTGATCTCACACTTGAAAGGGTTAAGCACCGTGCCTAGGGAAGCAAGGAGAACAGAACAGAGGAGAGCAGAAAGGGAGTGAATAAAATAAGTAGGAGAGAGAAGAGTAGAGCACAAGGGACTTACCGAACAGGTCGTCCCTCGCCAGGGCGTACAGGATGCGGGACGCCCCGATCAGGTTGCTCATGGCAGCGGAGAGGGTGGAGGAGTACACGCCGATGGTCACCAAGGGGTGCCACACGTTAATGTCCCGCAGGAAGCTGTAGTCCCTCTGCAACAGGATGCTGAGGAGAGACGAGCGAAAATGAGGCTCCCCCACCACCGCGAAACCGCAGGCCTACAAAGACCAGCGTCCACCGAGCCATAAGCAGCCAGGGGTGACACGCAGAAATCAGACCAACTCAAACGATGACAGATCCGGGACGAAGACTCCGGCGAACAGAAGCCAGAGAAGCCATTACTGTAATGAGCGTCCCGGCGGAGCGGCGGCTGTGATCGGGGCCCCCGGGGGAAGCGCTCGGCAACGGAGGGAGCCCCACCGCGGCGCCGGCCACAGCGGCCGCAGAACACCGCGGCCGGACGCAGGAACACACACACACCGCACAGCGGGCAGCACACCACAACCACGCAGACACACACACACACACACGCACACACACACACACGCACACCACCGACACTCACACGCACACGATCGCATCATCAGACACACAACACACGACTGACCTCATCGACACACACACGCAACACACGCATCCAGCACACTCCATCGACAACAGCACACGCATCTCAGCCACACTCCCAATCAGACAAAACAGCAGAATGGAACGGTCTATCAAAATACTGCATGCTTTATTTGTGCATTAAGGAAGAAAGAAAGAAACACTCCACAGATCCTGGGATGTGTCGCTGTCATTGTGAGGTTTGGTGATTCAACTCGGCATAATTGCAGCAGCGGCCCAATTACAGTTAATTGATGTCTAATTACCACTAATGATGATCCTAAAAATACATGTTTACACAAATGTACAGAGTTTCACAAATTCATGCCTCTAAAATGTTGTCATTTACGGTCACTCGATGGTCTTCTCAGTTGTACACTCAGCATCACATTTACAGGGACAAATGTCTCTCTCCTCTCCTCTGCCACGCTCACTCGTTCTCTTAACCTGCCTCTCTCTCTCCTCCCTCCTCCTCCACCCCTCCCACCCTCTCCCCACCCCTCTCCTCCCCTCTGAGCAGATACACACTTTCACAACACCATCACCACTTCTCCTGCAGTGAACAAGAGTGGACTTCTGTGTTCTCCAAGCCTATGACTATGTGTATGTGCGTTTGCTTTCAAAGGAGCATGCTTGACAGCGTAACTGCGCAAGTATGAATGGCTGAGCGTGAGTATGTGTGTATGCATGTGCGTGCGCAAGTGTGCCAGTGAGTGTGTGCAAGAAGGTATATTTATGTACATATGCTCCAGTGTATATGTAACTGTGTGTGTGCGCGTGTGTGAGCATGTGTGGCAGCATGTGGTCAGGTCCGATCTGCAGCTCTCTGGGAAGTAGCAGAGCGACGGGCAAAAGGTGACGGAAGCCCTGGGCTGCAGTTGGTGACATCAGGACGGAGTGTTAGTCTCGGCGAATGAGGTCACCGTCTGAGACAGGAGCAGCGAATGAGGCTCCAGCTCTCCTCCTCCCCGCTCAGACACAGCCCTTCTGGACGCGCTGCCTTCTCTGTGTAAGAGGCAATTTGCTTATTGATCGCAGCGTTTGGAATGGCAGGGACACACTGAGTGCATTAGTCTCAGAGAGGGAGGGAGGGAGAAATGGAGAGTGCTCAGTTCACATTACACAAAGCAGGCTCCATTAATCAGTTATGAGCTCTGCCGTTTTCTTCCCCCCTTTATTTGTCAGCATTGGGCACCCCCACCATTCGCTGGTATCTCAGCCCAGTAAGCAAAGCAAATAAAGAAGTCTCGCTGTTCCCGTAAGCGCAAAGCACGCTGGGAAACACTGAAGCATTACCTCAAGCCTGCTCAATGGTCAGTAGCTGGAGATGGATGAAGCACAGCAACAATCCAAGAGATCAGGACCATGACCATGACCACAACCGCGGGGGTACAGTCCTGCCACAGGTCTCGCTCGGTCCCCTCTGCCTCTCAGCCCCAGTCTACCTCTCTCCTAATTAATACTCCCATCACGTTTCTTTCAGGTTGAGCAAGTTTAATAGTTATCATCACAGACCTATTAAGTATTGTTTGGTCGATACAATGATCTGAACTCACAATCATTCCACACGAAAACAGAAGGAGGAGGAGAACAAAACCTATGAGCTTCTTAAACAGCGGCTTTGAGATGAGTTAGTACTAACTGAGCACCTGTGTGTGTGTGTGTGTGTGTGTGTTTGTGTGTGCGTATGGGTGTGTGTGTGTGTATGGGTGTGTGTGTGTGTGCGTGTTTGTGTGTGCGTATGGGTGTGTGTGTGTGCATATGGGTGTGTGTGTGTGTGTGTGTGTATGGGTGTGTATGTGTGTGCGTGTTTGTGTGTATGGGTGTGTATGTGTGGGTGTGCGTATGAGTGTGTGTGTGTGTGCGTATGCATATGGGTGTGTATGTGTATGCGTACGGGTGTGTGTGTGAGCGTGTGTGTTCGTATGGGTGTGTGTGTGTGTGTATGGGTGTGTATGTGAGCGTGTGTGTATGGGTGTGTGTGTGGTGTATGGGTGTGTATGTGAGCGTGTGTGTATGGGTGTGTGTGTGTATGGGTGCGTGTGTGTAGTGTATGGGTGTGTGTGTAGTGTATGGGTGTGTGTGTGTAGTGTATGGTGTGTGTGTGTGTTGTATGGGTGTGTGTGTAGTGTATGGGTGTGTGTGTTGTATGGGTGTGTGTGTGTGTATGGGTGTGTGTGTGTTAGTATGGTGGTGTGTGTGTGTATGGGTGGTGTGTGTGTTGTATGGGTGCGTGTGTGTGTGTATGGGTGTGTGTGTAGTGTATGGGTGTGTGTGTGTGTATGGGTGTGTGTGTGTGTGTATGTGTGTGTGTGTGTATGGTGGTGTGTGTAGTGTATGTGTGCGTGTGTGTGTGTATGGGTGCGTGTGTGTGTGTATGGGTGTGTGTGTAGTGTATGGGTGTGTGTGTGTGTATGGGTGTGTGTGTGGTGTGTTGGGTGCGTGTGTGTGTGTAGTGTATGGGTGTGTGTAGTGTATGGGTGTGTGTGTAGTGTATGGGTGTGTGTGTGTGTGTGTGTGGGTGTGTGTGTGTGTGTGTGTGTGTGTGTGTGTATGGGTGTGTGTGTAGTGTATGGGTGTGTGTGTGTGTATGGGTGTGTGTGTGTGTATGGGTGTGTGTGTGTATGGGTGTGTCGCAGTGGTTATTAATCCCCCTGATGGCTGGCAGAGAGCTGAATAAATCTGTGTGCGTTTGACATTTTCAACCGCTGCCCGAGAAAACAAAGACCTCATAAAAAGCATGACAGCACAGTGTAATGGGAGGCTGGGAGCACCGACAGGAGAGAAATAAGAGACTCAACAACTGAGCAGGGACTGCAGGACTGCAGAAAGACAACCACACACACACACTCACACACACACACGCTCACAGACACACACACACACGCGCACATACGCACACTCACACACACACACACACGCGCGTGCACGTACGCACGCTCACAGACACACACACACACACGCACATACGCACACTCACACACACATGCATGCTACGCTCACATACACACATACACACACTCACAGACAGACACGCTCACACACACACGCACGCTATGCACACAGACACACACGCTCACAGACACGCACACACGCACACACAGACACTACTCACATTCATTCAGTGCGATTTACTGAGGCGCCCCTGGACCACACTCACTCTTGAACACGCATGAATGAATAAACTGTTATAAATCGTCCTTTTAGTTTTGGTCAGGCTTCTGTGGAGGCTTTTAAAAAAAGATCCATTTTTGTAAGCATAAGGTAGAAGCTCTAACCATACAGAATTATACAGTAACCTTTCTCTCAGTCAACACTGTGTAGCAGACGTCTTCTCATGCATGGTAAACACTATACTAATTGTTACATCACACCAGCTGCAAATGTCAGCAATACACCATTATCACCAATGGATACCGTTAAATTTAAAAACCTTAGCAGGAAATCGATTTATGTTGATTTTGGCAAACAAAACCAAATTATAAATATTTTGTTAAAATCAGAGAAAAAATGTCCTCACAGTCTGAACTACTGACAAGTGACCAGATCGCTTACTCCTAACTGTAAGGAGCTATATAGGCTATAAGGAGTATTCTCCATTATGTAACATATTCTCCATTATGATTTTTTATCATTCCTTTGGTATCTTCAGAGTAACAACAAGAATCGGTGGATAGAAAAGTTTACGTGACGTATGAAATTTTCTCAGATATGAAATATGCTAGGATGCGAATGTACTGTCGGCTAAATGACAAAACTGGATTAGCGAGCTGGTAGCCAAGCTGAACAATAACCACTACTATCGCTCTTACTGCAGTCAAGGCAGACCAACTGCACAGCGGTGGTATCATAAAACACACTATAACATAAAAAACAGACATCAGCCAGTTAAGTGCATTTTAACCCCCTGCCCACACCTCCAGTTTTTTCTTTCTTTCTTTACTCTAATGTCAATAAAAAATTGACATTAGATATTTTACATCCAGTGAATGTACACTGCCTGGCCAAAAAAAGTCACCGTTTGGATTTTTTGGACAGTGCCCACTGTACAAGCCTCTGGAGGCAGTGTTATGATCAGGGGTTGCATCAATTGGTCAGGTCTAGGCTCAGCAACGTTATGCGGCAATAAAATGAAGTCAGCTGAGTACTTGAATGTACTGAATGACCAGGTTATCCCATCAATGAATTTTTTTCCCCCTGACGGCACGGGCATATTCCAGGACGACAATGCCAAGATTCATCGGGCTCAGATTCTGAAAGAGTGGTTCTGGGAGCATGAGGAATCATTTTCACACATGAATTGGCCACCACAGAGTCCTAACCCCATTGAAAGTCTTTGGGATGTGCTGGAGAAGACTTTACGGAGTGGTTCGACTCTCCCGTCAATACAAGATCTTGGCCAAAAATGAATGCAATTCTGGACGGAAATAAATGTTGTGACGTTGCATAAGGTTGTCGAAACAATGCCACGACGAATGCGCACCGTAATCAAAACTAAAGGCGGTCCAATGAAATATCAGTGTGCGCTACTTTTTTTTGCCAGGCAGTGAATAGAAGAATAAAAATACGAAAGCAGAACAATGGCCAATGCGCGTGCTGCAGGCCTTCGTATATCGCCGATTACGGCCAATTTGATCGGTAAATGCTGTCAAGGCTGCTGCCGCGCAATTACACACGCCTCAAGTAACACTCAAGTCACATTAAACGAGAGAGGCGTGCGAGTCTCCAGCGCGGAAGAGGATGTGCGACTGTAAATACGCAGTTTGACAAAATGCCGCTAACAGCCATGTTACTGAAAGAAACGGAGACGGTAGTGATAGCCATTACTGTATATCGACTGACTCAGGATGTCCGTAGTTACCTATAGATTTCCCGCATTAAGTAACAAGTAAAATATAAAAATGTCTGTGTGTAAAAATAAGATGCTAATGTGAAATGGGGGCCATTAGGACAAACTGGATGGAACAGATATAAATTTGGAATTAACATTTGTAATCGTAAGGGTTTGCCGACACTTATTTGAAAATACGGTCCAAATGACAAAATTCTGGCAGTGGAAGCCTGGTGCATTAGCAAAGTGAAAATAAAGTTGACCTTTTACCATTTAATCATCTAACCATATCAAAATAATGGCATTTCAAGTAAATCATATCGAACACTACACCGTTCTGCCAAACACATTATTTTTCAAATGGCCTAACTGTAACCAAAGGAGAATGTTTTCATTGTACATTACAGAAAGATAAAAAAAACTGGAGTATAACTACTATTATTACTACTACGTCCATGAATTTCCAGCCTGCTCATTGCCATGCAGAATATGGGCAAAACCTTGTCGGTGCTATGGCATTGCACTACAGCAACTCCAGCAGGTAACCGTATGTCCCAGGCATTGAGATTTTCTGACTATGGTGCACAACAGGTCATACACTTTCCATCCCAAAGCTGAGGAAATTATTTGTAGGCACTCTAAAAAAGAGAAATTAATAACAATTACCGTCACGGGCTGTATAATTCATTACTGTTGCATAGCCTACCATTAATTCTCTTCGCGATTTATCGCACGACTTCCATCCTGATAAAGAAATGATCAATAATTAAGGATACATTTCCTAAAATAAATGGCAGTAAACGCCCGCATACCAGCTTCCCGCAAAAGCAACCTACGGAATTATCCCTCATTTAAATGTTCACTTTCTCGTCGAGACCGACAGACTGGCTAAATGCCAACTTTTCCGCGAATAGCCTACAATAACGCAAGTGTGCATCGAGTTCTTGGTGCAAGCTAAAACTAGCTACCGAACCTCCCCAGTAAGTATGTGAATGATTTTTAGATAGAATCAAACAAAGATAGATGATTTCATAATCCCGATGTGCTCGATTTTCGAACAACAGAGTAATTAAACTCATTTACTGCAACTAGGCTGTGACAGCCAGCAATCTGTTGTCAATTAATTGCATGTCGTGAAGTTAAACGAATGTCTATTTTTTTTTATTATTTAACCTAATTTACTGTCGCCAAATGTGCATGTTATGCCAATTTCGATAGTGAAAAATAAAATGAAATGTAACCAGTGAAATCTTACATGTCGGTCATAAAAAAAGCCGACTCGTCGAAAGAACTCATTTTTTTGCATAGTGACATTTTGAAATTACTTCATGAACTGCCATTCCCGACACGACCGCGGTTTATCCGACCTTTCATGTACGCCTCTCCTTCAGTGTAGGAGGTCGGTTATACGGGAGTTCGCTGTGTAGGCCTACTTAGTACAAGGGTCGCCTACTAACTTCATGTTTAGCTGAAAACCATTTAAAATAAAAAATGTGGTTTTAACCACATTTGAGAACTGTAAAGGAGAGGATAATTAAACTATTACTGTTTTTGAAGAAGAAGAAAAAAAAAACCCATTAAAAAACCGTATGAGGATCAGTCTAAAACTTGTTTGGGTTTGGAGTAGCTGAGTCTCCTACATACCTGGAATGTAGGGGAAAACGTTCATAATCCACACACAAGGAGAACATTTGGCTAACAGCCATGTTAGTTTTTAAAGTGTCTCTTCTTTTATGTTTTGTTTTAATAATGAAGATTGGTTGAACACATTTTATCACCTAAGTGTTTCAAGAATTTTAAGGACAAAGCTGTAAACACAAATTGCTCTGAAACAAAGTCAATTTATCATGGGTAATCATTAAAGAGGCATTTTTATATATGATGTGAAATATGAGGCTTACATTTAACAACTACAATAGTAATAATAATAATAATAATAATTATATTTTTCAGACACCCTAAAACAGTGATCATCAATTTGTAAGTTATATTTTAACAGGATATTTCAAGACCAAGAAGAACATACACATTCCTATGTACAGAACAGTAAATGAGACATTAAGGATAAACCGTCATCAGGCTAATGAAAGAAGCAGTACCGTGCTCCAGCCTGCACTGTGAATGAGAAGGAAGGTTCAGTGTGTGGCACACTTTCAGCTTGTTGGTCTGGGGGGGGGGGGGGGGGTGGTGGTGTGGGGGGGGGGGTATGGGAGAGAGAATCGAGGTTTGGTGCTGCATACGTCGCCATTCCTCACACTAAATCCGTAATGTAAATCATTGATCGCATTGCTGCCCAGAAATGAGCTCCAGGAAGAGAGCTAAATAAAAAGTACTAAAAAGCATGATAGATGGAAATTACTTCTTGCCTGTGGGTGGGTGCGTTGGGGGGCGGGGGGATTATGCTGAACGCTGGAATTAAACAAGTCTGAAGGCCTAGAATTTCAATCATATATATATTTGTGTATTTGTCTTTTGAGCAAACCCTAGGAGTACTACTGCAGAGTCCTTCAGGTTCAAGGAGTGCTGTTGTCTCCGGTGAGAACAGATCTTCATTGTGACCAGAAAAACTAAACGGAACAAACTCAGCCCCACAACTTGGAGGACCCAACTTAACCTTGACCTGAATTTGACCCAAATTGAAAAATTCTCTTCATTTGAATCGCCAAGAGAAAGGAGGAGGAAGACAGGGGGAGGGCATGATTGTGCGTCCCTTGGGGATGGGAAATTGGCCTCCTACCAGGGGGTAGGGGTGTTTCATGTTGCTATGGGTTACAGATGTATCTGCGTGACAGCAGAGAGGTGGGCTCCTTGCCTTACTCGAACACAGCGCTGTTGAGGTGAACCAAGGCTACAGCAGAAGGGGCCTCCGTGCCTTATTGGTGATGCTACACATTTGTATTTCTTATGTTCTTCCCCACTGTACCTCACTCTAGATGAGAGTATCTGCTAAGTGAGTGTAATGTAATGTAAATGTAATGTAAGCAATCTGAGGGCAATTCCTCCAACAGCCAAGGATTTCCAAATGTCAGGCTTTACGCTCCAAGAGGACTAGACATCGGTTCCTCGACCTCGATCGAGGTCAGTGCGGCGGCTACGACACACAGACAAGAAATGCACTTAAGCTTCCATCACCTCTTCCCTCCAAAGGCCCCTCCATTAGTCAGTGCTTTTAAAGGAGGTGGCAAAGCAGCCATTTAAGCTTTCATGGACAAATTCCACATCCTCGTCATGAAATGTTCAGGAACACTCGACGCACCTCTCTCCCGGCACTCGAAACGATGACACACTCAAACGCGCACTTCAAGTCCCTGGATGGCAAGGCCTCCGACATCCCTCAGTGTTTACAAGCGATACACCGAGTAACAGGAACCACATTTGCTTTTTGAGTGTAAAAACAGATCAAATAAATATTTCACAACGAGAAAAGGGTGAGAGAGAAAGAGGATCCTTTGCCCTGATAGAGTGGGAGAGACGCACACTGATGCACACACACGCACACACACACACACACACACACACACATTTAACTTAAGAGCTCCCTGGGGCTGCGGCTGCTGCTGAGGATTATTAAATGGGATCAATAGCTCACAAGCCCACTAAAGATCTCTCCTTTTCTCTCCGTCTCCCTCCCTCCCTCCAATCTCCATTCTCTCAATGACACCGAGAGTGGAAGTGGCTGGATGAGTCTCCCTCTCCCTCTCTCTCTCTCTCCCTCTCTCCCTCTCCCTCTCCCTCTCCTCTCTCTCTCTCTCTCTCTCCTCTCTCTCTCTCACACGCACACGCACACACGCGTGCGGAGGTTTTGCAGAGGCAGTGAGCAGGGAGTTGAGCGGAGGTGAACGTTAAACGGGGGAAGCGGGGCTATGCGGGCTCCGGATGATCCCATCGGACACGCTGCGCAGGGAGGACTCGCTCAGGCTTGGACCCGGCCCACTTCAGCAGGGCACCGCACAACAACAGAGGAGAACAAGCTCACTGCCTCCCAGAGATAGCACCAGAACAGAGAGAATGACAGAACAACTACAGACCTGCGCTATGTGCTGGCCTGATAGCAGAAGAACAGAGGGGGAGAGAGGGAGAGAGAGGGGGGGGGGGGGCAGAGAGAAGGGTGGGGACAGCAGGGAGAGAGTTTGGGCTGTAGAGTGTTGGACTTGTTGCCTCACAATGTCTGGCATCACTTCAACCCCCCTCCCCCCTTGAACACGAACCAGCAACACAGTGCAAGAGAAAGAGAGAGAGACAGATAAGAGAGGGAAGGAAAGAGAGGGAGGGAGGGAGCCAGGAGCTCACACACACAAGGCTGTATGTTGGAGATAGCAGAACAAAAGAGGGATGGGAGATTATAATTAATATAATTATCCACACAGTAATTAATACATAAGCTCCAAACGCATGCAGGGATTTATCAGAGGGTCACCAAGAGAGGGGTGTACAGAGTATAGACACACACACTCCGCTTCTGATAAACACACACACGCACACACTCCCTCAGCTCCTCCTGCACACAAACTCTCCCTCAAACCCGTGTGCACTCAACCTCTCTCTGTCCCTGTCTCTTTCTCACACTCCTCAATTCAAGTTCATTCAATTCAAATTCAAATTACTGAAAGGGTTTCACAATGGACGGCATTGAGGGTGACACCACCCTTTCACACGCGCACGTACGGGCACACTTGCACATGTGCGTGTGGACACACAGTTACACACACACACACACACACACACACACACACTCACACACCCTCCCGTTCTTCCAAAAAGACACTAACACGACACTCTCCCTCTCCCTCTCCGCCACCCGTACGCTCCACTGCTCCCCATAACGGAAAGCCAGGAGAGGGAAGCAGAGGGAAGTGGAGGGGAGCAGGGGGAAGCAGAGGGGAGCAGGGGGAAGGGGGACAGGCGGTATTGGATTTTAATCTGGAGCACAGGGGCTGTGAGGGGCTGGGAGAGCCTGGCACAGCGGGCTATCCGTCTCCACTGCAGTCCTGTCAGGGGGTTAATGGGCTCCTTATCTCCCACAGAGCATCATCACTGCACAGAGGGACTCCAGCGCACCCCTCCCTCCCCCCAGCCCTGCTGGCCCAAATTCCCCATCCCGTGGCCCGCGTTGGGAGAGTCCGCAACCCGCGACTCGCTACCCAGCATACACCGGGCCACCCCGCTATCATACACTCCCATGCCCACCCACAGACTCCACAACCCGCGACCAACGGCCCCCTTGGCACAGACTACCCGGGACACTTCGACTCGACAGACACTAGGACAAGAGCCATCAGGCTAACCTCACCCCCTGCATTCAGACATGCTGGGATATAAGACACGATCCAGAAGAGAAGATGCACTTTTATTGAACCCTGTGGAGGGTAATCTGACCTCTGTATTTAGCCTGTCCTTGCCACCCGGGAGCAGTGGGCAGCCACAGGGCAGCGCCCGGGGACCCACTCTGGCTCTGAGGCCAGTGCCTCGGCAGGAGCGTAGCCTAGCCTAGCATGTGAGAGAAGCCAGGAGCACCGGGACACAGGGAGGACAGGCAAACCCCACGCCCGGGATGCGGGACCCAGAACCTCCGCCCTGCGAGGCAGCAGCGCAGACCACCGCGCCGCCGCGCCGCCCTAACCAAAGACATAACTGACATTTTCACTTCATTTAGTTTAAGTTTCCCAATAAAGCAACAGCAGTTATTTGAATCTGCTGACAACTGGTTAAGGTTTATAAGGGCACAGCAATGTTTAGTTGGGACCCATTGTCAGCAGATTCAAACAACTGCTGTTGCTTTATTGGGTAACTTGATTGCATCAGCTGTACAAGTGAAAATGTCATGTCTTTGCTTTGGGCAAATACTCTGCACTTTAGCAAAAATCTGTTCCACCACTGATGCAGCAAGACCTTCCATCAAGCTGAAGATAACATCATTAGTTTGAGCCTTCCTTTGTACCAATATATTGTATCAGTGGAAAATAAACCAGATACATGCATTTTAAATCCTAGATTTACTGGTCTGGCCTGTTAACCTTAATATACCCACATAGGTTCAAATGCTGCAATCAAAAAATGCTAAATTACATTCATGCTACAAATAGGTATACATGTTAAATGACAATAGTAAGATTACTCAATAATTTTTCAGAGAACAGAGCTTTTTGAGCGTAGTGTTTTCAATGGCTAACTTGAGCAAAACAGCTTCTAAACACTAGGGGGAGCAACAATCACACGTTTGTAACAGTGTAAGACTGCCATCTACTGGGAGCAGTCAATATGGCTCGCATTTCAGAAAAGAAATGTACAAACACAAAGAAATACTGTATATTCAGACTACTTGATGGAAGAGCCATGTCTATAGGACAGCAATGTGAACTGAAAGACATTTTAATAAACCTACAAAAGTGAAAAGCGCATAATTATTCTTCATTTAGCCATTGTCACCAATTAAAAGTAATCTGATAAACAAATACAATTTCTGATCTGAATGTATTGTCCAGACATACACAAAAGCATGAAGGTCTGAGTTTTAGCCATTTTATTGTTTTTACGAAATACAATTTTTGTAACAACATTAAAATACTTTTTAAAAAAAATAAATAATAAGAACCTGCCATCCAATAAAAGTGATATTGCTGCTGTGATGTCAGGGGTGGCTAATTAAGCCCATAAACTGAAGATGTCTCACAGTCCTGGCTGGAAACTATGAATAATTAAAAAAAATAAATGAGAAATAAATAAATACTGCATTTGTTACTGAGCAGTAAACAGGCCCTGGTAATTTTTGTTTCTCAAGAGGCCAACAGAAAACCAGCTGTGTGTTTGCTAATGAACTGTAAGAATATAAACACAAAAAAAATATTTTATGCAATTTTGACGGTTTGCTATAGAAATATCTGGAACTCAAGCATCACTATGCATTTATTTATAATGCAGTATTAATATAAAACATCTTTGTGACAGCTCTCTAGCCCTATACAAATAAAACTGAAATGAACTAATATTTGTTTCCATGGAATGAGAGCAAATTATATTGTAAATTCACCTAAATGCTTTTTTCTCCACCTGTCCAAAAACATTACACACAGGTGTGTCTTGTTCTGATAAGCACAGTAATCCACCGTCCCAAAATAAATCCTGCTCTTTCAGGTAGTTTTATTTATTTATTTTTCTTAAGCCAGAGAGTACGGCTTTCCAGCACAGAGCTCAGGTGCTGCAGAATGGTTTTCTTCCGTCTTTGCAAACTTGTGTTAGTTATGCCATTTTGCAACATCATTGTTTGACTTGGCTTTACCTGTGAATGTATTCTGCAGTGTGCGTGTAGAGAGGCCGTTTCATCTCCAGGACTATAAACATCATAAAGACTTCCCTGATCCGGTCCCAATGGCCGTTGTACTCTGATTCCTTGACCAATAAAAGTCTAAACATGCAGACTGGAATGCCCCAGGAGTGTCCACTGCACCCCAGAGCCTGATGTGGTGGTTTCTGAAGTGACAACAGCCTGCCCCCTCGCCTGCCCACTTCCTCTTCTCTTTGGAGGAACTCGGAAATCTGGCACTTCACTATTCATCTTCCTCTTACAGCTCGTCTGAGCAAAGTGGTTCCTCTACAGACAATAAGACCGCTTCTGGCCCGTTGCCGCACCTGCTTATAAAGGTTACACTGAAACGTTTCACAGGGAAACCCAACTGCACGTGTGGCAGTGTTTCATAACAGTTCACAGATCCCCCCTCTCTCACTCCACTGAGCAACCAGCCACAGAAGTACCACAGAGCGCACCAGAACCCCGTCATGAGGAGACTTCCTGGAGCTGAACCTCCATAGGGAGCTTCCACCCAATCAGGTTATCACCAAATCAGGCAATCAGGTACACATACATACACACGCCCACTGAGCTGCTCTCTACTTAAGTCATGTGAGGAGCCAGTGATGCCAAAAGGAGGCGGGGCCAGGGCGGCTGTGGTTTCACACACCGCGGTTACAAACCTGTGTGACACAAGCAGCCACACTGCAACTGGGTTTCCGGTGCAAAACACACCCACTTCTATGGAGACAACGCTGCTGATCTTACTTACACGGTGAATCAGAGAGTGCAGCCTTTTCACATACAGATCAAAGGTGCGCTGGGGGAAGCGGCAGACGGCTCAACCGACAGACGCAGTCGAAAGGCCGTATTGATTTTCCTTTCGACAACACAGTTTTTTCCTGCCGTTTCATTTTTTGGCAACCCCTGCTTTAGTACGGTGCCAGCATGCACAGTCGAGGCAGATTTATTGATGGGCGGACACGGTAAAGGGGGAGTTTCGGTAAGGAGGAGTAGGAGGACATAAAATCCACAAGATCTTGACGGATAAGAGATAGAGACAGAACACCGGCACGCAGGCAAACTGCCAACAAGTTCAACTGGACCGCAGCCTGAATCCAACACTAAACCAGCTACGATTATCTGATAACAGTAGAATTACAGTCTGATACCGTCACAGTGTAACCATTTTCACACCATGTAAATCATGAGGAGTACACTCCAACACAACCTGGGCCTGTTTCTCCAGGGCCGGCCTACAGAAACACGGTCAGACCGCATATGGGCGGTACATACACCACATACACATTCCGCAGGCCGGAAAATCACCGATGGGGAAATCCAAACCCAAGAAAGCAGAAGCCGACGAAATTCATAAGAATTTTTATAAAATAAAGACTACATTGTTTTGACTAAAGTGTCAACTCAGGCATGATTAAATAAAACGTAATCGAGATAAGAAGGTATTTTGCATAATATGTATGTGATCATATGACAACAAATACCCAGCAATGTCAGGAGTACACATCCTGACACCCTACCCAGCTCTGATACATCGCTCTATTGTCTAACAACAAGCTGCCTCAAACAAACACACTAAATTAATTAAACTAATTTATATCACATATTAGAAGACTTACACATTCTTCAGTTTTATTGGGCTTCATAGGGAGAGACTATCTGACCACAGTGACAGACTAAAAAGAAAAGTAAGAACTTATCGTACAGGTTCAGAGAGAGCCCAGTTTAGTTAAGGGTGCTAAAGATGAGCCAGTGCAGGCAGACAACAGCAAGAGGCGAGACAGGTCACAGGTGAGCTGGATTTTCTAAATCCAGGTGAAAAATGCAATCGCAATCCAAGAAAGCTGAAATACTACAAACTAGCTATTATGACTCTAAAATTGTGCCTCCTGCATCCTCCTGGGTGAGGAAGTGACCTGTACACCAACAACTCTCTCAGCTCAAGACATTGAAAACAGGCCTAAGGATCCCTGGGACCCCCTATAAGTATGGACGCAGGCCCCCTTTCCCACACCAAATATCAACGTGTAAATAATGAGCTGTTCGTTCCTATTCGACTTCTACTTCTAAAAGCATTATTCCCTTGATACATTTGATATAACAGCAAAAGGCACATCAATAATTAACCAAGAAAATTAAGCAAACAAACAGCTGAAATAACTAATAATTAGTAGACACGGAGAAAATGTACAGACATGAATAAAGTGATTGAAAGCAGAGAGACGGGGACTGAGAGACGTGAGGGAGACTGACCGGTCACAGGAGCAGGCCACCAGCACACTGAGCAGGTTGTAGATGATGAAGGTGAAGATGACGGCTGTGATGGTCCCGCGAGGGATGGAGTAGCTGGGGTTTTTCAGGTCTCCTGTGACACAGGGTCCCGGGACAGGACAAGCATTCAGTCAAAAGCATCACGTTTAAGAACATCCAGGCCTCTCCCCCACCACACACAAACACATACTTGCATGCACACCCACACGCAGGCATAAATGCACACACGCCCGCACCGCACGCACACGCCCAAATATACACCTACCGGACATGTTGGATCCTGCCATGATCCCTGTGCAGCCGTTAAACATAACAGCAAACACCGTGGCAAAGGTCATCTGGATTCCCGTGGTGTAGTCCACTGTGTACCCAGCTGGGGGGGGGGGTACATATGAGGATGGAAATCACATTAGAATGAACCGTTTTTTTGCATTAGTTCAGCAAAACACTATGTTATGGAGCTATGGGCTTTACAATCATTAACTACAGCGGCCAGCACTTATTGTACATTGCTGGGAAACCTGTGACACACATTGGGAAATCTTCTGCGGATCAATTGTGCCAGAAACTGAACCTCTCTAAGCTGAAAGCTTATCACTGCACACAGAGGCCTTGCAAATGTGGAGTGCTTTGCATTTACATTTACCGCTATACATACTTTTATTACTACACAATTATATTGCAACAAATAATTAAGGATTTAATAATGTTTATTATTTAAGAAATTATTACAGTAAGTGCATAAACAACACTAAAACAGACAATCAACAAATTAGCTACATGTACTCACAGCACAACACTGCATGATTATTAATATTCTTAACAGTAATGCTCATTATTATTAAGGAAATATAACGAGCATGCCATTAATCATTTCACTCTTCATTTTCTGTGAGAATTATTAAATTGGAATGGGTCATTTAAAATGGCATCTTCCCTGATGAACCTTTGCATCGGTGTCAGTGTCATGGGTGTTTGCTCAGTGTTCACGTGAACTTTGTCTACACAAGATGCCTGCTCCAGCACAGGCGTAGGCTTGGGGGGGGGGGGGGGTGTTGGGGGGGGATGTGTCACACTCAGTATTCTCACACAAGTTGTCTGCCAGACTAGCCAGTATGCTTGTAAGATTTTAGTCTATGTGAGACTAGGCCATTTCTGTAAAATGGTAAAAAAAAAAAAAAAATACATGCATGTAAATACCATGAAATAAAAGCTGATTGTCTGTACTTTTGTCACATATTCATCTTTCGACCTTAAATCTGAATTCCTTAAGCGCATAGCCAAAATAACAAATTTCACTCAACCGTTTCCATTGCTTTTGGAGGGAACATACATAAATATATACATACACATGCTTGTTATTAATGTACCAACCAATGTACATGATGCTTGCGACATTAATGTAGCCAATTTCAAGAACCAGCGGATAATTAATGGAAGTGCAACTGAGTTACAGTGACAAACTGCTCAGTCCGCTGGTTTAGCTCCTCGCTGAAGCATGCATAAATCACTCAGTCACGCTGCTCATATGATGTTAAGCAATACATGCCAGCAGATTTATGGAAAGGATTTGGATTATTAGCACAACATAATGAATTAGTCTTTCACTGAAAGGGGAAAAATTGCATTTTTCTCTGTCACAAAAATTGGTCTGTATTCTATCTAGCCTGTATTTAAGGGACACGCATCCTTGCAGAATCCAATGAAATCCACAACAAATGCTAAAAAGGGCAAATCATTCCAGCGGAACCCAACTCAGAAGGAAACAGACTGAAGGAGGCACAGAAGCAGAGTGAAGGAAATCCCGTTTCCAGCATACACTCACCTGAACACTCTCACTGTCCCCTCTCGCCTGAACACTCCCACTGGCCCGCCTTCACCTAAACACTCCCAGTGCCCCCCCCCCCCTTACCTGAACACTCCCACAGCCCTCCCCTCGCCTGAACACTACCACTGAGCCCCCCAACATATACTTGCCTGAACATTTCCACTGGCTGCCCCCCCCCAAACATACACTCGCCTGAACACTGCCCCCCCAGCACCTGATCATCTGAACACTCCCACTACCCCCACATCACACTCTAAATGTGCCCAGCACTCACCCTCAAGGTTGGCCAGCAGTGTGTCCAGCTTAAAGCCAGTGAAGTTGGCACTGCTGGGGCTGGAGGTGTTGGGCGGGGACGGGGGGAGGAGCACCTGCCTGGGACTAACTGCGAAGAAGCTGACGAAGATGGTGGCCAGCACCACAATGACAATGATGAAGATGAGGAAGGTGGCCTTAGCATAGATGTGGGCGCCCACCAGGCAGACCAGCAGGCACAGCAACAGTATGACTGTCCCGTAGAGCAGGGACCACCAGTACCCCTGGGGCAGGACCTGACTGGCGGTCCGTGCGACTGCCGTTGTATCTGTAGGAGGGGGAGGGGTTAAACATAAATACAGCACACACTGTACGTAGGTACATTACAGAAATCACATTCTACCTTGCTCATTTGGCCATAGAAAATGTAAAAGCATGTAATGATACTGTCAATTTGGCTCTCAAACTTCATGTTCTCTAAAGGCACCATGATCTGAAGACATCATGATGAAAACTGTGTGTTACCTTCAGGAATCCCAAAGGTGGCAATGACAGCCTCCACCAGGCCCAGCACATAGAGGGCGCTGCCGCACACGTTGGCGAAAAAGAACATGATCCCAATGCTGCCCCCAAACTCAGGCCCCAGGGCTCGGCTGATCATGTCTGAGGTAGGAGGGGTTAAGGCTGGTGACCTCACACAGACTGGGTGCTATTGCAGAACATGTGCAGACTGCCATACACACACACTCACACGCACACACACACACACGCATGCACACGTGCACGCACAGACACACACACACAGACACGGACACAGACACGCACACGTGTGCACACACAGACACACACTCACACACATGCACATGCACATGCACACACACACACACACACACACTCACTACAGGCCTAAAAACAAGAAATGAAAGCAGACTTCTTTCCCATCCCCCCTACATCATTCTACTTCTCCCTTTCTGGAACACTTTCTTCACTAAACCTGAAACACATTAGAATTGATATATACACATGCGCAAACACGCTATACATATGCATGTATAAATATTCTCATAGGCACACAGTCTCATGTGCATTCACAAAAACACAGAGGCCTCTACATTTTTGCTTTACCTGAGCCCTGACAGCCCCAAGCAACTCCCTTTCATCTGATCATACCATTTTGTGTGTGTGTGTGCGTACATGTGTGTGTGGAAACATAGTCAATGATCGGCATAGAGGCAATACACAGATTCATCGCTTAATTCAAACAACAGTGGTTTATGGTGATGTACAATACAACATATTCCCTGTGTTCAGCTTCAGGTAGGTGGGAGAAACACAGGGTGTTGAGGAACAGTGAAGGATACAGTAGGCCCCACCAGCGTCCAGCGCTCCATTGGTGGAGATTGCGCAGACGGACAGCACTGTCATGCTAATGATGAAATAGGCCACCAAGAACATGCCAATGGCCTGGTACAGCCCGGCCTGGCCCACCACGAAGCCTGTGTGCGCAAGCACAGCACCACATTTTCACCAAAACAGGAACTGGAGACCACAATGCAACACGTTTCCTGGTTCTCCACGCAAACATCTGTTCATTGTACCTCCAGAGATGAACCAAGATTTCTTTACTGTCGGCTTTTAAAAACTCTTCCAGCTGGTTCGCACAAACCAGAATTAGTCAGAGGTGATGATTTAGCAGATAATTTTAAAAAGTGGCTTTCTTCGCAAACAGGAGCTTAATCATGCAACTGAAATATTGCACTACAAACTTGTTCATACAAAACGCTTTCAAAATATAGGCCTAGCCTTTGGAGAAACTTACTTTTCACTTGTAATCAAAAGGGGCATTATAAGTGAAAATTAAACAAACAAAAAAACGATTTAAAAAAAGCTTACCACTTTCCTGAAAAGTTCCCTTTAATTGTTTAGCAATAGTTGCTCTTCCTGATGCACAATTAGTCACCTCACTGTTACTTTCTGCTGGCACTCCAACAAATGAAAAGCAGTCTCAGTCACTTGCTGCAGCAGTCAAGTTGGCACAGGATGCAGTAATACAAGTCACCAGAGGCAGAGGCAAGGCTAGACTTGAGTTTTATAACTGCCCATTTAAACCCTTAAAGCCCAATGGCCTTGAAATTAGACAGCGGCGTCTGACAATAACATTGTCGTAAATTAATGCTTTTATCAGTCATTGATTCAAAGTGCAGTGTTATAACACATACACCATTGCAAAGCTCAGACTCTTTGTCCATTGATGCTAAAAAACCCTCTCAATTGGTAAAACCACTAGAGATAACAAAATAAATAACAAGGCAGTTCCCTTCTCCAAAGGGGGGCTGAACGTGACACCCCAGGATGATGACTGATATTTTATAACTGATTGATTGATATTTTATAAGCACAAAAATAGTGTTTGAATTTCACAGAAAGTCCCAGTGAAATTCATTTGTAAGCTTCCATAACTAAATAAGGGGTTTCTGGGAGGCTCTGCCATTTCATACAGCTACTGTTTGCATATGTAGATTACAGCAGCCCACTTACTGCTTACAGGCCTGAATTACAGCAGCCAGGCAGCTGGGTGCAGGTCAGAGCACACAGCAAGCTAAAACCAAGTGGTTTGATTGTTTCTAAGTCAATTTAGTGTGTGTGATATGTAGCCATAGTTAACACGTTTTGTACACAGAAGCTCTTCCAAAGGACAACTTTTGACTGAAATACAGGGCTTAGCCAAAAAGGGACCATGGGTACATGAAGAATATTTGATTTGTAGGGTTCCAGAGGGTACCACCCTTAATAGAATTAGCTTCTGGAAGTGGAATATGGCTGGGAAAAAATATAAGCACAATATTCCCATTTGGAGAGGTTTGGTGCCATCTGTAGAGGTTTTGGGACACACCGAGCCACCTTTGGGAAAACACGTCAAGGTTTGAGTTTTGAAGATAATGGGGTTTTAAGACAGGGGCTTCTTACTAAAATCCCTGGGTTTTAAGTGGAGTTTAAGGGGTTAAACTGGAACAAATGGACAAACTGTTTCTTCTTGAGCTTTTCCTGTGCATATTATACGCTTCTAGTCACTTTCATGGTGTCCATGACCTCTGTGACCTCCGTGACTAAAGAAGCCTTATGGTTGACTTGCTGGCAGTGTTAAGGATCCAGCAGAAGATGCAAACATGCAGATTCCACATCTCTCTCTCTCTCTGTTCCTCATACACCCAACTCCCATGACTCACCTGTTACAACAAATGCTGTTAATGCCTTTGCAGTAGGTGGGGTCAAGGTTTATGCACTGATGAGTCCTCCTGCAGTTAAACCATCTCAGATACACCAAATCACATAATTCCCCATCTATTTTACAATAATTATAATTCTGATCCGAGAAGAGAGTCCTGTACATTAATGTGCAATGTTAGCAGTGTGCAGCTGCCAGTGTGAGACAGCACACACACCACTCATACACGTGTGTGCACATCCGCTGGTAAGAATGAAGGGCCAAAATGCAAGGTTACAATACATGATCAGAGCTTGTTAGTAGGGGTTACATAGTGATTTATCAGACAGCCCCAATCGTGGGATACATTACTTCAGGATACCATTCAATCAGTTAAAAGTAACACAGTGCAACCGAGCCCATGAATTAAAGCACAAATCAGAAATTCATAAAATGTACATTAATAACACTGTTATCAATGACACAAAGTGCCTGACAGTGTTGTGTTGTGTAAAAAATGGCTATGAGACTCAGGCAGAGAAGATATTGCTTTTGTGTGTGTGTGTGTGTGTGCGTTCAGAATACTATTTGCTTCTCAAAATGGTGCCATTTCCACTAGACTTCATACAGCCTGGAGCCCACAGATGAAACTGCTGACACCTCACGAGACACAGGGCAGGAGAGGGCAGGCACAAACCCAGGCACAAATGCATCAAATTCAACAAATGCAAATAGGGCCTACTTACCATCATCATACGAGCATTAGAAAATTAAATTACGATCTGACAGAGAAACAAACGAAATCCGTCAGTTGCCGATTCTATGCAATGTACTGATGTTCCTATAGGCATGTATTACAACCACTGAAACGGACCGATGTGCACTCGATGACAGGATCATGTGAGCGCGATTAATGATAACCCCTAGCTCGAGACTGGCGGTACGACTCCAGGATATTTAGGGCTGGGTTATGTGCAGTTCTTTTTTTAAATGAATGTAACGTTTTCAAACTAGCTGTTATCACGAGAAACAGAGCGCGGTTTTATGGTTCCATATTATTTTCATTCCATGTTAAATGGCGATGATTACCAGAAATATTATGATGAATAAAAGCATATAATAAAGGCACTAGCTTTCGATTTCCTTCATTATACTTGGACAGTTTTGGACAGACCAGGGCACTGTAGACGCAGAAACTAGGATCATTCAACGAATCGTGTTCTATTTTTTTTGCTGCTACATAACTAAAAAGCGATTTAGTCTGAGCGTTACATTAGATTCAGTTATGCTTCAATAAACTGCAGGTAATTGCGTTTTACTTCTGAATACTTTTGATAATTAGTTAAAATTGATATCAATACCTTGACCTGTTAGAGCTTCTAAAAACTCAAGATAATGTAACGTTTGGTGTTGACAGAGGGAAATAAATTAATAATCACTCACCAATTCTCAGGAAGACTACCACACTGAACATGGAAAGAAGTGTAGGTATAACCACACCAAAGAACGTAGATAGTTTCGGTGGCTGGTTGTTAGCAGTCTTCCGTCGGGATACGGCCGGGGACTGCGCCGCCGCTACCCCGGCAGGGCTGGGTCGGTTTTCCGACTCATTGACACTGTTGGAGAGGCGGTAATGCAGCAGTGGGGTTCGCTCCGACATGGCGATACAAATGAATCTGCAACAGTTTCAACTATTATATGCCAGAGCGCTTCGATCAGTGTCTAGCAAGCTATCTTTTTCATTAGCCTACAAAGTCCACAGGAAAACACGGAAGCTATGAGGTATACGTGTTCCATATCTCATATTAAGAATGTCTTAGTTTCACTTATCCTGGCATCGCTGTATTTCCATCAAATGCAGAAGCGAAGGGTGAAATAATCTAGGACGATAAAAACAGCATTAATCAGTCAAGATAACTTTAAAACGTAGGGGAGCCAAACACCCCTCGTACGGGACTAGCTAAAAATCACAGCCAGTATATAAAAACATTAAATCTCAACTTCCAAGTTCACTTCTCGCCACGGGTTAAGGCAGTGACCTGAATGATCATGTGATGCATGTATTTGGAAGTTTTTGCGGTGTCTAGTCATATGACCTAGCTCTGTCCTCCAATCAGTGAAAGCCTTTACTAAAACTTCATCCGCTATCCTGCAGTTATGGGGTCTGTCAATCTCAGTTTTTTTTTGTTTTGTTTTTTTTAAGCATTTATTTATTTATGTATTATTTATTTATTTAATATGTATTCCGCCCAACTTCCTTAAATGCATATTATAAGATAGAAAATACACGTGGAACACAACGGATCCTTACAAAAAGTTTAAAGAAGTAAAGAAAATAACATAACTGCGATTGTAATTTCATTATTACTTTTTAATGACTATTTTAGACCGACGTTAACACCGCGAATTACAGATTAAATTATATATAAGTGCAGAGTCCAATGCAACGTAAAAAATACAATTTCAATGCAAATGCGAAGTGCAAATATATGGAAGAGCGTAGTGTAGCTACTGTAGGCTATATGTTTAACAATTATAAAAATAATAATTCCCATAATAAAATCAAAGCCTATCACAAGCCATTTAACAAAACAATTTTACAGCAGTATAGTCAGATTCTAAACCGCAAAATGCATTCAAGATGGATGAACCCAGGTAGTCTAAACTGCCTCCTCGAGGCGGTGGGAGATGGTGACAGACTCAGCTGTTCTGATGGCAGATAAAGCTTAGAAAGTGTTCAATCAGTTTAAAAAAAAAACTGAAATCAAAATGCAAAGTGAAATAAAATACACTTTTCTCTTGGAGCAGCTAATGTTAGTGCATTTGTTTTCCTGTGGTTGGTTTCATAATTTGGTGGTTCCATAATTTTTCACATTGTCCTTTATTACTAAAACAGTGAACCCCCCCCCCAAAAAAAAAAAAAACTAGCTTTATGGCCTTTCTTTCCTATTTATCATATCACTCAATTTACAATATTACACAACCACCAGGATTTTCTCTTCTGTTTCTAACCACAACATTCCAGGTAAGTGGTTACAGGTCTCTTCTCTCTGTCTGACTGTGTTGTGGCATTACCATCAGTCCAGCTTTCCAGCCTACAAAAATAAGCCAACTACAACAGGGTTTAAAATGTCAGTTCATTGTCGCCTCAGATGCTTTCAAATTCATCACCCTGAATGAGGGCCTCCTTTTAGTTTCTTCATGTGTCATTGTAAAAAAACAAACAAACAAACAAACAAAAAAAAAAACACAACACTGTCTGCACCTCCAAACACAGAGAAAAAGATTAGGTCCAAGCGTATCACATTGTGTCCTTGCTTAACCTTATATAATGCTGCTACATCCCATTTGATCACGTAGAGCTTCTGCACTTGTAATAAGTGCCAGCATTTTTTGTCTTTCCAATCCTTCACCAGCAGAGGACTCCATTTCCTCACTTAAAAGGACAGGAAGTTGCAGTGAGGTATTGAGGTCACACCAGGTGACTGGGGGCATCTTCCTTCTTACTTATATGGTCAGAGATCACAGGTTACAGGTCAGGTCTCCCCTTGGCACATGTCCTTCAGCTCCAGCATAAACATTTCCAGCATGCCACTGAGCAGCTTGTTGTACTGCATGAGGACCTGGTCTAAATTCAGGGTGTTCCGGCTCTGACAAGCAAAGTCCTGGCCCTCGCCTTTGTCCTGCTGGGTGACAGAACCAGAGACTCTGTCACATAGACACTTCAGACAGTATACCACAGACCCTGCCTTACAGTAAGACCCATGCACAGACCCTGCCTTACAGTAAGACCCATGCACAGACCAAATAAAACAGCATCGGAGCATTTCACATGGCAAAAAGAGACACCCGGAAGTAGTTCAGACAAAATGACAGTCACAGAGACAAAGACAAACTCCTGACAGTCCAATAAACAAAACATTTGCTTCACAGACACAGTCTTAACAACCAGCAGCCCCTTACTGTACACACACAGTTTGGCCCCCTATAGTCTAATACACAGACAGTCTAACACCCAGTAATGCAATACGCAGACACAGTCTAACACCCTGCTTCATCGTTTCTAATCCCCATTTTAACCTAAAGTATGGGTCTCAGTCTGGAGGGCTTCCTGAGAAAGGCAAGAGGTGATCAAACTCAAACAAGCAAGAAAGGAAAAGTATATGAACATTAATATACCTATAAAAAAGAACATCACCAAAAACAATTTATCACATCTTTGCCTATGGTAAAATGTAAAAAAATTGTATCCGAGTTTACTTTATGTCTTATTTCCACGAGAGTCTGTTCTATGAAAGTGACTTTAGACACTTTCTTATTGCTGTTGGTGAAAACATATACAAATCTGGACATGGAAACACGAGTTTATGCAGCAGGAACTTCAACAGCTACAAGGGTGTGAGTGTGAGGGTGTGCATGTGCTGTATTTCCACATGCTTGCATGTAGATGTGCATGTGCATGCATGTTTGCTCATGTATATACGGTAAGCTACATAATGTTTGGGACAAAGACATTTTTTCTTGATTTGGCTCTGTGCACAGTTTTGGATTTATAATGAAAAATGTACATGTGGTTGAAGTGCACATTCTCAGCTTTAATTAAAAGGTATTTTTATACACTTTGATTTCAAAATGTATAAATTACAGCCCTTTTTAAAGATAGCCCCCCCCCCCCACCCCAACCTCTCCCATTTCAGGGCACCATAATGTTTGGGACATATTGATGTTACGTAAATCAAAGTAGTCATGTTTATTACTTTGTCACATATCCTTTGCATGCAATGACTGCTTGAGGTCTGTGACCCATAGACATCATCCGATGCTGTGCATCTTCTCCAGTGGTGCTCTGCCAGGCCTGTACTGCAGCCATCTTCAACTCCTGCTTGTTTCAGGGGCTGAAACAATTGAACACATCTGGCTAATCATAAATACCTGAGAAGGCATTTGTGCCGAACGTGATGGTGCCCTGAAAATGAGGGGCTATGAATAGAAAGTGCTGTAATTTCCACATGGTGAAACCAAAACGTAAAAAATACCAAAAATATCATTCAAAAAAAGATGAGAATTTCCACTTCAACCACACGTGAATTGGATGATTACAAATCTAAAATTGAGGAGTTCAGAGCAAAATCAAGAAGAATTATGTCTTTGTCCCAGACATGGAGGACATTGTACTTATGACAGTTACAGTATTTATTAGTATATCTGATAGAGCTCGCTGTGTGTGTGTGCGTGTGTGTGTGTGTGCCCGTGCGTGTGTGTGCTTCACTCACCAAGATATCCAGGTTCATCACTATGTGCAGGTAATTGGTGACACTATGCTCCAGCCGCTCCAGCAGGGTGGACTGACACCCATTTTGGGTCTTTGCCCTCACCATCTTCAAACCCTCTGTAAGAACCTTCAGAGCAGCCAAGACTTGACCCCTCTTCTGCTGTAGCTACAGGACAACCACTCAAACAGGTATACACACATGCACACACACAAACACACACACACATACACACACTGATTGAATGTCGTTGTCCCAGAGTACCTGATTCTTTCACTGGTTCTCTTCATCTAAAAGAGTATCATGATACCATTGACAACTCCTCAGCAGAAAGTTTTTTAGGGGTGGAAAACTTCCGCTGAAACTGATTATTGGTCTACCTGTTTCCCAACATACCAAATGTAGCCAGATCTCTTCAACTAGGCTATTTAGCAAGAAATAAAATAGTTTTTATTTACATTGCAAAACTGTGCACATTTTATTGACATCATTTAAAATTAGGGACACATGTACTCTTCCTTTTCTGCACTTACACTCAGTAAATATTCATGGTGAAGGTCTGTGATGCATAGATTTTGTAATTTAAACAATCTTGAAGTGCAGGTTTTTTTTTTTAGCCTTCATTCTAAGTTGTGCTGAAAGCTAAGGCAGCAATTAACGGATTGGTGTATCGTTCTTCGTTAAGTGCACAGTCAAGTGTATCTCATAAAAAACACGTTTTCAACGTACAAAGATGCCAAGTTACTCAAAATTATTGATATAAAAATGACGCCAAGTTACGGTACTACAAACACTATAGGCTATCTTGCCTCACCGAAATTACATAAGATGTATTTCAAAGCAATGCTACCCAATATTTCCTCAATTCTTTCAAGTCACTTTATTGTTTACTCGTTCTTACATGATATGAAGGAAAAAGCTTTTTGCCAATTGATTCTCCAGACCAATGGCACACTAAGTGTTAATCAAGGAAAATGAATGAAATCAGGTTGAGACCAATGACCAGACCAGGGAAGTATGCATGGTACATACAAGTAATTTCAACAGCCCAAATGGCCAGCTTGAAACTGTTCCTAAAGATTTCTCCAGTGATTTCTCCATTTCACAGTGTGCAGGGTAGCACATGCGTTTCCATGATTTATAACCAATTTCACTCCATTTATTGACAAAACTACTTGAGATTACCCTAACAGATGGTTGCTACTCAAATTGCACACTGTGTGCGGGTCTTGCTTTTTGGGGTAGGGAACACTCACTGATTTCTTCCTCCAGGCCCCCATGTTTATTCCCACACATGGCAGCGGGATGGCAGAAGGGAGGAGGTCAGACCCATCACACTCCCCCTTAGGAAAGAGACAGATAGGGGGCAATGGACATACATCCAGCAGGTGTGCACAATGCGCCTCATTCACAAAACCTTGCTTAAATTATTCTTACTTTTGTTCTTAAAAATGCTCAGACAAAAAACCAATATGGGATTCGTGACACATGTGCAGACCTTTGTTTTTGTGCGTATCCCAGGTGTATGAGATGATGAATGTTGACTGTTTGTACATTTTATGCGTAATCCTGTTCATGTGACTAGCATAAGCAAACAGCCATGAACAAATACAGATAGGAAAAAAATGATGAATGCCGAAACGTTCTTACACACAGTTTACGATCAAATGTGATCGTACACATGTTTCGTGAAATGAGGCCCAATGTCTCCATGTGCTGCGGGTATCTCAGTCGGGTGTCCTCACCATGGCAGACTTAATCTCCTCCACTTTGTTCATGCTTCTCCTGGCTTGATAGTCACACACAAAATCGATTGGTCTGGTCTGAATGTCCTGCACCTCAGAAGCAGCCATATACAGCAGCAGAAGCAGGGCTCCTTGAAGAGCACAGAGCAGGGAACATTATTGCCCTTGATCCCATCCCCACCAGTCTATACTAGCCTTTCAGGAGAATTGCTGAAAATGATCAATAACTCCCTGCAGACCAGCATTTTTCCTGAAAAGCTTCCAGTAGTTGTCAGACCACTTAAATACAAATTCTATTTTCTAGGTTTCTGTGCAAAAAGTACAGCACTGAAACTCCTCTAATTAACGTTGTGACTGACATAAGAGTACATTTAGATAATAGAAATTTTTCTGTCCAGGTATTTCTAGACCTTAGTGCAGTGTTTGACATGGTAGACCATGAAATCCTTATCACCAGGCTCGGAAATGGGTTCAGAAGCTATGCCCTCGTGAATATTATGGATTTTAATGCACATATCAGAAATGTAACCAAAACTGCTTTTTGCCATCTACGAAATAGGAAGACCCTTCCTTTCCAAAGAAGATTCCAAAGAACTGATGCGTGCATTTGTGACAAGTCGCCTGGATTATTGCAATGCTTTATTCGCTGTTGTACACGTTTATTACACCACATTATTTTCTTTGTATATGATCATTGTAGATGCACAAAACTTCTGTTTTAAAACAGCAGCTTATGGGCCCCAATTAAGATTTACCGCACAGTCTTCATGAGCCCAATATAAGCAGAACTGAACTGGGGGGGGGGGGGGGGGTGACATAATAGTGACAATTGAACCATAATTGTGACAAAGTGACATAATTGTGACAACTGCACCTAATGCATCTCAAAATGCATAGTTGACTTGTCACACTATATTGAACTGGGGAAGCATGTGAAACACACCTGTACACAATGAGATAAATTCCTAGACATCTTTGCACTGCAAAGTAAAGCGAATCTGGTTCTGAGTCTGATACAAAAACAGGCAGCATGTGTCCCAACGTGTCCTCGTGCGTCAGTAACCAACAATCAGGTGGCTCCCTTCAGCCGCTCTGAAGTGCTTGAGATGCGCTAAATCCAAAGTTCAATTATGTCGTTGGACCATTCATTAGCCCAGACGACTGTATGGTGGGGAATATATAGCTTACATACAAACACATCCAACCGTCTTATAAACCAGGCGGGGGTTTCATTACATGTATTTGAAACTTTCACCTGACTCTAAAAATAGAAAATAGAGAAATGTATGAATTTAGGTACTTACTGTTCAAATCCATAACCTGCTCCTGTGCGCAGGGGGGACCGTTACAGCGGCGTTGCTCTCATAATTCACTGCACTGTTTTCCATTTAAACCGCAGACGACAGACAGGAGAGCTTGCAGAGATTAACGCTGACACAGGACACCTGAGGCTGTGTGAATTTAATGGTCTGATGAAGCCGTAATATCTCCCAATCGTATTTCTCACGGTATGGGCAAAGACTGTCGCGTCGCGATAATATCACTAATGTGAGCCTCAGATTTCCGGTTTGGCGGCATTCTCTCTTCGACGGCGGGCGAAAGACTAACAGCGACAGATAAGTGCGTTTAACGTCCCAATCGATTAAAACTTGACACGCCAAAACAGTTTCCGCAAATTAATCACTAAAACATAAAAATATACAATGTTGAAAAACAAGATACACTTCTAAACTAAAAAAATAAATAAATTCTAGTTCGCGCTGTGGTATATGGGTGGGAACCCGCTCATTTGATTTACACAATGTTAATATTTTACTGCGGGACATGCTGTAAGCCATGTTGACAGAGTAATTGATTCCTGGAATTTTTTCAGAACCTGGCGGTCTAGTGTCGTCATAAATAAGGTGTTGAATATAGACGAAACCCATCAACCCTTGCTGCTTCATTCATAATTTTGGTATCGAACCTGCTATGACTTATACCAGCAAAGACTTTGCAATGGGAAAAATGGGAGACTGACGTGGATCATTTTGATTTCTTCAAGAACCTGTGTTAAACTGTTGCCTATTCAATCATTTCTGTTCAAATTATTAATAGCACTCGTGTCTGGACAGGACATGCTTATTTATTTATTTATTTATTTATTTATTTATTTATTTATAGATGACTGCCAAGACCAGAAGACTCAAATTTTTTGTCTTGGAGAAGTAATTGTGACAAGGAAGAGATCTTGTTTTGAATTGTCCTTGGCACCTGATGTATACTATAATCTTTAATAATCAGTCATTTTGTTACTCCCCTGTACCCCTAGACCCCAACGGGGACATAACAATGCCATGGTGGAACATGATGTGCCTGTCTTTTAAATGAACCACCCCAGCCTGAGGCAGTCAGACTGGACAAAAGCAACCAATTTTCCACACTGTGCCCCAGGTATCTGGCACACCACTCATTAGCTAAGACTTATTTGGTCCCCCTCAGTTATGTGGGATTATGTGAGATTGTCCCTGTTATCTGGTATCTGGTATGTGGTATCTGGCTGTCTGTCCTGAAGTTCGATATGTTTAGATCTTTATTGAGGCTGAACTTGCTGCTTCACTACCAACTGGCTCATCCTAGTCGTTGATCATAATATATATTATATATACTATATTATGCTCTGCATTTTCTGGTGCTGTTCACTTGTGCTAAATTAAGATCCGATTTACGTCAGAGAAGCATTGAAATCAAGGACTTTAAAGGACTTTGTAAAGCAATGAAATTTACCTTCCCAGGTATATCAGCAAAGTGTTACAGAATGCTATCCCAAATCTCCAGTCACTAAGGTGAAACAGAGCTAGCACATATCTCTCTCATGGCGTACTGCTTTTCTCTTTAATTGTTCAAGCATTACATTTCTATAGAGAAAAATAAACAAAAAAGGAATGGGTGGAAAAGTGCTTGTATGGGCAAGACACATCTGATAATCTGGGAGTGAAAAGAGGCACCCAATGTACCCAATCAGGAATCTCTCTCACATACAGTTTCTACAAAATAATACATGATGACAAACAGCTATGTGGAGCACCCCTGTTTCCAGGTGGTCTATGTGTAAGAGCACCCCCATGGCGTTGCTGAACCATGCAGCGTGAGCTGACTAAAAGAAGCAATATAGCTCAAAATGTGCTCATAAGGGTGTGTAGTGATCCTATCCCAGTAACTCCTAATGAAGGGTACATATGTTGAGTCTTATTGCCTTTGAAGCTGGGTAATGCCACTACAGTCTGCTGCTTCCCCAAGAAAGAAGTTGGACCGGACTCTGGCTGTAGGCAAAATTTAGACATTTCAGAGAAGGCAGCAACATAAACTAGAAGCTTTGCCTTCCAGAAGTCATGAAGGATGTGCTTGGACCCTGGCAGGTCCCTTGTCCCTTCCCAGTACCTAGCTGCCAATCCTTTCTGATGCCACCAGCTGCATCATGGTTGATGCTTCTTACATTAGCCCTACCTACCTCAACTTATGTAACCATGCCACGAAAATCCAAATGTGTAGAACCATCAGCTCCATGGCCCTGTTTTTCTATGTGTATAGGGCTCCATATTCCTCTGAATCTGCACTTTGAGGATTCCACTCACACTAAGAACATAAGAAATAGTGACCACTTGTTTGTATGTTAATAACATTAGATACTGGCTCACTTGTCTTTATTGATGATGTAACTGCTGATAGCAGCGACAAAATGAATTCCGAAGTGTACAGGAACATCTCCTTAAAGGATATGTGACAAAGTACTAAACATGACTACTTTAATTTAAATAACGTTAATATGTGCCAAACATTATAGTGCCCTGAAATGTAGAAAGTGCTGTGCATGAAATCAAAATGTATTTAAAAAAATGGCCCTTAATAAAAGTTGAGAATCTGCTTTTTAACCACATATCTATGAACTTTTTCATTACAAATCTAATATTTTGGAGTACAGATCCAAATAAAGAAAAAGATGTCTTTGTCCCGACCTTTATGAGGGCACTGTATGTATGGCAGTTAAATTAGAGTATTTTAAGCATATTCTGATATCCACAGAGGCTGTGTGGTATGGAGTTCCTGAGCTGTTGGTAGTTGTATACAGAGCACAGTTAAACCTTGAGTAGAGGCTGCAATCCTGAGACTTGTCTAAAACCACCATTCTACCCCCAAGCCTTGCCCATACTTAGAGGATCAACAGACCCTACACACCAGTCAGACCTCTCTGTTCTGCCACCTCTGGACGCTTGGCACCTCCCCCTCTTCGTGTCTGTACTTCCCGTTCGCGTCTGCTGTCTGTCCTGGCCCCTCGCTGGTGGAATGACCTTCTCGTGGTGGTCAGAGCAGCAGAGAATCTGACAACCTTCATGCACAGACTAAAGGCTCATCTCTTCAGGCTGCACCTCTCCCCACCCCTCCCTAGCCTCTAGTTTAGCTCTACTCTATTTACCTCAATGTACCTAGTTAGGCTAATGCAATCTCGTTAGTTTTGTATTTGGCAGGATTGTTTTGTTTGATTCTGATTAGGCAAATGTAATTTCAGTGGTAGTTTTGTACTTGGCAGGATTGTTTTGTTTATTTGCTCAACAGGTTACCCTACAGGGTTGGAGTCCTGATCTATGTGGTCACTTCTGGCCCTACGATCTTTACTTCACTCTAGTGTGTTTTTCCGCACCTCTGCACTTTGAACTGATGCACTTGTTGTATGTCGCTCTGGATAAGAGCGTCTGCTAAATGCCTGTAATGTAATAATGTAATGTAACTTACCTAGTGCTATACATGCTTTCTGCTGCTATGATATATCTCCTGTGGACTGTAACCTTAACAAGAAGGCACAGCTAACAATTTCTCACTTCAGGATGATGACAGGAACAAGTGGACTAACTCTCTGGGATTCATGGGGTGCTTCCCAGGTGGCTTGTTTCTTTAGGCTGTGCTGTACAGGCACAGCATGATGTAAGTCTCTCCACCTCACTGCACAAGAAGGTCTCGTCTGGACATTCAGGGGCCAAAAGTCTGTCTGTGCCAGCTGTGCTTGAGGCATAGTCCTCCGGCACCATGACTGCGTAGCATACTGTTGGACTGCAGAATGAACAGAAGCAGGGAAGAGAGTGCACGCTTTGGAGGGCACACATCTTAATTTCCACTCTCTCAAATGGACTGTGGACATGCTGCTAAAGGACAGGCCTAGAATTGCAACTGGGCACATTGGAAGAACGTATCAAAACTGCTTCAAATGAATTTCTTAAAAATAAAAAGGGGGTCAAGTGTTGCCAATAAGGGGAGGAGCCCTAATGTCATGGGTGTACACATGATACATTGGTGTGTTGGTTGAAATGATAATGTTGTTTGTATTGTATTCACTTGTAGTCACTTCAGTGCTGAAACCCTTGCCATTGATTCGACCGAGCCCACGCTATGTGCTCTCCTCTCAACCACGTGATATCAGGCTAGTGCTTATTCTCAAGTTCAGCTCGCACAGACATGAGTCGGATGAAGACGCTTCATGTACAGGTTTAGCAGTCTGTCACCCTCTGATTGACAAGCAGGGGACTGCTGCCAAGCGGTAAGACGTGCTTATCCAGGTCGGCTAAATCCTGCTCACCCTGGGAAACCCTGACAGCAGTTCTGAGTAGCCCTGCCATGCCATCCACAGTCACTATTGGCTCAGCCTGATTCATGTACTTCATTTGCTATGTCACAGCTAAAGGGTCATACTCTTGTCAGAGGTAGAGAGTTTTGGGTTGCCATGAGGATAAAGGGACAAAGCAGCGTTATGCCGGTTTATGTCTGTACATGTTAGGTTTCTGGAGGAATTGCATTAGCAGTAATTGCATGTGAATTAAAAAAATCTTTTTTGTAGTATTGGTAAAACTAGTTTAACCTACTCTTCTGCTTCATTCTTACTGGCCTAGAGATTGACAGCACGAGTAAAAAAAAAGGAAAAACTCAAAATAAACAGCACGGTTAGATGCTTGTGTGCACAGAACATTTACTGTTCCATGACAGCTGTGATGTCTTATCTTGGGTCACAGGAGTGCAGGATTTTTGAATCCGTCTGATGTGCTGCAAAGTTTAACCAAAACAATCGGGCTCATGTAAAAGATAGCCAGAAAGATTATCGCTTACATTTCTTTATTGACCCATGACATTAGATATAATTTATTAATTGGCTTTAAAAGTAATTGTGGGTCTGGGATTTTTTTGGGTTCAGCTTCAGACGTCCCTCAGGCAGATACCTTTATGGTGTTTTTGCCTTGTATCATCCCATGAGTTTACAATCTCGTATCGCATCCTCTTGAAGAAACATAGATGCCGATGCACACAGACATTCACGTATAAATGTGACATCAAAATGAGTTGATCTTTTGTTGACCCCTAATTTCAGACAGGCACAAGCACCCATAATGCTGAATCCATAGTGATAATAGTTTATACATTGCATGAGAAACTCACAATATCTATAGAATGTCATAATGAAATTATGAATGTGCTTTAGCTTCTCATAATCTACTATGGTTGTTCACTCCCGGTGTTGCTATTTTAAGGTTTCTGTAAATATTTTAGGTAGTGGTAAAAGCAGTGTTAATGCAGTCTGTCTTAATTATGGGTGTCCAACTTCTTTTGCAACCTGTCTATTTCTATGGAAACAGTAAATTCTGATTGCTTGCAAATAAACAAATAAAAAAGTTGTGAAAAGCTGCGGTAGTTCAGAGAAACAAGCCAAAGCCAAATTAAAGACTTTAGAAAGCCAGACTTTTACGGTGTGACATTATTTATTACTTTACCATGTGATGCCAATGCCCAGAGCAATGTACATTCTGAGGGTAGTGATCAAGTCTAAATGGTTTACAAATCTTGCTGATTGCAAATGAAATTGCATTGGATCCCATGAAACTTTGGGCCTTACAAGATCAATTGCCAAAACTCCCCATTCCTACTTGGACATATGCCCCCTGAAGATCAATCAAGGGTTGAACATCCATGTGCCATTATCAAAATACACTTCCTCTGCAGGGTTGGATGAAAGGGATAGTTTACTTTTTCAGTAAAGTATTATTTCAGTCTAGGCTTTTGATATGCGCCGACAGTCTTTGTGTGTGATGAAGAGAATGAACATATTTAGAGCAGTTTATTATGACCTTCTGACTTTACAATGGCAGATATTGGGCCTTTGTTGATTTGTGGACAAAAGTAACTCCAGAGTCGCTTGTACTGCAGTGTTATGCCCCCAGGGGTTGTATGTGTGCATATTACCTGATTATTCTTTATTCTTCATAAATATGTTCAATACTATTTTTGGTTGGAATAGAGCGAGAGGCTGTGATTTTTTTAATGTAGCCGATTTGTAAATAACAGATTATGCATTAAAATATATACATCGCGTTTACATTCTTCTCTTAAATTTAAGGGGCGTAATGTAAACAACAGTGTTATTTTCTTTTAAGCATATTGTGTCTTGACAAAGCTTTGGGAACACAGTTCATTATTATGCCAAAGAATGCTAATTTGAATCGAACTGAAAGAGCGAGAGAGAGATGGAGATGAAGAGACAAAGAAAACAAAGAAAGAATGCGACAGACAAGTGGAGTTGTGAAGGATGTTATGTTGTAATCATTTTCATTTTTACAAACCTGTGATAGGCTTCATCCTCAATGTGTTAATGTATTCAGTGTTTGTGCGCATGTAAAATGATTGTGTACATTACGTTACATTCATGCTTGTCAATGGTATTATTGTGTGCATGTACGTGCGTGTGCATGTATGTACGTGTGTGTGTGCGTGTGTGTGTATGTGCGTGTGTGTGGCCTTCATGTTGTAGTGGATCTGGGTGAAGGAAAGCTTGTATCTGCTGGGGTCCTTGTCTCTCTCAGCTCCTTTGCTTTTATTAGGCGGCTTTACGGGAAGCTCTTTGCCATGGCAACCCTCAGCAATGGCTGCCTCATAAAAGCCGGCTCTCTCTCTCCCCCTCTGTCTGTCTACCCTTCCTCTGCGACATGAGCCGCTCCCGGGCTGTGGAAAGAGACGCTGAAGATGTAGCAAAAAAGCCTTTTTGGTAGGAATCAAGTTCCATGGATATAATCCTTTTCCTCTTTTTTTTCTTGTCAGGATGAGGCACTTTTGGGAAGGTGAGTGGATTAATCATTCATAGCAGTGGGAAGATGTCTGATCTTCGATGTTTGGTCTAAATGTAGCAGTGCTCTAGTTTGGGATCTGATCGACTGGGTAGATGTGACATTATCACAGCGCTCGCACAGATAATCATCCAAAGCAAGCACTTGAATGAGTGTGTGACAGGGAGCAGTGAGATAATTCAATGGGAAATCGCTGTGAGGCATAAATTGCAGTGGGGCTAATCTGTGGGCCTGAAAGCTGCTGTGCGTAGCCTGTTGGCAGGAGGGGGCGGGGGGTGTGTGTGTGGGGGGGGGTGTTTAAGGTCACAGAGAGAAAAAAAAAAGAGCTGTGAAAATACAGGACTCCCTGCCTCACCACCCCTAATATCAGGACAGGGAGTGGGATGACATTTTCGGAATGAAGTCGCAGATGCAGGGCAGGGATTGGACGACTGCAGAGAGTACAGAGATGTGGGACGTCTTAGAGGAGCCCTCCTCGTGCCCCTCGTGTGGGCGCGAATTCGACGTACCGCTGCTCCTCCCCTGCTCTCACACCCTGTGCGGGAGCTGCGTGGAGGCGGCGGCGGGCGGGTCCTCCGGCGCCCCCTCCTCCGGCGCCCCCTCCAGCGGCGCGGCGCCCGGGCAGGCTGCCGGTGCGCCCGTCTGCGCCCTCCCCTGCCCCTGCTGCCACCTCCCGGTGGAGCTGCCCTGCTGGGACTGGGCTAGCGCCACCCGCTGCCTGCCCCTCAACCCGACTCTGGCGCGGAGGCCGGGCGCCGGAGAGACGGAGGAAGACCAGGACCGGGGGCGGCGACAGGGTGCGGGGAGAAAGAACGAGTCAGAGGAGGAGACTTTGGGGAAACAGAAGGACCCCAAGACCTGCCTGCAGGTAAGGGAACATGGAGAGGTGTGAAGGTGCACAGTGTTTTCAGGGTACCCCTCTCCTGGCTCCACATTGAACTGTCCTAGTGAAATACACAGGTGCATCATAAATTCCAGAGCGGTCTGCAAATTGTACCAAATTCTATTGAACAGGTTTTCTGCTTCTTCAGCTGGAAATACATACCCTTTGTGTGCACTCTCAGTAACGGATAGATTGCGTTTAGCTGCTGCTTAAAGGCTTCAGTTCTCTGGTGCATTCTGCAGTTGATTTTGAATTTGTGACACCTGTTGCATTACCTGTTACTATCATGAGCAGCTACATAACTTAATAGCTGAAAAAAAATCTGCCTATGTTCCTAAAGTAGATCGACCAGCTAAGGGATCTGTAGCATGGCCAGGGGGCATGGGGGGGGGGGTGGGGGTACTCTTTTGGTAGCTAGCATGGGAAGTGGCTCCTTAAGTGGGTAGTGTACCAATCTAAAGACACATGTAGGATCATTTTTTTATTATTTAATTATTTAAATTAAGCTGTTTATACCTGAACTCCAAAGAGTTTCTACGGGCATTTATGATACGTTTCCTCACGTTAGGCAGAACCCTGCTGTGTAGATGCACATGCTCTCCTAGGGCAGGCCACATTAAATGGTGAGTAGTCAATTCCTTTGTCATACTGGGAACTTGGGTATGGTAGGGGAGTGGCCTCATATGCATGTTATACACCATGTATACTCTGATAAGCACTGTCCAGTTAAACACCAAATATACACTGACACTCTGCACCACCCTGTTAAACTTCAAAATGCACTGATATACCCTGCCCTGTTTAATACTAAATATACACTGATATACCCTGCACTCCCCAGTTAAACACCAAATTTACACTGATATACTCTGCACTACCCAGTTAAACACCAAGTTTACACTGATATACTCTGCACTCCCCAGTTAAACACCAAGTTTACACTGATATACTCTGCACTCCCCAGTTAAACACCAAGTTTACACTGATATGCTCTGCGCTCACCCAGTTAAACACCAAGTTTACACTGATATACCATGCACTCCCCTGTTAAATGTCACACACTCACTACTACACCCTGCACTTCTCTGTGAAATGCCACATGTACACTGATATACCCTGTACTGCCTACTTGTAAGGTGTGAGATTACGAGGATGAACATGACAAAGTCAAGTTGCAAAGAACATGCGAGATAGGTATATTCCAAAAGGACATTTGGACAGTGCTGTTCTGTTTATATACAGATTGTAGCCAACGCTGTCATACTTCTTTATATAACAGACTATTGTGTTCATTTCTCCAATTTTACTGAGCATAGCTGTATTAAAAGGCTATTTCTGTGTATGATAAACCATCAAAAATAAAGCAGTATGATCAAAAGGCGTTTGAGTTTAATATTTTATTTAAAGAATAATGTAACTTCTCTCTATCAATGTTCAGTATACAGTGGCAACTGGTTAATTCCACATATTTAAAAAAAATGACTATTATACCCCATTTGAAAACCCCAGAAATTTCCATGAGACAGACTTTTTGATTGTCAGGAAAAGAATGATTGAAAACATCTGTGCAAAATTGATTATCTTAGTAATAGCCAACTAATATTACAATAGACCATCTAGCAAGAAAATTGTAATGTCAGCACCCCCTGTGTAGGTTATCACTTGGTGAAACTGCTGCTATATAACTGCTGTTTTGTTGCATTGGCATTGGTATTGTAACGTACATACATTTAGACCTGAAAGGGCATATAGCTTCTCGACAGCCTAGACATGCTTGGACATCCCAAGAAGTTGATGAATGTCTTGCTTTTTCATCCTTTGCTACACCCTGTGAAAAAGCCACTAGCTGCAGTTTTAAAAAAAACCCAGAATGTGAATTGAAGGATTATTCAATGAACTTCTTCCAAATCACAGTATCAGTTGAGGACTTAAAAAGTTAAAAAACGTGTTGTACAGTAATACTCTGTGATCATGTCGGACACATGGGGATGTCAGTTGCATTTTATTGGCTGTTGTACCCCAACACCTCTCACGCCGTTTCTATACTCAGAATACGCTGACTGGCCACAAGGTGGTACTGTAGATCTGCACGAAGAGGAGATGGTACAGTCAGTAAGAGGTAGGTGGTCCACTAAATGACCCATGAATTAACTTCTTTGTCGATTATTTTTTAATCTTACTCCATGTCGTACGCCATGTCCTAGCATAAAGGTGACGGTACATTGAATTAAAATTACAGGCACGGCATGAAGGAAAGTATGGAGGAAAGGAAAACCAGCGTCAATTTTATTGAAAGTAAATGCAAGTTATTTTGCCATTTGATTTGGCTGATTGAAAAATAGTTCCCTGCTTGTCTCAGCACAGATGAACAGGTTAAATGGGATATTGCACTCCCTCGCCTCTTTCATTCAACATGTCCTCTTGAGACCTTTGATGACAAACACGATCAACAATGCCTCTGTCTCACGATATAACGAAATACATACCAGGGCCCTGTTTCGCAAAGCAGGATTACCTGGTTTGCTGGATAATTGCACCGAGTAAAACCGAGAACTCTCCCAAATCAGAAACAAGGACTGAAGTAGCTTGACAGAAAAAGTTATGTTGGGTTTCACTCAGCGTAGTTATCCAGCTAACTCAGTAATCCTGCTTCATGCATTACCCATTACCCCAAGCTCCCATACAGTAGATAATAAATGAACAACCCTGATCCTGAGGAGCTGCAATGTCTGCTGGTTTTTGTTTTCACCTTAAATACAACAACCACTTTAGGCCCAAGAAACCAGGTGAAGCAAGTTGACTGTGTAATTGACTGCTTTTATTGATCAATTTAAGCGCAAAGTAACAACAAAGTCCAGGAGACAGTACAGCTTTCCAGAAGCATGGTTGGCCGCCTCTGGTTATAGATCATGGTGTGGATTAAAACAAGTGTTGAGAAAGGCCGAGACTGCAGACACAGTCTTCTCTTTCTATGGTCATTTGAAATAAAATGCAGCGCTCAATTTGGACATGTGCTTACACATACCATGTCAAATGTAATACCCACTGGACAAGTGTAATAGCGTTTTCCTGGAGAGCCCTGCAGAAAACAGGTACAATTTGCTGATATATATGCTGACGCAGGGCTGTCCCTGGCTGCCTGACACCGCATGATCTGAAGGTACAGTCCTATTGCCGTTCACTCCCTATTGGTTCCTGCTCCCCCAGGTCTGGTTTTTTCCCTGGATCCGTCCACGGCTGCCCCTCCCCTCCTTCTCTCTGGCTCCGCCCTCACCGTGACCTTCCAGGGACAGGACCCTCTGGCCCAGGCAACCGGGGCAGCAGGGCTCCCTGTGGCCCTGGAGCACCAGGACCCCAGCCCCCTTCCTCAGGTGTGTGCAGCACTGACCATCACAAGGGGGCAGTTCTACTGGGAGGTTGATGTCTGCAACAGCGCCTGCTACAGGATAGGTAAGGTACTAGAGCAGAGAGCCTGTTACGGGACAGGCAAAACACCGCAGTACAGGGTCACCCACAGTGTAGGCTCTACTATTTCACCTGTACACATTTTGTACTGTATGCATTTACTCTATGCATTTCCATGTGGATGTGCAAATATTTATACTGTAAGTCAGAAAGGAAAATATTATGATTAAAATGTTAGTGGAATTCTCATGGGAAGTGGCAGCTCACCAGTATGAAGCATGATGCACTCATATTAGCATGCAGACAGTGCAGATCAGAGCTGGAGGTGAGAGGCTGTGGATGGTGCTGCAGAGCAGTCGTCCGTGACCGGGCTCCTGTGTCCTGCAGGAGTGAGCTCTGTGGACACCGCGCGCGGATGGTGGCTGGAGAGGAGGGGCGGTTCCTTCTCTGCGGTGTTCGACGGGCGCAGGGAGCCGCTGCCTGCCGTACCCCCCCAGATCAAAACCGTGGGGGTGTTCCTGAACATGGGTGGGGGAGCCCTGAGCTTCCATAACGCCCTGACTCAAGAGCACCTGGCCACCCTGCCTTCCCGATTTGGCCTGGGGGTCTGTCCGGCGCTGGGCCTGGGGCAGGGCCGGCTGAGGCTGAGGTGCGGCCTTCCTCCTCCGCCCCACGTCTTCCTCTGCCGCAGCTCGGCCTACCGCTGCCCCGCCGGGGCGGGCGCGGGCCGCTGGCGCCGGGACGTCCGCTTCCACTCCATCCGAACCTTCATCCAGAAGTTCGAGGAGCTCTCGGCTGCGGAGTCGGATTCCGGCCTGGTGTCCAGCTTCAGCTCCTGTTCCACTCTGGCCTCCCTTCCAGACCCAGGCCCCTAGCCCCGGACCAGTGTGCCGTGCTGGGCAGAGAGATACAGGAATCAGGACAGGACACATGGAAGAAGGCTCAAAATTGACATAATGTGGACAAGGACTTGAAAATCAGTAACACATAACAATTATATACAGGTGAACTTCTCCCTTGTGGAAGTGTGAATTGTATTGGTGAGTAGTTAAGAGGCATATTTGCAGTAGTAACCCTTATGTGCTAGAGAAAATCCATTTACATTTACCTTTTAGGCAAGTAGGAGATGCTTTTTTCCAGAGCGACATACAGAGCTTGAATTCCTTGCATAAAACACATTTGTACAGATGTATGTTTGCTGAAGTTAACTACCTTGCACTTGTACAACATCAGTGCCCAACAGGGAATCAAACCTACAACCTGAGTTGCAGGCCCAGTCCCCATACGATTATGCTTAAACTGCCATGCACGTGGCGTTCTGCAACTGCAAACTTCATGCAATATTTGACAAATGACATGGCCCAGAATCAGCCATGTTGAATTATGTCTAGGCTATATGGCTCAGCCTGTGTTCAGAGCAAGGCTTCACGGTTAAGATACACAATTTAACAGAAAACTTTTCAACAAGAGTGTGTGTGTGTTAAGTGTTCATCACCAACCATGCACAGTAACACAGATCACACATATTAACATACACAAGTCCATACATGTGCTTACATACACTTATGTAGATACAGACACACACACCTTTCATCCACAAACTGTTTAGAGATAGAAGACATCATAATGTCACAAAATCATAATAATGTATTGAATTAGCCCTGTCTACAGATCCTTTACTGTTCATTACTAAGTGAAAAATCTAACAGCGGTAGCTAATAGCTACCAAGAGGGGGAGGCAAATTTTTTTTTTCTTCACGATTATCCAGAACCTTCTTCATAATAAAAAAACATTTCTATTAATTTTTTTGCATGCCTAAAAGTCCCATGCAATCATTTTAGTAAAAAGACATAATTTAACTAAAGAATCACACTGCACAAATCTAAATAATTCCATATAACACAATGTTATTGTCATAATTAAAATTATGTAATGTATGGTGGAGGACCGAATGACAAGGATGCCACATTAGGCACACTGAGACAAGAGTCAACTGAGTAATCCTCACTAAAACTGGCAAGCTTCTTAATCGTAAAAACAGGTGTGGGGCCAATGCACCTGAGTTTAAGATAAGCTCTTTGCCTACCCTATTCGTGGCATACTGGCTTCTGCTCTACTGGATTCAGTCCCCCATTTCTGTGCAAGGATCTCTTAAGAAAATAAATTGATATAATTACTAATACTACCATTTTAATGTTTTATTATTTATGTCGTCATACGTCCTTATTGCGAGGCAGCTAAATTATGTAAAACAGTGGGCCATCTTGAGGCTGAGGCCCTCCCACCCGTTGCCCTCCTTGGTTTCCGCCGCAGCAGGTGCCACGCCCCCTGCCAGGTCATGACCCCTGCGGCAGTTGAGAATGTCCCGGATTAGCACTGATGTGACTTTCCCTCTCTCACCCCCAAGTTGCCTTGCCTGTCCCCCTCCCTATCCCTCAGCCTCTTCCACTTCAATTAGCTGTCTCCCCAGGACACGTGAGCCAGCTTCCTGTCAAACACAGAGCCCCTGGAGCTGTGTGGGGGGTTTTAAAAGCCTGGGGCAGGGGTAGGAGGGGTGGGGGCAGCAGTGAGAAGTTTGCTGTTGACAGAGGGACATGGCAGCAGCTGGTAATGTACGTTTATCCCGAAGGAAGGGGAGGAGAGGGGTGCAACAGACAGGGACGAGAACCCTTTGAAGTCTGCAGGGTATTGATGACTTCAATAGTGGGATGGTAGCAGGTAGAGGGACAGTGGTGAATGGTGTTGTGGAGTCATATTACCATTTTTAAAGGTACAGAAGTATCTAAACATAAATCTAAACTGTATATGACTCACCTGTGATACATTATTGAGTAGGCTGTAGACCATGCGAGTTAATCGGGATTAATTGCGGGATGGCAGTGGAATAATTAATATTTCCCTGTTTTTGTTTCAATTTTTTAAAACGAATTTGAATTGCAATTGGTTAGACCATTCAACTACAGCTATAAATCTAGCCGTTCAACCCCCACCTAATTAAAGCAGTCATCAATTAACTACTGAACTCGCAGGCAGGGTGCGCCCTCTGCAGGTCGTCAAAAGTGGCAAGTAGCAAGTCGTTTACATCTACGGGATTACTAAAAATAGCCCAAACTTCGGTAATAGTGGTCATAATGTCAATACACATCTAAAGCAAGGCACGTTGCCTTGGCCAGAGACTGCTTTTGCTACTGCTGTAATTATGCTAGTGATTAACGATGACGGTATGGATTACAGATCGCACTATGTACCACTGGACCGCAACGCCTGTTTCATGGCCAGTTTGGCGCTTGCTCTTAAAGAGCAATCGACGCTGCTGCCACCAAAACAAGTGTGGAAGTAATTTTAGCCTCGTAAACAAACGGAGGGGGTAGTACAGAATTCAAAGAAGTTTTGCAGCGGAGTTAATGCCCCTTGTAAGACGTTGCTGATGTGGGAAAAATTCTGTAAGCAATAGGCTAATTAAACGTGCGCGTCGCTCACCGAGTAGGCCTAAAGACCTTTAATGGAGGGTGCAGTTCATCAGACTTGCGAATATATAATTTAAAAAAATCTTGATGAGAAAAACATCGTGATGAATAGAATGCAAAGCCTTGGATGTTCTGCCATGATAACCTTAACGGGAAATTTCCTAAATTAGATTTTTCACGATTAAAATACCAGTTAGAGTAGCTGTGGGCCTATTAATGGCTAATTTGTAGCGTTATAGGTCTACTACAACATTGGCCTATTAGTCACGGCACTAGAGAAGGTGTCGTTCGCAATTGACCATTAGACCTACAGTATCTCCACGCTCCCAGGCAACTGTTCTTTGTTCATGAATTGTGTTTACTAATTACACGACGGAGGATAATTAGTCCTCCGCCATCCCACTGTCCTAGGAAATGGGCCGTGAGAAAGAGCAACATGCGTTTCTCATCTCAGTCAAATATACACACCTTTCATCCGCATCTAAGTTGATTGTCAGTGTAAACAACGGTATGCTGAACCCAGGTTTGTGTGTTTTTATTTAGGTAATTTAACTATATTATAAGGCTTGCAGGTGTAATTAATAATAAAGATAGGCTGCTGTTGCGAGTTAACAGCATCCCATACTAGCATAACTAAAGACACAGGCCTATCTCTTTTTTATTTAAAGTAAAAGTAGTCATAGCTACTGTATGTCAATTTTGCACGCCACCAAAAGTCTATTTAATGTAATCAATGTTAGTCACTGAGTCGATTGTTAGGCATGCTGATGGCAGGTCAGGCAATAGCTACTATTTTGCAGTCACAGCCAAATAATATTGTTTAGGCCTGCAGCCATTGTCCCTCGAGGTGACTGTAAGGGAAAACCACGATACTGCTTTTGTGCAAATTTTATATTAGACCTTTAACCCTTCTATCAGAAATATATGGTTAAATGTTCGTAACAGAACATTCTAATTCTGATGTAACAATCGCTACTGCCGTGCCTGACCGAAAGCACTGGAGTTAGACACCGTTTTAGAAAAAAAACAAAACAAAACAAAAAACATTCCAAAAAGCCTACGCTTCAAACGGTATAGGGTGCAATGTCTCAAATATGTGATTAGAATGTTTTTCGCTGAACATAATCCTGATGTACCAGTCATCACTGGTAATTGAAAGCAATGAAGTTCTAGAACGCTTAGAATTTTGAAAGAAAACATTCCAAAAAACGACTTTTCAAAGGGTTAACGAGTTAAAATAAAGCATCTTTCAGAGATATAGCCTGCTTTAAAATAGGGAAATGTCTTAAAACTTTTGGTTGAGACAATACCATACATTGACAGAATCCTCATGTAAATTAGCATGTCATAGATTATTAGGCCTACCAAGTTAAAATGGATAGGCATATACTAATTACAAATAGGAAATAATTATTTTACGACTGCTGTTTAACGTAACATTTTAGACAGTTATCGCACAGATCGCACAGTTATCGTTGGAAAACCACTGTCTCTGCCAGACAACTTTAATTTAAATGCTTATACGTTTCGTTATTTCAATATTCATTCCAATGAATGGGAAATACCAACAAACTAAAGGTTTGAATATGACTAAACCCATTTTAAAGGTTTACTCACATTCCTGATGCCACGCTGTATTATTGGACCAAATAGATTGTATTTCTTTGTTGTGTGCACAAGCGACAAGAACGAGGGCGCACACGCAAAAAATACAGAAGACTTAGCCTGTAGTGTTTCTTGTTATTTCTAAGTCTGTTTAAAAATACACCAGCACAAAACCCCGAGTTTTCGGTACAGCCTTTCTCCAGGGAGTAGAGGGGGTGTGCTTTGTTTTGTGCACCAAATTCCGAATAGATGTCTGGACTCGATAAACAGTGCGGCGCGCGTGGGACAGGATGTCTAGCATTGTTATTTACTCATATTGGTTTTCCCGCAATATCCAAACAATGATCAGAAATAATTGAGGCTCGTGTTTATGTTTAATGGGGTAACAATGTCCAATGACGGATGTGTGGTTGGTGGTAAATTTATGAGGCCTACTGATTTCATAATACAGTTAATGTGGGGCATTTGGCTTTGGGTAGATTGATCACTCCTTTTAGAAATCATTATGAAATGCAGTTTTTACCCGTAGTCCTCATATTTGTGAAGCAGATCCAGAGGACTTGGTTGACCTTTTTTTTCTTTTTTTCCCCCCTCTGAATTGTATGTTTCATTGTATGTATGTATGTATGTATGTATGTACCACTTATTGTAAAGCGTCTTTGAGTTCATGAAAAGCGCTATATAAAATAAATATAATAATAATTATTATTATTATCACTTGGGAAATATGAATATGGGGAAAGTGATTTAAAATAATTCTTTATTGCAATGTTTTTTTTTTGTAGTTCTTTTTTTTACTGGTAGTGAAAACCACTAGCATTGTTTCTGAGCCCATATCAGGCAAGATGAAACAATGTGCATACAGTAGCTTACATCTGTACAGTTACAGACGCCTGCACACTGCAACTTTTGATAGGAAAATAATTTTAATTTTAAAGTAATTCTTTTTTGTACGGTTTTCACATTAATTGATCTGAGCGTGATTTTTTCCTTCTCCTATTTTCCTTGTATTTGGAGATTGCTATTGCTTCACGTGTGTTTATCTGAGCGCCGCTATAAACGTAATGCTACTTAAGTTGGTTATGCTACAAGGCATCTCAGTGGGGTCCAGTTTCGCTTTTTTCGATTTCCCTTTCGTCAACAACTTGCGATGGAAAATGTCAAATATTTGTTCGGCACTACTACTACATGATATGCGGCGGCTGGGAAAGTCTGTCGGCTAACCCTAGAACCCCCAATGCCACTAGCGGGTCCCTTTATTCACACCTCCCGTGTAATCCTGCTGGCAAACAGGATGTGGGCCTGAATGTGTGCCAGTCTGACAGATTCAGAGCTGAGAGGGTGGACTGGGTGTGTGAGAGCGCGCGTGTGTGTGTGGGGTGGAGGGGGGAGGGAGTTACACGGCTGCCTGCAGATCTAACAAGAAATCCGTGTCAATTAAAGATTGACTCACCGAAAGCGAAATAACAATGTGGAAAAAATTGGTATCATTCGTGTCAGCAGACGTATTCACATTTATGTCATTTGTTTTTAAATATGTGTAGGCTAACATTCCTTTTGAATTGGATTTCTCATTCTAAAACGGTATTTTAAATTAGTCTGAGTATTAAGTACAGTCCCTCTATTCACGGATGATAAAGCGCACCAGTTGGAGTCAATTAATTACACTTTCTTCAGAATCAGATCCACTTTCTAACGTTACCCACCTTTGTCTAGTTCAGGTCACAGTTAATCGATTTTAACAGAATATAATGTTTTGACATCTTAAAAATGACTTCAGTTGCGGTTTTCTTTTCTCTCCCACTCTCCTCCTCTAGAGTTTAATTCGAAACACACTTTTTACAGCACTCGAGGCTTAAGAAAATTATTGTTAAACCCCAGCTGTTCTTTGAATCGTGAGATGTGTGAGAAAGGCATGCTGTCCTCCCAGCTCAGTTCATTGACACTGTCAGGTATGCAAGACTTCACACGCTACCGAGGGACGGCTTGTCCACGTGACCACGGCTCTTGTGGACACACCAACACTGAAACGCTTACTATAATCTCATCGAATCGCATGTTTTCCAAATAGAGAACCTTCTACTTGTATTATTATTATTATTATTATTATAACAACATAAAAACGGTAGTTAATACCATTTTTCTCTAGCCTGCGATACCAACAAAATAAGCAGAATATGTATCTTCCATTGGCCTATCTATCACTTGTATTGGGAAAGTTCCTCATAGCAATACACAAAAAAGGACACTTGTGACTCATTTGCGACCTGCATAATTGAAATCGGTTGTGTTGTCATGAATAAGCAATTTGCCTTCCAGTCTCCCTAATGAATTGCCTCCTTCTGCATTAATGAAACCGCTAGTTACCACCCAATGATTAAATGCAAACAGACCATCATCGATTCCTATTCACTTTTTAGCGTTCCAGAAATTGAGTCCGAGTGTGAATTTTTCAATGGAAATGACTCTGACAGGCACATAATGTGACATCTGCATAAAAATAACACGTTGCCTTCCACTCAGATGCGCAGAACGTAGGCTAAGTATTTTTATTTTATTTTTGTTACATTAGCCTACATGCAGTCTGTGTATTTATATATGTATTAGTAACGTTATGCATAAAGCAAAGACGTGGATTTATAACTCTCTGTGAGTTGCCAAGTGCCTATCTGTAGTCCGGAAGAGATCATTTGAATCTGTTGTCTTTTGCGATGTATATTTGGCTCTCGAGAGTAGACATATCAGCAGTCAGCCCACACGAGACTTCTCAACTTCTTTATATGACCTCACACTAAAAAAACCCATTAGTGATTACGACCATTTTCATTTCATCCGAAGCCTGGCGACTAACCTCAATAAAATGTGCCTTCATTAACCCTATTTTCCATTCACATCTACAAATTGTTGGAACGATGCAACGTATGCTCGTTTTTACTTTTTTTTTTAGTTTTGTTGACAAAATCTGAAAAGTACTGTAATGTATCTAATTAAATAATTCCTATCCCGTATGCAATGTAGCCTCTGTGGTAATGTTTATCATCTTATACAAAAGCACTGATTTAATTGACCACAGTTTATTGCACTTGCTTCAGCGAGGTCCAGTCAAGTGGAACAAGGGGTGGATGCCTCCCTTTATTATTTAATACGTTATCTCTATTGAGCACACTGTAGTCATGTTTTGCATGTGGATGGCGTGGATCACGCTGTATCCGGAGTGTGAGAGACAGAGCTGTACAAGAGTGGTGATATATGACTTCTCTAAACAACTGGCTCTGTTCCAGACCCGGCCGAGTCAGAGTTCTCAAAGGAATTCATTTTTGTTATTTTATTGTCTTTTGGTGTGGCTTGAATGAGAATAAGGGGTTTACTAACGCGAACATTAGGCCTACACCGCTCGGTGAGCAGCTGGATGAATTTAACGATTATTGTTACACTATGATTATGATTGTTGTATAAGGTTTTTGTTCTATTTTTTCCTACACTCAGCGTTGGTTATGATAGCGCTACTGATGATACGCGTGCCCTCGCATTTGAACTTCTTATGAAAATAAATGGCCTCTTATACAGCTTTACGTGAACTTGAACCGCAAAGTGCTTGTGCTGCTTCCCCCGGGACCCGAGGCTCAGCCAAAACTCTCACATGCACGCGCTTGAGGGCTTTTCGTTTTCAGAGCACTTAAATTAAATCAGTTCATGGTACAAAACCATATTGATAAACGCACTTCAAACCGCACATACTACAAAACTTTTAATCAGCAATGATCACCAATTTGGAATAGTATTCTCATATTCTCGGAAGAATAAAATATACAATGGTAGAATTCAAAAGAATTAGTTGGCACAGAAACTGTGTAATCAAAGCAGACTTATGCCACGTGAGGAACCGTCTCTTCGTGAGATGAGTAATATAAACGAACGATTGATGAAAACTAAATTACATCCAGTTTCAGTTGTCCAGCACACGATCACTATGATGATTTAATTTATTTACACATTTCAATCAGGTTTGGGTAAATAATGGTTTGGGTCGGGACTTATTTGACCCCCATTCTCCATTTTTCAGGTTTATATCTTTCCCCTCCCCTTTCTCACCCCCTCCCTGCCCGGGGCTGCCTGTACTGTCAGGACCATATAAAGCGGAAAAGCACCGCTCTGACGGTACGCTAGCGGTGCAGAAGTTTCCGACACCAGGAACAGTCACATCCTCTTTACAGCTGCGTTCTGTTTACTTTTTCTCTCCTATGGTGATTTTTTATTTGAGTTTGCAAGCTTCGTGGTTTTAGTTATGTTGGCTATGTTTTCACAATAGTCGGTACAATTTAGATAAGTGTTGGGTTCGAGGGATAACTCGTATCGACATTTCACTTTTTGTTTATTCTGAGCTGTTTTTGTGATATTTTGTTGAATGGAGTGCTGAGGAAAAAACTCCGTCCTTCGCAAACAGAGCAGTAGCGCTCTAAAAGGAGAAAAAGTTCAAGGGGGCGACGCTGTTCCACGCAGGGGCCGAGAACATTGGGACGCATCGGGATGCTGCGATTTGCAGGGATGGAGAGTCTCCGTGAGATCTTAGCGGTGTTGGGTGTGATGAGCTGCGCGTGGATGCATTTCGGACTGGCCTCGCGTATGAAGTCTCCATCATTGCCCATCCAATCGGAAAGGGAGCCCATACCTTCCAAGGGACTGGCAGGTACACGCCAACGGCATTTTCTGTAATCCAACGCAGTAAAATGTCCAGTGTTAATTTAACACTTAACAGATAACATTTGGTCCCGCATTCCAGAGTGGGACCAAAAGTCCAGAGTTGAATAACACTGGACATTTAACTGTGTAGCTATGACGCTTTATCTAGAATGCTATTATGTGAATTATTTTTGAAGATGACATTTTACAAAACCAGTACTACCCGTGGAAATATATTTTCTAATTAATAGTTATTGTGGTGAAGTACCGACTGCATTATGTGAGACATTGAGGATTTGTTTCTTGAAATTGTGCAGGGATTATTGAAGTGTTTTAGTGATGACTGGATAGCCGTGTAGCTGCAGATAGGGACTGAAAGAGAATGTCGGGGTACACGTGTCTGTAAAGTAATAGAACCAATACTCCTTAAATATTTGAGATGAAAAAGTCTGAGTGAAGATAGTAATGATTTAAGACATTGTGTTCATGCCTGAGAAATGAGGTCATTTGCGGTTTTGTGGTCTACCGGAGGTTTCCAATATGTTCACTACATACCACTTCAATGTTCTACTTTGCTTCACTCTCCTCTTCCTTCATTATTATGGCTAGGCCTAAAATAATTTAGCCAGAACTGAATCATCACCACGCCCCCTTTAAAATAGGCTAAAGATATTTAATTATGCATGTAAGACAGTCGGGGATTTAATGCACTACATCGCCTTGTGGCTAATGAAGTTTGCCTGATGCTGGAAATCGTAATCAAAAGACGTTCCATTCAGCCTACTGCTGTTCTGGAGGCACGGCAATAGACTGCCAAATCGTGATTTATTTCAAATGTTTCACTGTGGGCAGTGCAGTGTTCATACTCACTCTGACTTGACCGGACTGCTTAAAGTAGTCACATAATGAAAGAATAATGCGAACCAGGTTGTTAGCAGCTAGAGCAACCGCACAATGTCGCATCAACAGTCCTGCCCAAGAACTTTGGCTCGGACAGCTCCCATCGCGCGGGCGGTGCGGTGGTGCCAATTACGACCGAAGCCTTGCAGTACCAGGCGGACAGGCCTCGCCCAGTCGAGTGCGACCGGGCGCCTGCAACGCTGTGAAACCAGCCGAGAGCTTTGATGGTCCAAAGGGGTTCTGTGCTCTCACTTCTGTGCACTTTCACGAATATGCTATTATAAATTCACATTCTTTCCTTTTATATTGTCTGTTTTATATTGAAACAAGACGACACAGTCGCTGTGAAAGTGGTGACAGAATAAACTAAACAGAAACAAAAATAAAAAGGAGCCTCAAAGATTTATAAATACCCAGGACAAAATGTGCGCATGATTTCGCAGTAAATTAGCCTGTGTACTTTTTGCGTGCACGGAATTTTAATTAATTTGCAGAAAAGAGGCAGACAGTCTCCTGCATAGCAGAAATGAGACAGGATGTTGTAGGAGAGCTGCCGCAAAGTTCTGGAACATATGATGCATCCAGTCAATTCACAAACAAGTCCGGGCGTTGCTATCGATTGTCTACTTTGTATCCGCCGATGTGAAGCCAAACTCTTTGTCATTCTGTCTGACGCCAAACGTAGGAATTTGAACTACCAGTCTAACGCATTTCTGTTTGTGGATTGTTCTGACCGTTTGTGTATCAATACGTAGACGGTAACCTCCACAGAGTGGCTCGCATTACACATCCCAGGCATTGTGGCAGAACATATTGTACCACTACCGACATCCTATGGATTTTTGCGCGTTATTGCAGCTTTTGCACGTTCGCTACTTTTGTAGTCGTGAAGTAATAAAACTGACCTGCCCGTTCACACTATACATCCGTCACATGCCATCTATATGTTTGCACTCCAGATTATTGTTGACTGTGATGTTTCTGTCCTTGGATTCTCTCAGTAGTTGACGCTGCACTTTGGACATTGTTTGTGTGGTGACTGATCCAGCTTTTCATTGGTTCTCATTCTGTGTGGCAGGCTGCTCATTTGGAGGAAGATTCTACTCGCTGGAGTACACGTGGCACCCGGACCTGGGGGAGCCGTTTGGGGTCATGCACTGTGTCCAGTGTCACTGTGAACCGGTAAGGACCTGCAGCACGGCAGTGATAGGGCATGACGTAATGTATTAAGGTAGTGAATTTAAGAAGTTAACGATGTGTTATCACAGTTGAAAGACTATTAACTCTCATTATAAAAGCGGTTTCTGGGCAAAACATGTTTTGAACTTATTTTGATTGTTTTGCTATTTTAAATAGCCCAGGAGTCAATATCTTTAAGTGGTTTTCTTTAAATATAAACACATGTTATGCCTAATGCGAAATGGAAATTAATCACATTCCAACTTTTTTGTGAACGCTTTCATGGAAGATGTGTGTGTGTCGGGGTCCAGTATGAACGAGGTGGGGGAGGTATCGGCCTCCTGAATGCACTGGCCTCCTGCTTCTGTAGCTGTGCCAAACCCTGTCCTCGTAGCCGTGCTCCCTAAACGGTTGCAATGCGCTGAGCGTGCTACACCGTCCTCAGCGACTTCCTAACCGCTTTCCTCTCAGCTCTATCAGCTGCACTCCGCCGGCTTCCAGTTGTGTCCTGAACATGCTGCTGTGATACGGCGCCAGCCTCTTAACGAGGCCCATCTTGTAGTCGTTAGACCCGCGCTGTTGTTGTTACTTCATCATTCGATTTTGATTGTGCTCACTGTTGGAAAACGCCACCTGCCACCTCAATGCCACCCCCGCTGGAGGATTTCCATTGGCTCTGGCCACCTGTTTCTGCTGCAGCTGGGGCTGACTGCTAAAACTAAAGAACAGCATTTTTTGTTGTGTACCTGTGACAAAGAACAGAGAGGGAATAGGGCCAGATTGAGTTTTGTGAAATAAATAGAACGTCTTTTAAAAAATAATTATACTTTTTTTCCTCAGCATAGAAACAGGCGGGGTAAAGTGTTTGGGAAGGTGAGCTGTAAGAACATTAAGCAGGACTGCCCTGAGCCTGGCTGTGAGGACCCAGTGCTGCTTCCCGGACACTGCTGCAAGACCTGTCCTAAAGGTGAGTCCCCTGCACTTGACCCTGTGCCCCTCAGTCTCCACACCTCTCCCCGTGCCCCTCAGTCTCCACACGCCTCTCCCTGTGCCCCTCAGTCTCCACACCTCTCCCCGTGCCCCTCAGTCTCCACACCTCCCGTGCCCTCAGTCTCACACGCCTCTCCCTGTGCCCCTCAGTCTCCACACCTCTCCTTCCCTCATTTCCACGCCTCTCCTGTGCCTCAGTCTCCACACCTCTCCCTGTGCCCCTCAGTCTCCACACCTCTCCCCGTGCCTCTCAGTCTCCACACCTCTCCCTGTGCCTCTCAGTCTCCACACCTCTCCCTGTGCCCCTCAGTCTCCACACGCCTCCTCTAAGATTTCTGCTCACACGCACCATCTGACCCGTCAACCCATCTGCGGGTAACGGAACTGGCCGGGTTGCTAAAAGGAAATGTCCAAGCAACAATGAATGATACCAAGATGGCCACTTATTTCCACTTTGTGCTTTGAGAATAATAGAGCGGTGTGGGAGTATTCATATGAGAAGCTCCTCCTGCCTCCCTCTGCCTCCCTCTGCCCCCACCCCACATTGCATTGGGGAATCTGCCTTCCATGGGGGCCCTCCCTGTCAGCGCTCCTCTAGCGGTTTCCCTTTCTTCTGCCAAGAATCCCCCAAAACACATACCCATAACTCAGTGCTTGATCTCAGCCCCATTAGGTAACTAAGTTTATGTAAGAGGCTGATGTGAATTTGGGGACCGAAGCATGTGGTATGTGTATGTATTCATAATCATTCACCTAACATATGGAACCAAAAGTGTTTCTGAACAATGTACGATACGGTATGATACGATATACTTTTATGTGGTTATAATTTGCAGCATCGGTCTGGATGTATGCTTTTCTTGTATGAAATGGAGCCCTTAAAGGAATGAGTCTAGCCTTTACATGCATCTGTGGTGTTTGAATGCTATTGGCTGTCGTGGGTGACCTGTGTCATTGGTGATTTGAGAGGAAGTGGGCTGGTGCAGATGACAGAGCACAGGTGCCCATCAGCCAGAGTGCGGAGAGAGTGATGAGACAGAGAAAGAAATGGAACGAGGGAGACAGGGATGTAACAGCAGAGAGAAAAAGAAAGCAAGAAAACGAGGGAGTGAAAAATAAAGCAAACTGTGAGCCGGCCGAATGCCCCCTTCTCCGTGCAGACTTTGTGCTCTGAGAGAGAGTCTGGGACGTGTTGAAATGTGTGCATTACATCAGGACTTGTCGGCCAGAGCGGAACAGCGGGTCATTGTTCTGATCTCACGCGAGTGTCAGGCCTAATTCCTCTGCACAGGACAGCAGAAGAAACAAACCTTGTTGCCGTGGCAGCATGAAGAGCCAAGTACCTCACTGGAGCAGAATTGGAGGAGACGCTCTGCTTGGGGGCGGGGGGTGGGGCTGTCGGGGGAGGTGGGGGAATATGACAAGTCCGGGAGTCTGACTGTCTGGCATTTCTGGACCAAGACCCCATCACAGCATAACACTGGGACCCACAAATGGATCAGAACTACATTTCAGCCTGTAAACCAAGGCTCTTAATTGGAACAGTCCTGATTTTGTGTTTTGTTATTCAGGTGAGCTGGACAGGAAGCAGGTGGATTCTGTCTTCGATGGCTTTGAGTATTTCCAGGAGAAGGTCGATGACCTGCACAAGTCGTACAACGACCGCTCCTACCTGAGCTCTGAGGACATTTCCCCTAGTGAGAGCAGGACGGGTAAGTCACACACCTCTTTCTGCTCTGTTTGCTCACTATTGGGTTTTTGTAACCAGGAGAGTAACAGACACCGCTCTGTTGCTCTTTATTTTACCACATTTTATGGCCTCTCCACACTGTGCTTCCTCAAATACCCGAAGCATGACTGAGGGACTTAGCTTTTAACTCAGGACTTTATGGGAAACTGCTCTCTGCTTTTCTTCACGCTCTGTGGCACTGTTTATGGAGAGCTAGTGATGTCAGAGACAGATTAATCGATCATTTGCTTCGGCGCTGGACTGCAGGATCGCATCATTTTTTGGTTCCTAAAAGCTTTCCAGAAAATTAGGCTACATGTTCCCAATTCACAGATAATGCTGGGTTTTCTGAAAGTCCTTTAAATGTTATTTTTAAGTCCAAGGAACACTGGTGGAATGACCCTTAGACAGCATTCTGTTTTGTTATTGTAGTTAATAAAGAATGTGATTGTGGATGATCTTTTCATGCTGTCAGGAAAGTTATCACTGTTAGGGGGATACTAGTACATTTGGGGAGTAGTTTCATTAGGACTCATAGCCAAATCTAACAGGAAAGTTCAATGTTTTAAAAATGCTTTGTGTTAGCTGGGATGGCCCATCAGGGCCCCATGTGTGTCTAACAGCCCTGTCTCTGGTTCCGCTCCCTCCCCAGATTTCGTAGCCCTGCTGACGGGAGTGACAGATTCCTGGCTGCCCAGCTCTAGTGGTGTGGCCCGAGCTCGGTTCTCCCTGTCCCAGACCAGCTTGGTTTTCTCCATCACTTTCCAAAGGTATGGCCGGCTGTGTGGGACCGGATTACCTGCACCCCCCATGAAATCATGGAAGATTTGATATTTTAGATCAATCAATTTATTGACGGGTGAATTCTAGTTTTGTGTACCATTTATATATAAGCACTTTATGAAAAAAGTGTCCTAGAGCCTATGACCCTGAGCTTCTGAGCCCCTTGGACTAACAACAAACATCTATTGCTTCAATTTTTTTTACAACATTCTTCTCTTTTTTTAGGATGGCTCGACCCAGCCGGATTGTGTTCCTGGATGCTGATGGTAACACTGCATTTGAGCACAGGGTTCCAAGGGGGGAGTCAATGCAGTCCAACATGGTGAGTGGTGCTTTTCTCTTTATACTGTATGTGTCCTGGTTAGTGTGGGGTGAAAGTAGGAGAGAGTGAGTGGCGGGTTTGGTAGGAGAGAGTCTGGTATGTTTGTAAGAGTTGGAGAGAGTGAGGAGTGTTGGTGTTAAGTAGGAGAGATTAACGTGTGTTAGTAGTGAGTAGAAAAGCATGTTGAGCTTTAGTATTAGAGTTGGAGAAAGTGAGGAGTGTTGGTGTTAAGTAGGAGAGATTAACGTGTGTTAGAAGTGAGTAGAGAAGCATGATGAGCTTTAGTATTAGAGTTGGAGAAAGTGAGGAGTGTCGGTGTTGAGTAGGAGAGATTAACGTGTGTTAGTAGTGAGTAGAAAAGCATGTTGAGCTTTAGTATTAGAGTTGGAGAGAGTAAGGAGTGTTGGTGTTAAGTAGGAGAGATTAACGTGTGTTAGTAGTGAGTAGAAAAGCATGTTGAGCTTTAGTATTAGAGTTGGAGAGAGTGAGGAGTGTTGGTGTTAAGTAGGAGAGATTAACGTGTGTTAGAAGTGAGTAGAGAAGCATGATGAGCTTTAGTATTAGAGTTGGAGAAAGTGAGGAGTGTCGGTGTTGAGTAGGAGAGTTAACGTGTGTTAGTAGTGAGTAGAAAAGCATGTTGAGCTTTAGTATTAGAGTTGGAGAGAGTAAGGAGTGTTGGTGTTAAGTAGGAGAGATTAACGTGTGTTAGTAGTGAGTAGAAAAGCATGATGAGCTTTAGTATTAGAGTTGGAGAGAGTGAGGAGTGTTGGTGTTAAGTAGGAGAGATGAACGTGTGTTAGTAGTGAGTAGAGAAGCATGATGAGCTTTAGTATTAGAGTTGGAGAGAGTGAGGAGTGTTGGTGTTAAGTAGGAGAGATTAACGTGTGTTAGTAGTGAGTAGAGAAGCATGATGAGCTTTAGTATTAGAGTTGGAGAGAGTGAGGAGTGTTGGTGTTAAGTAGGAGAGATTAAGGAGTGTGAGAGGTGTAAGTGTGTGCAGTATTAGAGTTGGAGAGAGTGAGGAGTGTTGGTGTTAAGTAGGAGAGATTAACGTGTGTTAGTAGTGAGTAGAGAAGCATGATGAGCTTTAGTATTAGAGTTGGAGAGAGTGAGGAGTGTTGGTGTTAAGTAGGAGAGATTAAGGAGTGTGAGAGGTGTAAGTGTGTGCAGTATTAGAGTTGGAGAGAGTGAGGAGTGTTGGTGTTAAGTAGGAGAGATTAACGTGTGTTAGTAGTGAGTAGAGAAGCATGATGAGCTTTAGTATTAGAGTTGGAGAGAGTGAGGAGTGTTGGTGTTAAGTAGGAGAGATTAAGGAGTGTGAGAGGTGTAAGTGTGTGCAGTGTTAGAGTTGGAAGAGAGGATGTGAGGAGTGACAGGAAAGGGGCAGCTGAGAGTGGGAGAGAGATTAAGTACTTGTGTGATAAACAGTCTTGCTCTGTGACTTGGTGGGTCTGGCTGCTCTGCACATATTTCATCCTGGAATAATAAACACCTTCAGCCACAGCGAGCAGTGTGTGTACATGTTTATAAGCACTGGGTTTGGCAGCGAGCATTATGCCAATTTAACCAGTCAAATGCTCCAGGAGGAATGGAGGGGACTTCTTGCCTAACATCCCTCTAGACCTGGAATCCCTCTCTTTCTCCCTGAGTCCCTTCATTCCTCTCTCAGTCACTGGCTGTCTCTCCTTCCATCCCTGCCCTCACATCTCTCCTCCCTCCCTCCCTTCTTCCCCGCCTCTCTCAAAATCAAATCTGCTGCCCTTTATGACCGCGATCACGATAGTCATCACTATGTGCTTGTCAAGAGCTTCACCTGAACTGTCACTCAATAAAGGATGGACACTCCCCGGCCCTAACGCCTCTTGCTTGCTGGTTCTGTGCCCTTGGAGATGTGTCTACAGAGCACAGACAGACAGCCAAGTGGCCGGTTGGCGCTGCTGAGTTATATCATTTGTCGAAGCGGAAGGATGGATTTGAGGCACGCTCTGCTTTATTCTCTCAATGGGACTGACAGGCCATGAGCAGCAGACCTCTGTGTGATTTGTAAGGCCATTAAACAAGGGTAGAGAGACAGAGCGACAGTGTGTGTGTGTGTGTGTGTGTTTTTCTATGTGTGTGTGTGTGTGTGTGTTTTTCTGTGTGTGTGTGTGTGTGTGTGTTTTTGTCTGTGTGTGTGTGTGTGTTTTTCTGTGTGTGTGTGTGTGTGTGTGTTTTTCTATCTGTGTGTGTGTGTGTGTGAGAGAGGAGGGGCAGGGTGCCTGGTCCTGTTTCCCATCCTGCCGCAGACGTGGTCTTCCTCTGGCAGTGCCCGCTTCCTCGGAGGCCATTGCTCAGCCTCTCTGTTTGTTTTAGCATGCTGCGGTAGCAACCGTTGCTGCAGAGGCAAAGGGCAGCCGTGCAGCCGCTACGCTGCAAACGAGCCACATTTCACAGGGGTGCCATGATGGGGAGAATAGACTTGCACTTGGTAGGGGTGTGTGTTTGTTTAACAGAGGGGGGCCCCCAGAAGACTGTTGGGCCACAGCGCCTGAGCACAAGGACCTGCCAGGCGTGCTTAATAGCAGCCCACCGTTTGCCAAGTCACACACATGTCCTGTATCAAATTCCTTCAAAATGCAATGCAGGACCCTTAGATACAGGCCAGAAATGTCATTATTATTTTTAGAGAAACTCCGTATCAGGTGTCCGAGGGCTGTAGTGTAGTGACTGCGCGACAGGGTGCTGGCAGCCTTCTTTTGGGGATTTGTCTGGGATTTTCACTGTGTGACATCATCTCTCCGAATAAACCATGGGAATTAATAATTTAATGGAGAGATAATACCCAACTTGAGTTATGAGGTGTATATGAGCGCATTTCTCTCCTGAACAAATGTTTTCAGTTGGGTTCTCAGGAGCAGCAGGGCCAGAACCTCATGGCGCCATCGGTATTAATTCTTACCCAGCTCGGCAAAACCGTGGTGTTGTCATGGTAGCACATATTGCGCAACCCGGTTTAGTGGCAGGGATGCAGGGGGAGGTTGTTCTACGCAGTGTGTCTAAATCGGCCAGGTCACCTGACTATGACTGCTCAAATCTAACCTGTCCGTGTCCCTCACCTGTTTCCGCAGATCTGTGGGGTGTGGAAGAACCTGCCCAAGGCGCAAGTGCGCCTGCTGCAGGCCGAGCAGATGCAGGTCTCCATGGCGACTGCGGGTGGCAGACGGGAGGAGGTCCAGGGCAAGATAATCAAACACAGAGCGCTGTTTGCAGGTTTGTGCTTGCGCTTGTGTGTGTGTGTGTTTGTGTGTGTGTGCGTTGAATGCCGATGGCTAAAATGTGTATGGTATCTGTATAGTTACATTCATTTCTATTTCCAGAAACTTTCAGCTCCACCCTCACATCAGATGAGGAGCATTCTGGGATGGGTGGGATTGCCATGTTGACGCTGAGTGACACTGAAAACAACCTGCACTTCATCCTCATGTTCCAGGGGCTCCTTCAGCAAGCAGGCAAAGGTAAGGGAGGGGACAAGCGCAGGACAGTAACGATGAATAATTTGTTAACAACGACTCATTAAGATGCTCACCGTCCTTTCAGTCTGTTAATCCTGTGACCGTTGGACCCTTTCTCTCTGCAGAGCACCCCCTGATGCCCATCCGTGTGCAACTGCAGTACCGCCAGCACGTTCTGAGGGAAATCCGTGCCAACGTCACTGCACTTGTGAGTAACCACCTACACCACCCTGAAGTGGCCTAAAGTTATACAGCGGACTCAGGAAGTCATAGCCTTTCCTGTTATGACTGTGAAAGTGTGGAGGCTGAGAGGGAGAGAGAGAGAGAGGGAATGAGAGATAGGTAGAGAATGAGAGGGGGCAGATGTGAGGGGTCTTACTCCAGGAGCAGGGCTGCTGGGTCAGAGAGGGGGATAAAGGGAGATGAAAGGAGGAAGTGTCGGTTCCTGTGTCTTCCGTCCACCACTTCCTCCCGTCAATCATAATCATCACAAAGTGAGGCTAGACACAGCTGTGGAGTTCACTGCTTCAGAAAGAGAGAGAGACAGAGAGAGACAGAGAGAGACAGAGAGAGAGAGACACAGTGAGTGAGAGAGAGAGGAAGAAAGAAAGAGTGAAGGAGTGACACAAACAGTCAGGGAGAAACAGAGGGAGCGAGAGAGAGAGAGAGAGAGAGAGAGAAAGGACTGGAGAGAAAGAGAGAGATGGGGCAGCTCGCTCCTCCGCACACATGTGAGTGGTTAGCGAGCTGGGATCACAGACAGAGAAGGAGATCTGCTTTCAATCTGCTGCGGGATTTACGTGCAATAGAAGAGCGATGCAGCCCTCTCCTCACAGAAGGACAGATAAAATGGGAATGTGCAAACAGGAGACCTCCGAGCGCTTGAGTCAGGGGCGGACCCTTGGCCTGCCTGTGTATCCGTCTCCCCTGCCAGGGGGGGGGGGATGGACAAAAAGACTCTGTCTCTCCACTTCCCTTTTCTCTTCCTCCCTGTCTCTGGCTCCCCATCGCTCCCTCTCTCCATCCTCCTCCGTCTTCCTCTCTCTCCCTTCTGTCTGTACTGATGAGCCTATAATTCACGGGTAATTAGGCTGACATGCTGTCCAGAGCCATAAATGTTGCACTTGTTTTCTATGGTCGTTCATCAAATTAATTTATTGCATTCGAAGTGCTCTGCAAATTGTGTTTATGTGATGTTTCGCTCATTGGAAGAAAAGGGACTTATGAATTGCGCGTGAAATATAGCCTCTTCAGAGCAGTTTGTTTACAGCATTCTCAGAGGAACGGGCTTGACCTGCTTTCTTATGTTCTTTCTACGATGTTTCACTGTTGGTCCAACGTTCAAACTGATGGTCTCCCCCCCCCCGCAGGACCCTGACTTTGCTGAGGTGCTGACTGACCTCAACAGTCGCGAGCTCTTCTGGCTTTCACGGGGCCAGCTGGAGATCGCCGTGGAGACCGAGGGACAGGACCCGCGACGTATCTCAGGGTTCATCGCAGGCAGGAAGTCATGTGACAGTAAGGATGATGCATTTGCGCGTCTGTCAGACAATCAATCAATCAGTCAGTCAAGAAAACTGACCAATCAGTGGACTGGTCAGTTTTCGGCTTGCATTCCGCAGAGTAACTGCTGTACAGGAATTTGGGAAACGCATTGTTTTCAGTGAGAAGCAGAGGCAGCCATGCAGAGAGTCCAGGCTGAACTCTCCTTTCTGTTCTTTTCTGAATCACCCAATGCATTACCACTAAGACCTTTCATTAATGGTCTAACCCTCAGCACAGAACATTGATGGGCCTGGTGCTTAGTTACAGGCCACCCAGTTTTGAGGCTTCAGGTGGAACGTGGTGTTTCGGTCCGTCGCTATGGAGACATGGGTGGGGTTGCAGAGTCCAGCAAACACATGTTCCCCTGTGTGCCCCCCCCCCCCCCCTCGTGCTACAAGCACTCCCCCCGCTCCGCAACGCCGCCAAGGCTGCGGCCCGCTGGACTTTGCTCTCCCGTCACTGTTCCAGCTCTCTGATTAACGGCTTGACGTTATGGATGAAGAATTCCGATCCTCAAACCCACGCTCTGTTCCCATCTCTCTCTCTCTCTCTCTCTCTCTCCCGCGTTTACATCATCCCTCCCTCCCTCACAGCGCCAGGGTTAAACCTCTGGATGCACCCCCACCCCCCACCCCCGCTCCCAGGGGGCTACAGGGGGAGGCGAGGGGCGTCCCTCCCCCAGCCCCCCGCCCCCTCCGCTCGTCCTGGGGAAGGAGAGGTGGTGTGTGTGCAGGGAGGGGGGGTGCAGGGAATCAGTCAGCGTTTGACTGCTTTCCCCTGCGGTGTTTTACTCCTCCGAGCCGCTGAGACAGACATGAGAGAATGCGAGCTGGCAGCGGTCAGCGGTCCCACATCCGCGCTCATCTGATAAAACACACGGGTCCCGTCACCAGCCCGATCGCACTGCCTCCTCTGATAAAACACAGGGGTCCCATCACCGGCCCGATCGCACTGCCTCATCTGGCCTGCAGGGAGAGCTGCAAACACTCAGCGGTGCACAGCCAGGACCTGTCTGCGACCGGTACATTCAGACCTCTCTAAGTCTCTAATTCTCCCCCCCCCCCCTTCTGTCTGCCTCTCTCCCCACTCAGCCATCCAGAGCGTGATGTCCAGTGGAGATGCCCTGACCCCAGGCAAGACCGGAGGCGTCGGCTCTGCGGTGTTCAATCTCCATGACAACGGCACTCTAGACTATCAGGTAGAAATACAGTTCCGCATCACATACCTGCCCCCCCGCACTCCCAGACTTCCCCTGCACTTCCCCCCCATTTCCTGTGCCTCCCGTCATACCCCCTCTCCCCATTCCCCCCTCATGCCCTCTCCTCCTCTGCCCCGCCCCGCCCAGGTGCAGATAGCGGGCGTGTCCAGCGAGGTGGTGGGCGTGACCATCGAGATGAAGCCGCGGCGGCGCAGCAAGCGCAGCGTCCTGTACGACCTGACCTCGGAGTACGGCGCGGGCTGGGCCCTGGGGAGCTGGGGCCGCATGGAGGCCAGGCACATCCACATGCTGCTGCAGAACGAGCTCTTCATCAACGTCGCCACCGCCGACCACCAGGAGGGGGAGCTCCGCGGCCAGATCCGGGCCCTGATGTACAACGGCCTTGAGGCACGCAGGCATGGTGAGTCTGAGCGAGCAAACGCCATTCCGTTTCATCACAGATAATACACTGCAGTACCAATCAGAACCAGTGATAAATGAAGCGTTTATTCTGTGCTGAATCTGCATGTGGTATGAATCTTTGTTAGGACTGGGTCTATATTAGTACTGATTCAGTTTTGACACTGAAGCCTGTGTTCCATATGTGTTTGAATCTGAGAAGCGTCTGATCTTATATGTGAATATGAGAGAATTGTAGATGGGACAGCCCATAACTGTCCAGCATATCCTTGATAATCAATTCGCCCCCCTGTACCGCAGTTGTGCCAGTGCCACTGGCGGGACAGTACGTGTACCCTCCGGTGAGGACCGGAGCCGGGGGACACGCCTGGGTGTCGATCGACGAGCGGTGTCACCTGCACTACGAGATCGTGGTGGCGGGGCTGAGCAAGAGCGATGACATCACGGTCAATGCCCACCTGCACGGACTGGCTGAGATTGGGGAGCTGGACGACAACACCCACAAGAGACTGCTGACGGGCTTCTATGGCTCTCAGGTACCGCACGCGTGTTCTTAGTCTCACAGACACGTGTACATGCACGTGCAGGCATTTATGTACGTACGCATGTGTACACACTTCCTCTGTCTTCCTGTGATGTCATCGCTGAGCTGCACCAGTAAGTCTCACTCTTTCTGTCCGTCTGTCTGTGTGTCTGTGTGTCCGTCAGGCCCAGGGCGTTCTGAAAGACATGAGTGTGGAGCTGCTGCAGCATTTGGACAAAGGCACCGCCTTCATCCAGGTCAGCACCAAGCTGAACCCCAGAGGAGAGATTCGTGGACGGGTGAGTGCAGAGAGAGAGACGGGGGTCCCTGGTCCCTGCTCCAGACCCACTATCGGTGCTGAAACACACAGTCCAAACCTCATACCAGAACCGGGACCTTTCTAAAATCCACACCTCCCCGCCCCTTTACTTCAGGACCATGTTCCCATCCTAAATTACACTTGAAGTTACAAACACACATTCCTGGCCTGCATGATCGAATGCCCTGACCACAATTGGACACAGTCACACTCACACTTATAGCATTCTGTGTTCACGTATGTTATTAAATACAGCAGTATTATGTTATAGAGAAAATACATTGCAATGCATTACCAGACAACGGCATGGGAAAATGGTAGTCTGTAGAAGCATAGATATTGCTGTCAGCACACTTTCCATCTGAGTGCAAGCAATTGTATGTGTTTATACACACTCTGATACGCATGCAAACACACACACACACACACACACATATACACACATACCTTCTCTTCACAGGAAAAGCGGTGATACCTGTGAAATGATTCGTTTAGGTAAATTAACCAGTCAGATGCTTAAGTGAGGCTCAAGTGTGTGGGAAATCTACTCCATCCTCTTACTTTCTCTCCATCTACATTTCCATTCCTCTCTTTCCTTCATTCTTTCCCTCTCCCGTTCTCTCCTCTCTTTCTGCAGGTACACTTGCCGAATAACTGTGAGTTTGGGAACAGGGGGGAGCCAGACAAGGGGGAGCCTGAAGACAGTGTGTATGTGCGGGACCCCGAGGAGCTGAAGAAGGACCCCCACACCTGCTTCTTTGAGGGGCAGCACCACGCCCACGGCTCCCACTGGACGCCGCACTACAACAACTGCTTCAGCTGCGGCTGCCAGGTATGGAGGTGTAACTGCCCCCAGGGCTGCCCCCTGCTCAGGGAGACTCTGCTAACTGCCCCCAGGGCTGCACTCTGCTCAGGGAGACACTGCTAACTGCCCCTAGACCTGCCCCCTGCTCAGGGAGACACTGCTAACTGCCCCCAGGGCTGCCCCCTGCTCAGAGAGACACAGCTAACTGCCCCCAGGGCAGCCTCCTGCTCAGGGAGACACTGCTAACTGCCCCCAGGGCAGCCTCCTGCTCAGGGAGACACAGCTAACTGCCCCCAGGGCTGCCCTCTGCTCAGAGAGACACAGCTAACTGCCCCCAGGGCTGCCCCCTGCTCAGGGAGACACTGCTAACTGCCCCCAGGGCTGCCCCCTGCTCAGGGAGACACTGCTAACTGCCCCCAGGGCAGCCCCCTGCTCAGGGAGACACTGCTAACTGCCCCCAGGCCTGCCCCCTGCTCAGAGAGACACAGCTAACTGCCCCCAGGGCAGCCCCCTGCTCAGGGAGACACAGCTAACTGCCCCAGACCAGCCCCCTGCTCAGAGAGACACAGCTAACTGCCCCCAGGGCAGCTCCTGCTCAGAGACACAGCTACTGCCCCAGGGCAGCCCCCTGCTCAGGGAGACACAGCTAACTGCCCCCAGGGCTGCCCCCTGCTCAGGGAGACACAGCTAACTGCCCCCAGGGCTGCCCCCTGCTCAGGGAGACACAGCTAACTGCCCCCAGGGCTGCCCCCTGCTCAGAGAGACACTGCTACACTGAACCGAGGCTGCTGCTGGGCTGCAAACACACAGTAATAATCCAGTGTTAATTCAACTCTCACAGAGTACATAAGAGTCAAATTAGGACCATATGTACTCTGTAAGAGTTGATTTTACACTGAACATTTTACTGTAAATTCAACAATAACAGAGTACACGTGAGTCGAATTGGGACCATATGTACTCTGTAAGAGTTGATTTTACACTGAACATGCTACTGTGCAGAGGAGGCAGAGAACATACCAGTTTGGCAGCCATGTTTTCACATGCTCTGTGTCATTAAGGCTCATCAGTGCCCAGTATCATCTGACTGCTTAACACGAGTGCTGCGATGTGTCATCTTTGTACACTTCAGACACAATTATTTGCATATCACTTATAACAAAAATAGACCTTATAAGTGCAAGGAGGTATGCAATATCTTTATAATGAAAATATTTAAACTTGACCCGGTTAATTTGTCATGACTGAAATTATTTAGCATGCAGGTACTGTAATGGCTCAGCGTGTAAACAAAACGCACAGGGGCTAGAGTGAAAATTAATCAGCTGCTGATGGATGATCCCTGTTGAAGGCGGCAGGCGTATTTATTTATGAAAAATGGGTCGAGGTCTGAAAGGTAAGTTTTCTTCCTCCCCCGTGTGGGGCTCCGGGGCCTCCGCTGCCGCAGAGCGAATCGGATTCTCAGGCCCAGCCATTTAAGCCCAGCTGCTCTCCAGAGCGAGCCGCCAAATTCTGTTATGAATCAGGGGTCACTGAACGTACGGCTGCGTGCAAACCGTCAGTCGCATGCCGAGGAATCCCCACAGCTAGCTGTGGGCCGAGGTGCCGGAGTGTTTGCACATTCCTGAGTTTTTTTTTTGTTTTCCCCTTGCAGAAGCGGACGGTGATCTGCGACCCCATCATCTGTCCCGTGCTCACCTGCACCCGCACCATCCAGACCGAGGACAAGTGCTGTCCCCAGTGCGACGGTGAGTTTGGGCTCCGGCCCCACTGAGCCGGAGGAGGGGGTAGAAGTTTGCGGTGGGTTTATTTTTTCTCTGATGTTCCTCCTGTTTAATCCTGTTCTCCTTCACAGAGAGAAAAGAGCCGAAGGATGTGAAAGCGCTGGAGAAACTGGAGGAGCATCCAGAAGGTGAATATACAGACGCTCTTCCGTTTAGTTTATCCTTCCTGCTTTTCTCACCTCTTATTTTCTCTCTTACTGGGTGTCTCCTTCTCTTACTCTACCTTAAATAAAGTCCATTAAACTTTGTTAGGTAAAGGTACTTAAAACTAAAGCCCAGGAATCGCCCTTGTGTTCCCAGTGTAGTTTTTTTTGAAGATCAGTACACATAGATGGCAGCTACTAGATGCCACCCAGGCTGCTCCTGTCTGCTTTCTCATAATGTTCCTGTGTCACACCTCTCACCTTCGCTCCTGCTCATCATCATCCTCCTCAGGTTGCTACTTTGAGGGGGACCAGAAGATGCACGCCCCTGGGACCACCTGGCACCCCTTTGTCCCCCCGTTTGGGTACATAAAGTGTGCTGTCTGCACCTGCAAGGTCAGTACCAGAGAATCCCTCTGAAGGGGACCACTGTGGTCTCCGTGTCTCTGTTTCTGTGGAGAAGAATAGAGTGTCACTGAGGATATTTGATTCCTTTATGTTGCTCTGTATGTGTTTCCCTTATTGCACAATTAAACGGCCTGTCCCTAAAGGCCATAGGCAGGCATTCCCCCGGCAGTCTGCCTGGAGGTCTGCGTTAATCACACTGGCTGGATAGTTTCCCTGAAATATCAGGGGTGAATCAGTGATGCTCAGTGGCGCTGCCGGCATTGCCTGGCTCCAGACCGGGCGTGTCTAATGTGTTCCTGTCCCCATGACGACAGGGTGCGACCGGAGAGGTCCACTGCGAGAAGGTGACCTGCCCGCCCCTGCCCTGCGCCAAGCCCGTCCGCCGCAGCCCGTCCGACTGCTGCAAGGAGTGCCCAGAGGAGGAGAGGCGCCAGCTGGACCACGCGGACATGATGCAGGCCGACGGGACCCCCCTCTGCAAGTTCGGCAAGAACTACTACCAGAACACTCACAACTGGCACCCCAATGTGCCCCTCTTCGGCGAGATGAAGTGCATCACCTGCTGGTGTGACGTGAGTGTCGACCCAAAACGCGCCGCTCTCGCACGCCAAATACAGGTTCTGCTCTGTTCCGGAGCTTTCTGTACAGTCATGTTCGGTCACTGTACTGTAGGGGAACAGGGGATTCTGTGGTGGGGGGAGGATGGGGGAGTCCCTGAGATGTGGAGTTCGGAATTCGGTGACCTTCGGTGATTGTGGGGGATTGTGGTATTGTACTCACGTGCCCTTCCTGTGTCTCCTGCCCCCAGCACGGTGTGACCAAGTGCCAGAGGAAGACGTGCCCGGTGCTGACCTGCAGCCACATCGTCCGCAGGGAGGGCAAGTGCTGTCCGGAGTGCAGCGGTAAGCGCCACGGCCAGAGCCCAGAGGGGGCGGCTTAGACACAGCCTGCCCGAGCATGAAGCACAGCATTCAACAGCTTAGCTTAGACGCAGCCTGCCCGGGCATGAAGCACAGCATTCAACAGCTTAGACACAGCCTGCCCGAGCATGAAGCACAGCATTCAACAGCTTAGACGCAGCCTGCCCGAGCATGAAGCACAGCATTCGACAGCTTAGACACAGCCTGCCCGAGCATGAAGCACAGCATTCGACAGCTTAGACACAGCCTGCCCGAGCATGAAGCACAGCATTCCACAGCTTAGACACAGCCTGCCCGAGCATGAAGCACAGCATTCAACAGCTTAGACACAGCCTGCCCGAGCATGAAGCACAGCATTCAACAGCTTAGACACAGCCTGCCCGAGCATGAAGCACAGCATTCAACAGCTTAGACACAGCCTGCCCGAGCATGAAGCACAGCATTCAACAGCTTAGACACAGCCTGCCCGAGCATGAAGCACAGCATTCAACAGCTTAGACACAGCCTGCCCGAGCATGAAGCACAGCATTCAACAGCTTAGACACAGCCTGCCCGAGCATGAAGCACAGCATTCAACAGCTCAGCTTAGACACAGCCTCCCCGAGCATGAAGCTCAGCATTCAACAGCTTAGACACAGCCTGCCCGAGCATGAAGCTCAGCATTCAACAGCTTAGACACAGCCTGCCCGAGCATGAAGCACAGCATTCAACAGCTTAGACACAGCCTGCCCGAGCATGAAGCACAGAATTCAACGGCAGTCATGGACATGCCTTTCACATTGCTCTCCATTTCTGTTCGCAGACGGGCTTTCGAAGGAGGACGAGGACCTGGTTAAAGTTCAGGAGAATAAGAAGACCTGGAGACCTTGAGATGCCACGAATGACGACTCTCTGTCACCCTCCTCAGGACCGTCCCAGAACTGCACACTGGCCTCGTCCCCAAGCAGTCAGCCTATGGATTGTAATTAAAAAGCGATCAAGACAGAGAAAGAGAGGGAGATAATGAGAGAGCGCAGCAACGATGGCAGAAGGACTCCCAAAAGGAGAAATAGCGCTGTGAGTTGTGCTGTGGACATGGACTACTTGAACCAAAGGACTTGGACAATGCCTGCAGCATTTATTTTACTTTCTTTAATTTTGTCATTACTGTTTGAAGTTTATGCTCAAATCACTTTCACAGTGGGTGTCTGTGTCACCTGATGGCTTCTTCACTATCATGTTCCGACATCATATTGCACTCTGCTGCCACACAAACACACACATACACACACACACGCGCACACGCAGCTTCATGCATGCTGGTCGACATTGACGGAAAGTCTGTAAAAGCCAGGCTGTAGCACAGTGTTATCCTCCCTTCCATTGTTCAGCTCTGCTAAGCCCTTTCTAAACTCCACCCACCCTTTCCAGACTCCGCCCCACCCAGTCTGCTGTCCAGCTGCAGTGGACAGCACGAAGACCACAAGGGAGATAGGCGGAGTCCTGTTTCACATACTTTTTTGTTCAGTGTTTTTTCTGTGAGATAGAGCAACAACCTCCGTTCTGGTTTGTGGATTTCAGTTCATCAGATGATTCAATGAGCCCCTAATCACCATATGTGCCATTTTATTACCTTATAATGAAAGAGAAGACCCACGTACAAACACTCACACACACATGCACATGCGCATACACACACACATTTTTTCACTCCTTCCCTGGGGGTGCAGAGACATTTCAGAAAGATCAGTCTGTGGGATACAGGAGGGTGCTGAGGGAAGAATGAGATGCTTTATGGTAGCGTTACTGTAATGACAATGTACAAAACCGCCAAAGAGACCTGTGACCATGAGAGAGAGGTAGAAAGACAGAGAAAGAGTGAGAGATGTAAGGAGAGAGTATGAGGATGCCTAATGTAGCTCTTTGAAACCGCGGAGCCTATTCAGGCATGTGGGCTGGAGTGTAGTTTACTGTATAAGTAAAACACAGAGGAGGGGGAGGAGTCTGTTTCTTTGTAGTCCTCCATGTGGTTTTGTTTGATGTTATTGTGCTTCATAGTTTTGAGAGCAATAACCAGTTCTATGCCTCTCCCTCTCTCCTCATATACCAAAAAGTAGAGTTCTAGACCAAGTATTTTTGAGCAGAGGTCACAGAATTAAAGTTTTCAATTTATTAAGCCATGCTGGGAGTGAGTTTATGTAACCTGCAGGATAAAGAAGAGGTTTATTTGTGTGTGTGCAGGTATGCGTGCATGATCGTGTTTGGTTTAATAACGGTCACTCCCAACACCAGTTCCCATGCGGTATCTGAGTAAGTTTAAATGACCTGCAGGATAAAGAGAAGGCTCATTTGTGTGTGTGTGTGTGTGTGCAGGTATGCGTGTGTGTGTGGGATTGTGTTTGGTTTAGTAACGGTCACTCCCATCACCAGTTCTCATGCAGTGTCTGAAGCCAGAGGCTGTCCTCTCAGATTGATTGGCAGGTTTGGAAAACCCGGCTGACTCTGCATTCAACCAGTTCACTCCTTCTGCACCTGCTGGTTCTGTTAGTCAGCAGCGTTTGCCTATCTGTTCTCAGCTAATTATGATATATTTTTATTATTATTATTATTATTATGATTCTCTATTGTATTTTGTATTTATTGAATGTGAGCAGAAAAGTAAATAAAATGACCAGTTGAAAAGAGGTTTGAAGAAACAGAACTTGTTTGGACTCTTACTCTCCCTCATCAAAAGTCTGTCTTGTTTTGCTGGACTCTTTTCTCTTCTGTTCTTTCCCTTTTCCTTAAATATATTCTGTTATAATATATTCCTACGTGTCTTGCTTGCACTCTCTCCATTTCTCTCTTCACTCTACCTCTTGTGTTCACTTTCCCTCATTCATTCCCTCTTTCCATCACACCTACTTGTTCTCTAATCTTGCTGTGCTCATCTGTTTCTCTCCTCCTTGTCCCTGCACTCACTCTCTTCCCTCCCCTTCTTTTCCTCCTTTGCACAGCTGGGTTACGGGAATGAGTTCCATGTTGTGGGAAATGTGACGAACAGGCTCGACGGGGGTGGGGCGGGGGCGGGGTTGGGGGGTGGGGGGGGGGGGGGCAGAGGCGTTTCCCCTGGGGGAGGCGGTTCTGCTGTGTCAGACTCTCTGCTCCTCACACTGCGCATGCTCCTCCTCTCAGAGTGTCCTCTGTCCTCTCCGTCACTGTTGGGCCTATTGTAGCATTGCTGATGCAGCACTATTTCACATCACACATACTGTTGGGCAGACGTGCCAAAGGGGGAGCACGTACATGCATGCAGGCTCACACTCAGCAGAGTCCTGTGGGAATCTAGCAAGAGGCCATTGGTCAACTGTGAGAGGGCTGCTTCGCTCACTGTGCCCACTGCGCCCCCTGCAGGGAGAGAGTAGTACTGGTGCCAAGCCGACTGACTGCAAATCGAAGGGCGTGCAGCGTGCATTTCGTAGCATGCCTAGAACACCTGCTGCTCACAGCACCAGACAGCCTGGAAAGCCATCAGTCAGAAGGGAGGGCCTAAGCTCGAGGTCAAGGGTCAACGTGGAGGCCTGGTGCGAGCTGGGAGTGATTGATGCGCCAGAGGTTGCTCATGGTGGAGGCGCTATCTGTGGGTAGAACATCTGCGCAGATGCATGTGTTTGTGTGAACGTCTTCCTCTGCGCAGCACGAGTGTGTGCGCACTGAGTAACCTGACCTCCATGAGGCATTCCTGCTTTTCTGCAGGCACAGTGTTGAAGCTGCTCTCTCTGGACTATTTCATGTGGCTTTGGGCTGCCACAGGCTTTTAAAAAGGCCCTAAATCTTTCAAGCTGAGCACAGATACCAGAGGAGGTTTTAAATGAACAGCAAATGGCAAGAGAAGCTGTGTCATGTTGTGGCTTGAGCAGAAGACTCGGGAGCCGACGGCTATGGGCTTAAACCACAAGTGGGGCATATATATCTTACGCAAGGCTTCAACACCAATGTCCCGCTCATGATTTAAACCCATTACCATCTGGACCATTATTATCAAAAAGAGCAACATTGCAGTCACATGTGAGATTCTGCCAGAAAGTCAGTATGCAAAAGGCTACTCTCTTTAGGAGGGTTAATATGTACCCCTTTTCTGTATTGACTATGTTTTGTTAAAGTATTCAGAATTTTATCATTTAGCTGCTTGGAACTAATATTTGTAATTAATACAACCTGCTCCACACATCTACAAATTCTACAAACAGCTGCATCTGAAATTACTAAGCAAATTGCAGAACCCCAAAAGGCAATTTAATCCCGGTCGAAATATTTTCACTTTCTACCACTTCCTCTTGATTTATTGTTTTTGTTTATAATTATTTTAAAAATAACAGGATCGATGTGTTTGTTAGTAGCTACTTAAAATGGCAAACTTAAAATGGGTGTGCATATGCAATGAACGTGGACATGCAGCAGAGTAGGTTTAAACGCTGAAAATCCCTGTAGAACTCAATCTTATAATGCAACCTGGCGGAGTGCGCCGGCTGGTCTCAGATAGGATCCGTCTCGGAATATTTTAAACACAGATTAAATTCATAATCTGCGTGTGAGTTTCCTGTACTATACAATCTTGGCATAACTTGAGTAAAATCCTTCCTTTTATTAATTTTGTTATTTTTTCCTGACGCATAATATTAGGGATTTTTTTATACATTCGTTTCTTTTCATTATTTATGACTTGTCCTTCAAAACGGTTGTCCATTGATCAAGGACAACACAAACATGGGCCTGGGACCACAAAGCAAACCTTGACATCTAGTGGTCGCGGATGGATATTACAAGCAAATCGGGTTTTTATTTCGTTCCAGAAAGTCGAAGTTAAGCTCTGAAAAGGCTTAATCTGAAATGTACCCTTAATCGAACTCCATTGCATCCTGTGGATTCGTTCCATACATTTTAGATATTGGTCGGCGCTTCCAAATATGTATATTGCATCAAAACAGTAGTGATTTGAAATTTGACCGTGGTGCATTTCATATTGGATAAATTCCGTAGCATAATTCTCACCTTTTAAATATTGACTCGTGTGTGTGTGACGTTGCATTTCCATTCAAACTATAATGCATTTGTCCTTAACTTTGAATAGGTTAAAGAAAATAATAGTTTTTTTTTTTCATTTCCGCAAAAAATAAGACAAGCACATTGCGATTATATTCACTCAAATTCGGCACCAAATTAATTTAAAACTCAGATTGCAGTCGGAATGCACGGAATGCGGAATCAGTTCTTCTCAAATATAGGATATCACTGCTTCAAATATTTCCCAAATATTTTCCATAATAGTATTGCCTTTAAGCTGTTCAAGCAGTTGGAAGTTGAAACGGTGTTTAATTTATTTTTAGCTGATCTGTCAAATAGCCTACGAAATTTAAACAATATGACTAATACACTAAATATACTCGGCTGTGAACGATTTAATTCAAATCAGAAAAGACGATCTTTCAGACAATTCTAAACAACATGGCTGGATATGCGTACAGAACTTTTCTTGAACATAGCATTTCCAGCGTCCTGGCAGTGAACAACAGTCTACATGGTGGCCGACCAGGTCAATAGCTGCGCCCTTTGTTCAGTCAGATGACAGCGAATCCGAATTCAACTGGAAAGAGAGGATTTACGTCATTGTCCAAGAGACCTTTGGTCCTGCTCATCGTCGTTCACATTTGCCAGGGTTTTCCCTTCAACCAAGGAAAAGGAAATGCGAAACTTGTGGCCGGGTTGCTGTGGTGATTTTTACATTCAACGTCTTGAATGAACGCGTTCAACGTCTTGAATGAATCAAAGATTGTTGATTTATAGCAAGACATTAACACTCCAGTGAAAACTTTATACGTTTTCGACACTGTTGATGGCGCTAAACGAAATAGCCAGAAAACTTGAATCTAATGTCCATAATAGAGTGCCCCTATTAGCCTATTAGTTTGCGTGTTCCCGTGTCTGTCCAAGGGAGACCTCCCTTTCCAAACTCTTAAATTCGTCTCCGCCTGACCGAGGCTGAAAAACATTGCTGGGAATCAAACTCACTTTACAGCAGAATCAATCTTCACAGGATGGATTCACAGGGTAGCACCCGGGGCTCTATCGCTGCGCTATGCCAGCAACATTTTCATTTCTTCGAACAGAGCCCCTGCTCAGCAGAGACCGTCTGGGCGTGACACCATGGACAGCTCCAAAACATGGATCACGGGCTACATCATTTATATCATACGCACGCACGCGAAAGTACGCGTAGGCTACGTATATTTTTCCCTGGTGTTCATCTAGCTGTTTGTTTCCCAGCCAACCCTATGCTTTATCTACTGCATCACATCCATTCACAAATCAAAGTTGTTCTTTAAGCGCGTGTGCGTTCGTGCAGTGTAAGCTAACTACTGAGGGATGGTTGAATGCTGAAGAGACACTTCGGTGTGGAAAATCCGCCACTGATAGCAGCTGTCACTCACTCTATTTCTCGTGACTGAAGGCAGTCCGGGGAGAGCACAGCAGATCGCTGTCTGTGCTGATAACTTCAGTGACGTTTCATAACGAAAATGAATATGTTCCCCATGAATGATATCTTTCTATATTGAAGAAATCCACAGAACAGTGTCAGACGACGGAGCCCGCATTGCAACACACAGTCGATGCAACCCTCGGGGAAGAGTCTCCCGGCTGCCTGTTAGGGACTCATTCAGTTTCCAAAAAGGCACGCACAAGCCGGATCTACTCGCAGGTTCTCCTGTATTCGTTTGGCCGGTTGTCAACTGGGTGAGGAATGACCCTTCAGATACGCGTTTTTAAGTTATGTCGTGGGTGCGTAATTCGCAGCAGCACGCACTCGGCAGCTGGTGAAGCAGCAGCAACAGGAAATCACTGATCAAAATTTAGACGAGAAAGATGGTTTGTGTCTGATACGTTAGTCCATCCCGCTTTGTGTGGCACATACTGATGGAAAACAAGAGTTAACTTTGTGTTGCGGGTCAACGCTTTGTCTGCATCAGCCTGTTGAATCTGTGTCGACACCTTCGTCTCATCCTCTTCCTCACGTGCCGCAGAGATGAAACGGCACAGGTGACTGGAGTAACACGCCGTTTGGGACTATAATTAGGAATAACACAAGCAAAGACGCCGGAGGAGAAATGTAAGTACAGTGGCAGCTAATCATCAACCTGCTTCCACCTTCATCTCGTGGCCCTCATCGCTCTCGCACAAGATCAAAAGATCCGCATGCAGCTCAAGCCTAGAGCTAGGGACCATTCTCATCCGGAAAATCATAACCACAGAATTTTCGGCTTTCGAGTTTTCAAAATGAACTGAAAGATTCTGCCTGCAAGAGACGTCCAGCTCCACTGATTCAAACATAAAGACTCCTACCTTATACCTAGCGGTGATATATGGTGGCTATTTAAAAACGTCAAGTTAACACCTGTCATAAACAATTGATGATTGCCGGGGTCATTGCCTGCGCTGGCTAACTTGCGAAACGACCATAAAATTGCCTTATCTATTACATGAGGTGTTTATAGTGTTTTCTACTGGAAGTGGCTCTCCGGTGGACGCATTCGTCTGTCAACATCGACAACTTTGTGAACTCGTCACAGGGGCACCCGCTGCTTGAAGCAGGGACATCTTTACCCCTTGGTTTGTTTCCGATGTCATAGATCACGTTGCCTCTATTGCATTGCTGGGGAAATGTAATATCGTGCGTTCTGGGTAAGTGTTTTGAGTGGAGGTGGAAAGGCTGGGGAAGTGCGGGATGCTGGGCGGTTGGAGGTTGTTGGGGGCTGTCATGGTGGTCAACAAGGCGTGCGGATGTTTACGTTCTTTTGTACTGTGATTCACTGCCTCGCTAATTGGACCTGATATTGGCTGAAATTCCCTTTCTACTCAAGGGACGCAGTGATTGATGACTGTGGCCCATAGCGCTTGCAGCGCAATGATAACTGCCTGCTCGGTCCCTGTGCGCTGTCACTGCACACCTTAACCAGCCTTGCACGGTTCTTTCACGGTCTCCACTGGCAGTTACAATTATATCTGATTCCGGCGGCGCTGGGAAATGTCTCAGTTTAACATACCGGCTTAACTTTGCAAAGTAGGTATTTCCCAAAGATGCATCTCTTGCAGTTACATGCATGGTTCTTTAAAAATGAGTGAAATGACTGATACAATAATTCAGGTTCAGGGGTGAAGGGTGTTGGGCTCTGCAGATGTAGGCTTTAGCAATTCTGTTCTGTAGTGTGCAGTGATTTCTTCATTCCTTACGTTTGTCTTATATTCACGTGTCTCCTCCTCTGTTTGTCTTCTTTGCATTCATCTTTCTTTCTTCCTTCTTAACCACTTTTTTCTGCTCATTCACTCTCTCACTTTTGAAATTGTGGATATGGTGAAAATTAATAATAGAAAAAAAGACTTCCCTCCCCATATGCACATCAGTTTTTTCTCTCCACCAACTTTTTGAGAACCACTCTTTCTTTTTGACCTCTTTTCTGTCCATATCTATGTGCAATTACATTTTTAGGGTACCTCTTAGCAACTGGATCTAACCCCCCAGGATTATCTCTCATATGAATGAGATATATTGAATGTTGAATGAATGTTTGGGATGTTTATGGAATTTATGTAGTTTGTGACATCATAAGGATGTAGAGATATTGCTGATCAGGACACAATGTAGTGGCAAATTTCATTGAAGACATGAATATAAAACTGAGGTGGCACAGTGATGCGCTGTTGCTTCACAACAAGAAAGCCCTGCGTTTGAATCAGGCCTGGGTCTTTCTGTGTGGAGTTCCCCATGTTTGCACGGGTTTCCTCTGGGTACCCTGGTTTCCTCCCACAGTCTACAAACGTGCACATAGGTTAATTGAAGACTCTAAATTGCCCATAGGTATGACTGTGTGAGTGAATGGTGTGTGTGCCCTGCGATAGAGTGGCGGCCTGTCCAGGGTGTGTTCCTGCCTCTCACCCAATGCACGCTGGGATAGGCTCCAGCACCCCTGCAACCCTGCCATAAGTGGGTATAGGTAGTGGATGGATGAATATAAAACTAATTATCCACAGGAAGCATACACATTATTTATCCATTTTTGTTTATCTTTTTATCTAAACTGAATTAAGTTAATAATTATTTTGTGTGACATATTTTAAAATACACTGTGATTGTACAGAATATTACTTTTTTAACCATTGTTAGGTGCAAAGGTTTTGGCAAAGTATTGAAATATGTCATGTCAATAAAGAACCTGAAGTTGAAAAATTGAACTGAGAGCAATGGTGAGAGCTCTTTAATTACCAAGAGTCCAGCTGGTTTCTGTCCATGTCACCACATTACCATTCACATTTACACCCCTCACATGCTAACTACACCAAATTACAAAGGGTACAACCAGCAAGCTTCAGTGACCTTAAAATAAACCTGACGGCCAGTGGATTTTGTGCAACACCACCGTACAACACATACATAGACACACTTTATCTTGAATGTTTTAAGCCATAAAATGAATACATAAAAAAGTTATATTCTCTCTCTACTTTTCACAGACTAATAGAAAAAATCATCTATAACGCTGAGACTGACACACACATACAGACAAATGCACACACACACACACACACACACACACACACACACACACACACACAGCATAGTGCCACTAACTGCCGGATAATGTCAGTCTGTCAGCTTGTCACATTTTGGGGAATAGTCTGCAAGGAAATGTTTTCATGAAATCCCAGAATACAACTCATTACATTACATTACATTACAGGCATTTAGCAGACGCGCTTATCCAGAGCGACGTACAACAAGTGCATCAGTTCAACTCACCAACTTTTCATCATTATTCGTTTACTTATTGCTTTGATTGATGTTTATTTAAAAAAAAAAAAAAAAACTCTAATATCAAGCAGTGAGAAAAACAATGGGGGCCACCATGGAGGTTTGGAAATATGGAACTTATAATTAGAAATAATTACCCAGCTAGCACAGGATGGGAATTTATTGTACATTTCTGTGACGTCACCAATCAGCTCACACTCATCACCCACAGTAAAGGTGATCTGTTGAGGAATTCTGGACCCCCCAAGAGAATGGAGAATATCCTCAATGAGGTATTGTATTTGTTAGAAGAAACTCATTCTTATTTACAGAGTGTTACTCAGTGACAGAGTCTTTCTATTCCTGACCTGCATGTCTGAGTACAGTGAGAGAGAGAAAGAGAGAGAGAGAGAGAGAGCGAGTTAGCAGTAGTCTATGTTGCTGCCTGCCATGAACTGAGTGACAGGAAGCAGAAATAATTAACAGCTGCATCAGGTGATTGTGATGAAGCTGCAGGTGTAACATGAACAGGCACAGCAACAGTGCATTATGGGTTAAAATCTAAACATGTAATTTCACAATCAGAATGCGAACACTAGATCAATGACAGTGTCATTTTAAAATCTGAATCTGAATGCTTTACTCTCACCCCGTTAAAAACATTGAACATTCTTAATTCTGTTCAGCCATCAAAGAGATGAATACCCTCTCAAACAAGCAGGATCACAGCCTTCATTAATTTATTATTTATTCTGTCGAATCTTTCATTCCTACAGACCACTGAAGTCAGCATGGCTCCTGAGGGCCTCACAGATTCACTGAGTTCTGGCCTCTCCATGGTAATCTACCTTAATACAGTGTAATGGGAGAACAGAGAATCATTCTATTATTTAATGCTCAGGAGACGCCCTTATCCAGAACACGGTGTACGACTCTCAGATTTCAAGAGATCAATTTATACAACTGAATATTTACTTTAGCTCTCCAGGGTGAGTACATTGTTCTAGGAGGTCCACATTAGCAGTGCACCCTTCACATCCCTTCCTGGTTGGGTGTGCGTGTGATCCACAGTGTTAGCGAACACGATACATGGGCACAGATATAAAACAAGGGGTGTTGCAGTGTTGCATTTATTCTGGGCTCATAGTCTGTTCATTTGAGACCTTCTGTCCGTGTAATTTGTCTGTGTATGTGAATTTGTTGAAAGTGTACCCCGGTAAATCTGTAACTAAGTAAGTTGCATAGAGCAGGTGATTCATATGTTCTACCCAGAACACAGAGCAGATGTTGCACATAGAGGACATTATAAATGGCACATGGAAACTCCCAGAGACAAATTTGCATAATCGCCAGTTCTCTAATTCCTTCACTTCCATTTCCCCATTCTCCTACTTCTCCAGATCTCCTCTTCTCTGAATTTCCCGTCTTTGCCCATTTATTATTCAGCATTACACTCCCTCCTGTTTCCCTGGAGCAAGATAAACAGACCTCCTAACCCCTACCTTCTACTCCCCTGTACTCACCTCAAAAGCACAGAGGGTTGAGTAAAATGCTCTCTGTTGTGCAGAATACTCTCTTTCCTTCTGGCGCTATCTAAAATCATCACATGCCTACAGCACAAGAATGCCCCCATGTGGCTAACCACAGAAGGAGAGAAGCGCTCTCTGCTTTTGTTAATGAGCTGGGAAAGCGGTCGCGTGTGAGCTTAATTGATATGCACATAAAGAGCCCCATGCACAAACAGGACGCGCTGCCCTCAAAACCCTCCAAGTGGAAGCCGACTGGACGAGTTGGCGTAGAGACCCCTAACATCAGGATGGGAAACACTTTGATGGACATCCTAAATGCACTAAAAACAAATCATTTACTTAAGTTGTTGAGGTTATCTTAGTGAGAAATGTCAGGATAGTTAAGTTCAGGCATTGAACTGTGCCAACGACTTTCTTGAAACACTGATAATATATATATATATATATGTAATGATGCAAATCTTTATGATTCTTTTTCTGTTAAGTTTTTATTCCCTCATAATACCTTCTTGCTAGTCCTAACGCCTAATGCCCCAGCACAGAAAGAAAGAGAAGAGAGAGAGAAAAAATGATAGAGAACGATTATGTACTTGTGTGTGTGTGTGTGTGTGTATAAATGTTTATGCGTGTGTCTGTGTGTATAAATGTTTATGTGTGTGTGTGTGTGTGTGTGTGGATATATATATAAGAACATACCATTCTCCTGCCATTGTTCTTTTGTTTGCTGACCTCCATTCTCTTTCTTTGTGTGAAAGTTTGGACAGGAATGCTCCTACTCTGAGCACCTTTGCTGTGCTTTCCCCCACCCCATACACCCCCCCCCCCCCTTAGGTCACATACACTTCAGCATTCTTCTTGCTAGGAGGGCACCAGCAAAAGACTGGGCCATTTAAGTATTTCATACATTTCTCTGTGAGGCAGTTTTTTACATCTTGTTGCCCTCTGAAGTGGTCACAATATGGCTTCCTAATTAAGTATTGCTCAAAATGTATTTATTTATAGCAGTCTTCCAAGAGGCTGCAGGTCCAGTTCCCAGGTGGGTTAATGCCACCGTACCCTTGCTGTGCGGTGCAGAGTCCGGTGCAGTGATGCATGATTGGCCACATCTCCTTTTTTACAATCAGGAGAGCAGACAGCCCCCCTCCTTTCTCCTTTTTTGCTTCATTCAGACACATAGAAAGCGAAGAGGGTAACAGAGAAAGGATCACAGCTCAGAATGTGCCACAGCAGTGGATCTAACCCCCACCCATCCGAGGGCATTTCTATTTGGCATGAGCATCGGCTACCCCATGTACTGCACCCACCCGCTTTACCCACAGCTTCCCTTTTCTGGATATTTTTGAAAATTTTCTGTTTGGTTAAAGGAAAGGTGGGGCAGGGTTTGGAGGGCTAGACTAATTCAAAAGAGACTCCTTTATGTGTATCACTTCATAATGCAATTCCATATCTCTAAGCCAACACATGAAAATGTGAAAAGTGGTAGGCATATTGTACAGAGCTTGGTAAATCTCCCTGTGAAGACAGATAGATAGCGCAAGCAGAAAAAAAGTTCAATTATTAACATTTTTTGACATGTTACAAGTGTCTTGGATGACAAAAAAACATGTTGCAGTGGAAATACCTTCAAAAATATTATTAATTTTATTTTTATTGAATGTCCCTTGCAGTGTAGGTTTCAGCATAGTAGTATATATGGTTCATGAGATTATGACCCGAGACTTCTGTCCCCTATAGGGGACGGAAATGAATTCCTGGGTTTCAGGAGAACATAAAGTTATGGTGTTATTGCTGATTGGATTTTACATTACCATTACTGCTGCACACATTTTCACTTGGCGCAACATTTAATGTGCAGTTCCAAAGGGATCACACGACTCTGATTCATTGCTAGCATGCCCCTGGATTAGATGCTGCCCTGGGAAACATGTTGATCAATAGCATTGATTTTCCTCTGTGTTTCAAGGTAACTTCATTGACTGGAAAAATACTTTCCCCTAAATTCTCCCCACTTACTATCACAACAGCTTACTCCATGAGTTTATTGGAACCGTGCTGTTAAGATAAAGATAACTACGACACTTCATTCTTTCACACTGAGATAAATGACCTCAAAATGTGAGCAATGTTTGCAGTCAAAGTGTATTGCTTAGAAGGGATTAGCAAAGATCATTTTGGGTTTGCATTTTTTCTTTTTGCATAACAGCTTCATGTACATAAATAGTTTGGATGAAGGTGATTATGGCGAGGATAACAACAGTGATGATAATGGAAAAACACCGGAGACATCAGCAGTAATTCTCAGTCAATTCAACAGGGTACATATGTAGTACTTAAAATGATCAGAAGGAAATCTTACTTACATTGCCTAATAAATTAAATAATAAAGAACCATAAAAGTAATGATAGGATAACATAAGAGCAACCAAACACCTATTGTATCATATGACTTTTTCAAATTCCCTAACATATATACCGTAACACAAAACACTGCGGCTATGTTGTGACCTGCTTGAAGATTTGTTTTAACGCATGCAAGAGTATAATGGACTTGTTCTAACTCAGATTTATGCACATTTCGATAAATGCTGGCTGCACCAAAGGATTTTTTGTCATCAGCTTAATCAATCCTCTCTCTGTACTGTTTCCAGAAGTCAAACAGAGCAACAAGGGAGATCGCATAATTATTAACACTGCTACATATATTGGAAAAGGAATTCAGACCTTTGTTTGATGATGGAGTGTGGAGTGTGCGGGTGATGAATTGATCCGAACGGGGCCCTTGTGCGGTAATTGGAAGGTGGAAAACGAGTGTTTGGGGAGACAAAGGAGGAGAGAACCATTCCGGCACATCAGTTACTTCTGCCCCGACAGCCCGTGCAGGAAACGTACACAACCAGACAATGAAAGATCAAGGAAAACACATTCAAATAATTATTAGCATTATTTGATCATGGCCTTTGTGTGTGTGTGTGTGTGTGTGTGTGTGTGTGTTTTCACTCTCTTAGAAAGAATGGTTTCCAGGCACTTCAAAAAAATAAAATGAATCAAGCTATGGATGTGTTTGTCCGATGCCACACGTTCTTTGTCTCCTCATGAGAACATTAAACAGCTCTCTTAACACACAGAGCCTGGAGGAGTTTCACAAACAGTGATCCTGGTGAAAGCGGTGAGGAAGTGTTCCACTCTGTATTGGAATGAAATGGGTCATGCCCGCTCCGCGACCCTTGTTCCGTGGTCTTCTGATGCTGAAACAGCCGATTTGCTGGAGTTGCGTTTACAGTCGATGGAAAATGTTAATCTGAGAAGGGATCGCATAGAGATCACAGAGGACGACAGCAGTTCCAAATTAACTTTTACATTTATTTAGCTGGAATGGGAGAAATACATTATCTCTGAGATCCCTCAGCTTTCCTCTTCCGACCTTTTTTATGTGCAAAAACATTGGTCCATTTCTCCTGTATGCAACACTTTGATTTCAGGATGCAGAAATTTAGGATAGTTTAGGATTTTCTCTCTGTCTCTGTGAAGACTAATTATCCAAAGATTAGTCTCCAGTCTTTGCTCTGTCTCTCATCCCATGCTATTTTCATCATATTGAAGACCTAGAAGTGTCCACTCCTGGTCCTTGGTCCTAAAACCGACGTAGGTTTCCATCAGATTAATTCTTCCAGTAATATAATTAAGACCCCAGCTGACACATAGACCACTAAACACGGGCAGCGGGGTGGATTTAGCTCTATAAAGCCTCACTGTGTCTTTGTACTGAAGAACAAAGTGGCCACACCAATGCTCCCTCAGGGTATGGGTAGGGGACAGGCATGGTTCTGACCAGTGTGCCCAGCTGGTGGCTAACCAACTGCATTCTGGTCGGAATACTTTTGGTAGAGATCGCTGGATGTGTCAGAGTTTTCAGGAAATCTGTAGGATTTAGCAAAGACTGAATCCTTACTTCTCCGACAGCAGCAATTAGACCTAGACTTATCACAAAAATGCCTGCATTTAGATCCATTCATAATTACAACCGATCTGTGTCCCACATATTCATTCTGTATGTGATTTAAAGTACAAGCATAAACAGAAACCTATAAACCGAATTGAGCCTGTATTGTCATTGAACAGAACTGTAATACCCCTTGACAACCAAAGTGTAATTCAATTTTTCTCAGGGTATCTGTGAAACAATCCACTTCTCAGATCATTGATCATTCGGACTCACTTTAAAGGTGTTACAGACAATTCATTTGACAGGTGTATTTTCCACAGCCTCTCCTCTGATTAGCCTTATGCATACCGTGGCATTTCTTTATACTACAATAACCTGATAAGTGACCTGAATGGATGGCATGTAAATATTTTTTCACTTTAGACCACCAGGCGATTTTATTGTAGATGCAAAAAAAAAAAAAAAAAAAAAATCACATAATCAATAAACCTGTATTATGAAAATCGGATCCAGTGTCAAATCTCAAACGCCATGTCTTGTTGTATTGTCTATCATTGAAACTTCAGTTTTATTTAATTAGCTTAACGTGCAGAAAGCTCTTCGCAAGACACTTTTGACAGCCCTCAAGATGTCATTTAGTTTCCCGTTTTCTTTACTTGACTTCCTGTATGATTGTCAGGGTTTTATTTATGTTATGGAAAATGGTCAGAAGGCCGTGACTGTTTGAAAAGACGCAGGCACGCATATAATGTCTTAATTATAGTAAACGTCCACATCCCTTAGTAGGTAAAACTGGAATTGTGCGACTCAAAAACTTCAGACGCCGACTGTACCACTTCAACAGGAAAAAGGGGGTGTGCCGATTACTCAAGTCCCACAAGTCCCGCCTCGGCGTGGATTCTGCGAAAAAATCAGGGATATAAAATGTAGGATCTCAACATTCAGTGAAGTTATGCAAGGATTCCGCTTCAAAACAACAAGCATCCGCGGCCCTCGAATCAGTTTTCTGTTCCAGGGCACCCTGGTAGTCGGTGTGTTTTGTTTAAACGTGTGAAACAATTCACTTTTCCCTCATTTCGCTGGCATTTCTGCCGGCAGCTTGAGTTGAGCGCAGCCATGGCAGGGGACGGGACCGACCAGCGGGCTCTACAGTATGAGCAAACTTTGGTAAGTTCACTTGTAGCCAAATCACTTGCTGGACGTGGTGCACATAACGCAGACGAAGTTAATCTGTTACTGACTGAATGTGTACAAAGTTGATGACAATTCAACCATTTTCCAGGCAGCAGCACAGTTTCTAAATTTTAAAAAAGCGCTTCAATGTGTCTTTGAAGATGAAACAACGCGCTTTAATATAATCATTGTCACATTTTACATTATTTTCAGAAGCAAAAATACTTAGTAAGTGTATGGGTTATCAATGCCAGTGTAATTATATCCTTTTTTATTTGGAAGAAGTGACATTAACGATGGCGAGATCAGATAGCTGCACAGCTGGATTTGCACACAATGCCCGTCTGTCTGTCCACTCTTCATCTTTGCCTTGACCGAACAGTACACGCAGAACTAATTCATGCAAGAATAATGAACATTCATATATTTTAACTAGTAACCAAATTTATATGTGTTCTGATGTGCGTGGGCTATATCTTGTGAGCAGATTCAATATAAATGCGATTGCCTCACCACAGATATCTCAGAATTTCAGGAAATGCAGCTGTCATGTGAAACGTTTAACATACAGTAGCACACGGGATTGGAAATGCATGAACACTTGTTGAATGTGGCAGTGTGGGCATCGGTGATGCCAGCTCGGTTTGAACTATTGATGCACCAGTGTACACTGCTCACAGAACAGATGCACCAGTGTACACTGCTCACAGAACAGCTGGCACAAGTGAGGAAAACATTATGAGACGATGACGCGCTTCGATGATTCTGGATATTATTGCAGGCATTTATATGTGTGCCACTCTGACCTGTTGATCAGCCGTAAACCAAACATGAATTTGGAAAAATGCTTTATTTCTCGGAATTTATACATCTGATGTGTAGTGGGCAAAAGTCAGATATGTTTATGGAGTCAGATAAGAGCAGTTAAGTGTGCATAACACCTACATTTTACGTGCTTTTATTTTACGTAATAAAATACTTAGCCTTGGGCACATGTTACCTTTCCGAACAAACACTTAGCATTCAGTGTGAAACCGAGCGGGCCGAAAGACGGATGTGATTGACTGATTATGAGCGAATGAAGCGAAGTGTGGATGGAAAAGCGACCTGTCACTGTCGTGCCGTTGTAAAACCACTTGAAGTCCAAATTGCGGCGGGCTTTAAAAAAGGAGACCTTAGCCCTAACTAATTGAAAAGTCGCCTATGAACAGTTAATTTATTTAAAAAATAAAGAGCAACAAGTCTTATGTTATAAAGAGAGCTTTTGGGCCGTGAATTATCTCACTGTAAAAAGTTTGTCTCGCGTTTTTTGAGAAACACGAGCGTTGCATAACTCGGCCGCTGATTCAGCAGTGGACGCACGATCACCTCTTGCGGTGCTGCGTCTCTCCCCGTATGTCTGCAAACGCGGAGCGCAGTAACCTCAGAATCTCGCGGTGCAGCATCTTTGCCCAGATGCGTGCACTCGCTCAGAGCACTTGTCCCTTCCTGTGTTGACTATCCCTTGTCTGATGCTAAAGTAACAAAACTTTTGGTCCAGACATTTTTGAGAGCTACAGATTTATATTGAGATTTGATTACATTCAGTGCAGTCATCTGTAAAAGCTTTTCCTGGGTTATATAAATCAGGGTTATCTAGCACTCTAATTTACCAGTTAGATGCATGTCATTCCAATTTCTCTCTTACTGTTTTACCCCTGGATTCTGTTTTTCTTGCCTTGTCGAGGTATTTGCTAGAGTCAGTAGTCTACTGCTTTCTTCCCCACGATTCCTCCTCCCTCTCCTACTTAGGATTCCTCAGTACACCCCAGGTTCACCAAATGTCACATTATTGGCTGAGGCCGGTGAGCAGAGCTTCATAAAGGGGGCGAGAGGAGGCTGAGTGTGCGTAGAAGTGTGAGAGGGGAAGCGGGGATGTAATTGGATTAACCTCAGTGCCTGGACAGCCAGACTCTGGCCCGCTCTACATGTTTCTGTGGGAGGCAGTGCTCTTTCTATCTGGACGGGGAGAGGATGGCTTTCTCTGGCATCTCTGCCTGTGGCACATACAAATAATGCTGTCAGTGCCCGTCCTGTACCCGTCACGGTTCCTGGGAGAGGTGTTCATCTGTTTCCCGCCCTGATATTAAAGCAGTAGTGTTATTCGGATCAGTGCTGTCATCCTCCTGCCAGGCGGCGGTGTGGTGGTGTTTTGATGTCGGGGCCTGTTCTGAAGCGGAGTGGGCAAAAGTACATTGTTCACCGGGTCAGATAAGAGCAATTTTAAGAAGGGTGATAAGAGAGCTGTGGGTGCAATAAAATAACCTTGGGTCTGATTTGTGCCTGTCTTGTGTAAGACGATGAAACTGCTCACGGCCGTGTTTTGCTTCAGAAGAGCGCACTGGGCCCACAGCGAGCATTTTCATTGGACGAAAATGCAGGCGCTGGCGGCCCATCTGAATGCTAATGAGTGGATCATTTGCCGTTGTGTGGATGAGATGAAACCCGATAGATGTGTGCCGTTGGAACTAGGGACTGAGAAACCTGTGTGTGTGTGTGTGTGTGTGTGTGTGTGTGTGTGCGCACATTTGCGAGATTTTGCAGTGCACTGTTCTAGTTGTGAAAGTGTCATAACCTAGTAAGATTTATTTGTACTAGTGGGCTTCCCTTTGTTATCGGGGCTAAAATAGCAGGACACACGTTTGCTGTGGAAACGACCAGAGGCAAAGGAATTTTCCCTAAGCTTATATTTTTCCTTTGGAGCTTAAAGCTGTTTGACAGCTCATTATGACTATTATATTTGCCTTGGAGTAAATAACCGTAATTTGACCTGAGTTAACATTTACTTAGGAACATAAGGGACACTGAGTGCGTCTTGCACAATATTTACACAAGGTGTTAATGAAACTATGGCACTACATAACATCAAAGCCAGTACAGAGTTAAGAAATCTTTTACAATTGGAGACCTTTGGAGGAAAACCAAACAATCCAAACAATCCAATATCGGGGCATTTTTTGTCCCACTCTTGACTTTATTGACTGAATATTATAAGCAGCACTGGTCTTGTTATTTTGAATACTGTGCCTGTTTCTTGCTGCTCTTTGAGATATGGAGGTGAGAGTCAGCTTGAGGTCAGCTGACCCCCTCCCACCCCCCCCCCGCCCTGCCCGAGGACAGCTTTCTCCCATCCCAGGTGCTCTGTGTGATTGAGACAGTGGTGTATGGCATCATGGGTAACCGATAAAGTTCGCATTTGTCTGTTTCAGTCCTGCTACATTAAATGAAAAGCCATTTCTGGGGACAAGGAAAAAGTCACAATAGCCGATGAGTCACGAGAGCTAAAGGCACAAAAGTCAAGGTGGTCATCTGTTTTATTCCCTCTGAAGAGGATTAACAACAGCTCTAAAAGATTATTTATTTACATAAAAAAACTACCTTTTCTCATTCTTTGAGGTCTTGCAGGCCTTTCTTTTCAGATGTTTGCATGTTAAGGCTAAAGGTCAGGGGAAGGCTTTATGTTGTCTCTTTCTTGTGTTCCTTTGGATTTTTTGCAGGGTCTGATTTCCTGATGGTTGGTTGTAAATTTAAGAATGGCCTTCTGGGTGTAACTCCTTCAGAGTTACTCTATTAATGTCCAATCCAACAGGTGATTATTTTCAGGAATTTAAAAAGTAGTTCCATCGTAGGCCATATTATTGGGTCTCCCGCATTGCTGCTTACTGTTACCACTACACTTCTGCCAGTTAAATATTTTTGGCAATGAAGTGCGCTATAATTGTGTATCCCTAAAGTAAATTAATTCCAAAATGAGCTTAACAGAAAATGAGCCTATGCATAAATCATTTTAAAAACCAGGAGTTAATGCTGCAGGACTGAAAACCATACCGTTGTATAGCTTCAGAACTTCATAATCTGGCATTATGGAATACCCACACAACCCTGGTCACCACCTGACTTGCTTCCTGCTGTGGGATCACAAAGCCAGATTTATTTCTGTTAAATCGCTTGCTGATTTTACTGTTCACTACTCACCATGGACAAAGACATGCACCCAGCCTGAGATACCTGTGTGACATAGGATTTGTATGGTGTGGCAGGCTTGGATATTGTAGGCAAACGTTTGTGGTCGAACTTTGTTTTGGGGGCCATTTGAGCAGTGCCTGTGACTCAGAGTGAATAATTAGTCTCTTCTGGGAAAAGGCTGAATTTCCATCTGTGATGGATGAAGTGATCTAGGATAATGATTTGTGGTGCACTGTAGCTTTCATCTTGTTTAAATGGTGAATGCTCCTCCCAGTTAGGTTTTGTTACTCCCCCCCTTCCAAAGCAACACCCTCCTTCCCTCTTTCATTCTCTTTCTCTCTCAATCCCTCTCAATCTATCACACTCTCTTTTTCCCCTCGTCTGCACACGGCGGTTCATCAAGCTGTCTGTCACGTCCCTGTTATATCATCATTTGCACTACAAAAAAATCTCGGCCTTTTAAAGTCACCTTGAATAGATGGAGTCTAGCGAAGGGATTTGTGTGAATAGTCAAATCAAAGCCATTGGTAACAGGCAGTGCTACATCAAACAGAGCAGCTGTGGAGTTGGCCTCCCTCTGTGCCTGCCAGCGCCCGAGCTCAGCGTTCAGCAGCCTCAGCTGCCAGATATCCTCCGCGCTTGTTGTTGACCACAGCAGTGGCCTGCTGGAGGAGGAAGATGGAGGCTGTCAAGTGCACCCCCACTGCACCCCTCCCTCTTTTTTTACTTATAATGGCACTGCTGTTGCTTTGTTGCCTCATGTTGTTTTTTTCATTTGTTTGACTCACTATCTGTGAAATCACATTATTTCCTTTTTTTTTTGTTTTGTTGGTTAATTGATATGTTGCTAGCCGCTCTAACGCTCCTCACCTGGTCTGGATCTGACGTCCTGCTGGCTGCTCTAAGCCTGTCTGGGATTAGAGCTGATGTTGCGCTGGCTGCTGTAACCCAGGTGGGGTTTGAAACTGGTGCTTTGCTGGCTGCTGGTAGTGTCAGAGGAATGGGGGCTTGTAGCAGGCTCTTCACTGGAGAGCATGTGGGCTGAGGCGTCAATAGGCCGGTGCATGACTAAGGCATGTCCTCATGTGGAAGTTGGTCACTGAGAAGGGACTGTGACCATGCTTGTGCTTTTTGTACTAGAGAGCGCTGGTTCAGTTATGGGTACATTGTCCAATCTTCTAGGTCTCGTCAACAGTTAGCATCTTAATTTATAAACACATTTGTCTTCAGACTGAGTGCATGGTCCAGGTCCACATTAGGTTAGTGAATTCCCACATCACCTCTGCAGTAGCAATGGGGATATTTTACCCCTCGAGGAAGAGGACAGTGGTTCCTGTCCCAAATAATCAGCTGACTGTATTTTACTCGATGCTTTCTAGTCACTAATTTCTAAATTTGGCAAAGCTGTGTTAAAAATAAGTTTGCGGTCTTAAAAGTTGCGAAACAACCAAATCTTGTTCTGTTGTTTGGCAGCCTCCAGCTGTACACCACACTGTAGTTCGGAATGATTTTTTAAATCGGTGAAAATTAATTATTTTATTGTTTTCTAGTCTGAATATTGCAGCCGAAGTATAGCAGGCTTGGCGAGATGACTTGTCTTTCCTTTTTGACAGCATGGTTGTCACAAGCTCATACTGTCTCTACATGTGAAATGCAACATTTGACATATTATTTGAAAAAATAGCAGGAAATAATAGATATTTCTGACTTTCTTCCAGATTAATTCTGGTTATGCTTATTTTCCATTTTTGAGAGCAATGAGGTATATTGTCATGTAAAGCGCTAGCTTGGTCTTGTGTTGGTACCATTCACAGCAGGCTTTGTTTATAGCTTTTGGTTAGATGTCAATAAGAGAAAAGATTCTGTAACTTGCTTTTGATCTGGTGTGTGGAGGACAATTGTGACATCATCGCTGTCTCTCCAGGGTATGAGGTCATGAGCGATCACTTCAGTACCATCGGACGTATCTAAACGTGGCTGTGTGTAAGCCTGTGTTCTCCCCATTGAATGGCTACTGCAGGTTACCATTGAAGAAGCAGACTAAAACACTGTCTGTGTTTTTAGGCCGCAAATGCAATTCCTATTTCATTGCGTTATTGATTTTCTTTGTGGACACCGTTATTTGACTTGCATCTTTAATGAAGAGAGTGCTTGACCAATAGAAACCTGGACTATTGATGAATTCAAACTTTGAAGTACTTTTGGTTCGGTGGTTTTTTAGATGCTGCTTTCAGCACAGAAAAGAAGTGCCACATAATATTTTATCGATAGATTTCTTTTCTTAAACCATTTCCCCATTAACATTAGGTTCATAATTAAGCACTGCAATAAGAACTGTTCTGCATAGCTGTAAAATCTATAAGCTATAAAGTCTATCATACCCAAGTGTGATGTTAAAAGATAGCCACTGAATATGCCTATTTTATGATTACTATTTGCAATTCAATCTTTGTGCTGATGCTTTTATCCAAAGCGACTTACAAAATTGCTAATGATGGTATAAATCGATATCGGATCAAAGCAAACGAATCATGATCATACTCTAACTGTGGCCATTTTGGAAGTTCATTTTTTATTGTGGAAATTGTTCAAAGCTTGTTAAACCCACCTGTTCCCAGCATGCACTCTGACTGGCCCAAGAGAATGGGCTGACCTGAGCTGTGGCGATCAGCTAGTCGATAAAGAATAATTGAGCCCCCTAATGAAGCTGCAGTGTGTGCACTACTTCTCCCGGTCAGAGAACTGTCTTCATTAAGACTGCTGCAGTTCTCATCTCTCAATTTATAGATTTTTTTTCTCTTAACGGCAGAAATCCTGATTTCCGTTTCCGAACTGAGGTAGCAGGAATTAGAGAGAGAATAGTTTGCGTGCTTGTGCTTGTGCCTGACCTCGTGTGCTTGCGTGTGTGGGCTTGTGCTTGTGCTTGTGCTTGTGCTTGGATGCTGGCCTGTATGGAAATGTGTTTGTATGCATGTGTGTTTGAGAGAGCATTTGCTTGGGAGCGTGAGTTTAAGTGTGTGCTTTTGTGAGCCTGCACATCTGTTCTGTATGTTGGACACAGGGTACAATCTGGCCTAGCTCTGGTCTGCGCAGTCCTCTTGCCACTTGAACTTTGTTACATTGTTTTGATAAGCATTTGCCTTTTCTTGGCATACCCGGCTCTGTATTTAGTCCTTTATTGCACAATAAATATGGTGTGATAAAATTCAGTTCTGCTGCTGTTCGTTTTCACTGGATGATTACTTTTGGATCAAGGGTTCAAAAACAACTGGGCCTGACCTCAGTTTAAAGCCCTTTTGCCCTGTCTGACTCTGGGTTATCCCTTTGACAACGTAAATGCCAGGGAAGTTGTTTTAAACCTCAGTGTTTTTCTTTAGTTTTTTTTTTTGTCTGGAATAATAGATAGGTTCTGTCTGGCATTGTTGAAGAGGAATGAATCAGATAAACGGGATATTGGACAGGACTCAGTGGTTCCAAAGGCAGACCTGCGCTTGAAATGCTGAGTCGTTGTTTTACCCTAGAACTGTGCACCATATCAGGAGTAATGAACAGACGGTGTGATGCAAAGTAGGATAGACTATGTAATGTAATATGGTTTCTGAAAATGGACAAATACGGTAGGGTGTTAGTGTGGATGTGATGCATGTGTCTGTGTAGAGTCCCTACAGTGTTTCATGAAACACTGGCTTCTGAGAACCTTCCACACATTCTTCTACTACCAAAGAAATTGATTCACCTTCCTGATACAGCGTCTAATCTGCAGTCTCTCTTAGTGGAGGGGCAGGAGTGACCACATGATCTGCGCAGTCCACATTGCCTCATGCTACGTCAGCTGACAAAGGAGGGTTTCTTTCTTCTCTTTCCTGCACAATCAGCAAAATCAACACCGAAAAACAAATGAAGAAGGATAAAAACCCAGGCAGCCAGGCCCTCTCTCTCCCTCTCTCGCTCTTTCTCTCTCTCGCTCTTATTTTCTTTCTCTTTCTCCCTCTCTCAGCCAGTGGTGAGTCTCACTGGGGGAGATAAAGATGTCCTTTTATTGTTGATACGCGCTGGTGGGGTTAGGGCTGAGCAGTTGAGAGGCCGTACCATAGCCCTGCTGTGTTCATACGTTTCCTGTCATTGTCCGCTCCCGGACACGTGGTCTGGGAGCTTGTCTCTTTAAACTCTGCCTCAGCTGCTCTGTCCACTGCCTCAGCACAGGCTGACTGCCTCAGAATGCGCCACACAGTCACCATGTCCCTGAAGTGTCCCTGAAGTGTCCCCATGGCCAGCGAGGTCCGTCTTACAGGGAGGGCTCAACATTCGGACTGTACCATAACCTTCTTGCTGTTGGATGTGAGTGTGAGTGTGGGTGTGGGTGTGAGTGTGAGACTGTGGATGTGTGAGTGTGTGTCTTGGTGTGAGAGTGTGTTTGTGTGAGTGTGAGAGTGAGTGTGTTTGTGCATATGGAGCAACTTTCTGCTGGAATTGCTTGTTGTAGTGCTTTGCCTTAAATAGCCCCAGTTGCTTAGTGTTAAATAGAAAATGTATGTACTGCTGAGCTCATTTAGTAATGTATACTCTAATTACTGCCTAAGTTTATGTTCCTTGTGTCGGTTTGTGGTTTTGTGTAGTTTCCCTTCCTCAGAAGCGCACGGGTTTGGGGATTAAGGGTCTGTGCTATCGGCTATTACTGGATTTACAGTTGATGAATACAAATATGTAACCCCTCCCCTCTCATTCCCAAGGACTGTACAGCTTTCTATCCCCCATAATCACTACTGTGCCCCCTCCCCCCCCACCAGCCAAATAGTACGAGCCCAGAGTAGGCCCCAGTTATAGTGAGTGTGTGACCAGCTTAGTAACTTCGTCGCACTGGCGCCGGTCCAGTCCTGTCCCATCAATCACCCGCCACCCCCCCACTGCAGAGACGGGACCTCCATTGAAACCGTCCCCAGCGAGCCCGTGAGCTCCCTTGGTTACTGGCCGTTTTTTTTTTCACGTTTGGAAGTTTGCTCTGTGAGCGTTATTGTTCTCGCTTGTGGAACTGTATTGGCGGGGGTGTTACTGTACTGCCCCGCCCCCTTTTAGAGCCCGTGGGAAAGCGGGCGGTGCCCTGGCCCGCTGGACTGCTGTCACCCCCTGAGAAATATGGGCGGAGTGACAGCTGTGCCCTGTTGGGTGCACCTGTCGGCCTTTGTGTGAGCCTCCCTCTCAGGTCGCCTGGCGGTGATGATGCTGAAGATGAGGACGGTGACGATGAGATCCGTCTCATTCCCGCACTTCGTAAACGGGTCGGGCGATTGAGACTGGGCCATAGGGCAGAGGGAAGTGTCCGAGGGTCACCGCAGCAAAGCCACTTGCTGCTTTCGCTTTGGTTGCCATGGTGACAGAGAGATCTGATCTGAACCTCTCCAGGGCTGAGCACCAGATCAGAGGTACAAATCTGTCAGTTTGAGTTGGGCTGTTTCTGGGGTCAAACAGACGGTGGCACAGACTTTCAGCAGTCCCCTTTGGTACTGTATAATGGGTAAGGACCTGGTCTAGTAACTTAAAGGTCACAGGTTCGATTCCCAGGTAGGACACTGCCGTTGTTCCCTTGAGCAAGGTACTTAACCTGCATTGCTTCAGTATACATGCAGCTGTATAAATGGATGCAACGTAAATGCTGTGCAAAAAGTTGTGTAAGTCATTCAGGATAAGCGCGTATGCTAACTCTCTGCAATGCAATGCAATGTAATGTACTCTACTCTCTGGTCACTGACTGGGACGGGGCAGGGCGCAGTGAAATGGCAGTGCCCGTGTGCTGATGCCAGTGTAGAGATGGCTCAGCTCCCAGCACAAACGCGTCTGTGTGTGACCCCCCCCCGTACTCCTCCAACAGCTGTCCATTCTTTGACTCCTTCCCCCTGTTGTTGTTCTTCTCGTGTTATCTGTGCTTACAGTGTGTGCATTGTGCAGAGGTGTGCTGGGCCATGGTCCATTCCGGAAGGTATTGATTTCTTTCTCTCTGCCTCAGCGCATTGTCTTCTGTGGGGGGAGGTGGTGTGTAGAAGCAGAACCAGGCCGTTGTGGAGGCGCTGGTAACACTGTTGGTAGCGGTTTGGAGGGAAGCAGCAGTGGGTGACTGTGGAAAATTGAAAACCTTGTTGAATATCTGCCGCATCATCTTTGCTGGAGTTGATTGACAGAGGACCCCAGGCTAGAAATAGCTCATGGAGGCAGTGAGTGCTGAACTTACTCGGGACAGCCGTGACTGTAGACAGTCCCCTCACTGGTGTACTGGCGCGAGTCTAGCCATGGGTCAGCGAATACCCCCCCCTCCCCCCGGCTGTCTCCCAGAGGATCGGGATTGACAGGTCTTCTGATGAGAAACGGTCATGTCAGATGAGGCTCTTGCGCTCTGGAAAGATGGGGAGGGAACGTCTCACCTCCGCTTCTTGTTGTTGGAAAGCTCCTGTTTAGTGTACACAGCAGAGAGCACAGTCTGACCTGTCCGACCACAGTCTGCACCTCCCCAGCACAGCCGCACCCGCACTTCCTCTCCGCGTTCCATCCCAAACACCCGGAAGGTTCATCGTTACGCCCAAACGCTTGTTCCGCACACGCACGCGGGAACGGGCCGCACGCAGCCGGCTGGAGCCGCCGAGCTGAGCGGAGCTGGATGACGGGCGGGCTCGCTGACCTGTGGGACGGTTTAAAATGCCCGCTGCTCCCGCCCTCCCCACGCTTTGTTCTTTCTCCGTTCGTTCTCTGGGAACGGGGATGAAAAGGCCCAGCCGGTAACGAGAGGCCGCGAGGGTGTGGACACCGTACCGCGCTGCTCAGCCCGGCTCTCAGGGGCTGGCTCATAACCGCCTGCGGTTCAGCCGTGAGCACAGTTGTGTTTTTCTCATGATTGAGTTACCTGAGGAGAATGAGGGGCATTGTGCGCTTTGACGAGGGAGCCACCTGATCTCGTCCGTCGCCCGAGTACAACAGAGCGATGACTGTGGAGTCTGGCAGAGACCGCAGAAATAGTGCTGTCTCACAATTTGGGACTGGTGTGGCCCTTAAATAATGGTAATGAGACTCGGGCTGAATCTGGCATCTGTGTGCTGTATCCCTGTGGTGTATCCCTCTCTGTGCTGTATCAATTCAGTTTGATTCAGTAAGGCTTTATCGGCAAGACTGCATTGTATAAATAATATTGCCAAAGCAATTTACAATAAAACAATTAACAACAACATAATTAATACCATAGAATGGAAATAAAGTTGGGAACCCACAGACAACCTACAAGTTGCTTGATAAACACTACTAAGTACCATAATAAGAACAAAAAGTACAGACCATACTGCTTCCTGGATAAAAGGTACTTTTGTTTCTTGTTCTCAGTTTAGTCTCAGTTTTGGCCCGAGCGCCTCATTGGCTGAGTGACAGGCACCCGCTGCAATGCGGCTCAGTGACATGCCTGTCTGGCGGGAGAGAGGGGGAGGCGGGAAAACGAGGGAGGGATGCGGAAGGCAGGAGGGAGGGATGCGGAAGGCGGGAGGGAGGGATGCGGAAACGATGGGAGCTGAGCTTGGCCTCGTCCCGCCGGGCGTCACGCTCGGGTCCGAGCTCTCCGCGCGCGGCGGCCTGGCGGGGAGAGCCGGCCGGCGCGTAGTCGGCCTTATCTGTGACTGTGTGTGCGGCTGAGCGCTGCCAGCTATTCAAGCGCCCCGCTTCGCCAGAGGGATTATCCCAGTTCCTCTCTCTCTCTCGCTCTCTCTCTCTCTCTCTCTCTCTCTCTCTCGCTCTCTCTCTCGCTCTCTCGCTCTCTCGCTTCCTCTCTCTCTCTCTCTCGCTCTCTCTCGCTCTCTCGCTCTCTCTCTCTCGCTCTCTCTCTCGCTCTCTCTCTCTCGCTCTCTCTCTCTCTCGCTCTCGCTCTCTCTCTCTCTCTCTCTCTCTCTCTCTCGCTCTCTCGCTCTCTCGCGCTCCCTCTCTCTCTCTCTCGCTCTCTCTCTCTCTCTCGGCCTCTGTGTCTGTTTTATGTGGTTTTGGATGGTTTTTCCCTTCGCTTGCTGCGGGTGGGTGCACGTTGTGTTCCGCCCGCCTCTCCGCCCTCACCTTCGGGTGCTGCGCGCTGCAGGAGCTGCGTGTGTGTGTGCGCGTGTTTGTTTGTTCTGTGTGTGTGTGTCTGTGATTGCAGTGGCGTGTGGAGGTGTGAACCTGGCCTCAGGGCTTCACGCCGCCTCCGTGCTGTGATTGTGTGTGTGTGTGTGTGTGTGTGTGTGTGTGTGTGTGTGTGTGTGTGTGTGTGTGTGTGTGTGAGCATTTCTCTGGCGATGCCGGTTCCGTGGTGTGCGTGTGGGAGGTGCAGTGCCGGCCGTCCTCTTCTCACCCTCTCCACCCTCAGCCTGTCATGTGCAGCCCTCATGCTCAGTCTCTCCATCTGCTTTCTGTGTCTATTTTCTCTCTTCAGTGCCCCTCAGGCACTCGCTGTTGCAGAATCAATTTCTGAGCCCTCTGTTCCAACGCGTCTGCTCTGAATTCATGATCATTTCCCCTCCTCTGGGTTTGGACCCACGGCGGGGTGACATGGCTGCAGGTGGAGGTGGGTTTACCTACCCATTTTAACAGGCTGCAGGCCAGCGACCACAGGCCTGCTATCATTCTGCCTGGGTCATCGATTGGGCTTGCAAGAGAAGCCATCATTCCCCTTAGAATAACAAAGTGAGCAAGTGTGTATATCTCAGGCAGAATGGGGCTCGGGTTCGATGAATGGGAGACGGTGCCATTCTTCCTTGCCCCGTGCTTATTGGAAAGAGATGGATAAGCTCTGTGTGCAGCCCTTGGGGCACATGCTGTCTTCCCACCCTTTCCCCGCCCTTTGTCGTTGCTCACGGGTCGATCCTCTCTTAATAACTCCTGCTTAGTGTTTGCATTTCTGCAGCTGTCGCAGGTTTTAGCGCTGCTTTCTGGGGGGTGTGGGGTTGGGGTGGGGGGTGTGGGGTGGGGGCGGGCGGGGGGCGAGCGTCGCTGTGCGTGGCTCCCTTCCAGCAGGTGGCTGCTTTCTCATTAGACCTGTTCACACACAGCCGTTTCTTTGTTTTTCTCATTTTGTCTTTTGTCTCTGTGATTCCCAGCCCCGCCTGCCTCTGTGTGCGTTTGTTGTTGAGTACTTGACCTTGGCAGCCACTTGCACTGCTTATCTAATTTTATACAACTGGTTGCTGAATGCTGATAAAAACCAGCAGAATAAACAGCACACCGACCGGGCCCTGGTCTCTGCGGTACACTGGACGGAGCCCTCTGTGGGTGCCCCAGCAGCCTATGCTGTATATAGGCTGTTGATTTGTAGGTACAGTGGATTTTTCTGAGGATTGTGCCGCGCAGGGTTTGAGGGGGGCCTAGGGCCACAGTCTGTAGAGGTGGGACATGGAAACAAGACCGGCTGTAAAGCTGGCACATGGATTTGGGACATGAATGCAGGGCTGTAAAGTTGGGACACAAAGACAGTACAGTGCAATGGTAATGGGACTATGCTCGTTAGCAGATGCCTTCCAAGCAGTTGCACACCTGAGCAAGGTATCTAACCAGAACTACTTTGTAAAATATCCTTCTGGATAAAATATCTTATGTGCAGGTAAGCACAATACGTACTGTAAGTTACCTTAAGGAAAGGACATCAGTTAAGAAAATAGAAAAAAAACAAAAACAATTGAGAAACAAGGAGTTGGGCTCAGACAGGCTGCTTTGAAAAGAAGATAAATTGGTTTCCTTAGCAACAGCAGGACAGTAGGGGTAAACATCTTCCCCAGAGGCAGACCGATGGAAGGGTTGGGTAGGCTGGGGCCGGGGGGGCGTATGTGCTCCCCGCTGTACCTCACACACTGGGGGCTCTGTTTGGGTATGACGGCAGGGTGCCAGTTAGGCTCCGCCCGGACCCAGCGATCCGAGAGTGCTTGGAGCGGGCAGCCAGGGTGGCATGGGCTGGCAGGCAGAGAGGAGACGCACACAGCGCCGCAGTCTCTCACCCCTGCTCACACGTTTGAACTTCACCAACGAGGAAAGACTGGGAGACCCCAAATTTATTACCCCATTCCAGGACCCAAGGGGCACCCTGTCCACAGACCTCAGTGTTTTTCCCAGTTCTTTGTGTCCTTGAAGAGACTTAAAAACCTTCTTTTGAGAAAATAGATGCCAACTAATGCACTGAAGCAAATTTCTCAAGATGATTCCTTTTACAATCTTTGTGTTGCTACTTAGAAGTCATGGACACTGATTCTAGGATTAAACTTTGGTTCAGTCCTTTTCTGAGTTGCTGCACTTGGGATAGAGGGGGGGAGAGCAGAATGGAAAGGCAGACCTATTGCAACAGGTCTAATGAAAGGCACAGAGAGAAGAGAAGAGAGATGGAGAGAGCAAGAGATGGAAACTAGTGGGAGAGGATGAGAGGGAGATGGAGCCGGGTGAATTTCTGAGAATTTCTTTTTGCGGAAATGAGTGACTGGATGGATCAGTCAGCTGATTAATTCCTTCCTGCTTTCCTTTCTTCCTTCGCAGTGATGACAAGTACAGACATTTATACAGAGCTGACACGTCCAAATTTAGGTTTCCCGGAGGAGCAAGTGCTCGATTTATTTTGGAATTGAAGGATTCCAGATAAATGATTGGCCCCCAGGAGAGTGATGTCATCCAGCCGTGCAATAGGAAGTGGAGCAGCATGCCAGTGTGTCACAAGCTGATCCGTCTCAGTGTTTCGGAACTGCAGTGTCAACCGCACCGCCCTGAGAACGCTCCTCAGCTGTTGTTTGTGTATGTATGTATGTGCCTCTGTTGTGTATGTAATGTATGTGATAGTGTGGTAGTCTGTGTAAAGATTGGATATAGGAGTGATTGTGTTGCTTTCAAGTTCAAATTTATGGATAATCGAACTGTGTTCCTCCCTCCCCCACGTGTTGCATGAAACGACAGCACTCTCTCTAGATATAATAACTCACGTGAGATTTGCATTCACTCATAGTACTATATGCTCATAAACAGGTATCATACATACTGAAGGAAAAAACTGCCCCTACGATTTTAACTTTTATATACTGATCCAGTAATCAATTGGAAAAATAATTATGAAATAACGTTGTTTTAACATTATTATTGTTATCATACAGCAACGACACAATGTAGTATTATTATTATTATTATTATTATTATTATTATTATTACCACCCATAAACTGCGCAAGGCCATTGGTCAGAGAGGTGCAGTATCAAGAGATCAAGAAGAATGTAACCTCTTATAAAGCACGCACACCTCCAGTCACGCCAGTGCGCTGTAGTTAATGGTTTATTTTTGAATGGTTTGGTGGCCAGTCACGGTGAGTTAGAAGCCCGCCGTGGGTCATTTGAGAATCATTCTAGCGCATCTAGTGGAGCACTGGGCCCAGACACGCCCCTGAAGCTTATCGGAGTCCCTCAAAGGGCCGCGCTTAGTGAAGGATGGCAGCGGAGCCCCCTCCCTCTGCCCGTGTGGAGGCCGCTTTGGCTCAGGACGGTGAGCGGTGAGGAGATGGATGGCCGGAGGCTGCGGGCGGCTGCTGCTGCTGATGGATTGTGACATCAGCGTGTCGCTGATAACTCCACCCCGCACCACCGTGGCCTGCGCCGGGTTGTGAAATGACTCAGAGGCTCCGGACCGGCATGGAAACGTGGGGGAGATCTCCGCCGCCTTTATTGCGTCTAAAGGTCACACCCTAATGGCCGCCCAGATAAACTCAAGGCTGAACGCTCTCCTCCTTCCTGTCATTAACCGGTCACCTGATGATTACCCTCGGGCCGTTTTTTATTCACCCCTTGCGTTGGTCATGTAGTGTGCGGTTATTCTGTGTGTGTGTGTGTGCTTCTGCACTTTGAATGCGCCTTCGCCTCGTGACCACCGTGTTAGCTGGCTCCTCCACCGGAGCTTTTAATTTATTAGTCAAATTTGAAAACACGGAGTTCTTAATTTCCTTGATTAATCCAGGCTTAAAGCTGCCTTTGAACTGCTTCCACAGATAGCATTACCTCCACAGGAGGCGGTTATTGTGTTTATGCATTGCCCCTTTTAAATCCCAGAATCCACAACACATGCTTCCTGTTTCACTGGCACTGACATCCCCAGTGACACGTTTCTTGTCCGAGGATCTGGAAATAAACACTAAAATGTAAATAGATTTGAATAGTGCTTTCAACCATAACGAGTCAGTGGTATGATAGAAAGCGCTTTAGTCCAAACACTGATGCTGCCATAATGTAGAGAGAGATGGGGTGTTGTAAAAGAAGTCCTGTTGTTCTTGTGCAGGGTTAAGGTTGCTTGCAGCGGTTTCAGGGTCACGTTAGGGCACTGCTTTACTGAGAGGTGAGTCGCGGGTGGGGGGGGGGGGCAGTGGTGGTTCTTGTTATTGAGGCTCAGTGAGTGAGCCCACTGGATCGACCTGGGTAATCCATCAGTAGCGCAGAACTCCCAGAAGGCATGCCAACATTCCAGAAGCGCAGAGCACCAACGGAGTGTTGGTGAGCCGGGAGGTATGCACGCTGATCCCCGTTTCTCAACGACACTGTTCACAAAACCACTCTTTAGTGTCTTTGTTCATGAAGTCACTATGCGTTCACAACCGCACGGTCTGTGGCAAGCGTTTGTAACACCACTGTCTGGCTGTTTACCGAGGTGCGGTAATGGAGTCTGATTTGCAGAAGAGCTGATTAGATCTGCGTGGTGTTCCTGACATTTAACTAGAACACCATAAAATGTGATGCAGCTCTGATTCAAAGCATTGTAAGGACACTCCTGATAGGGCTCTGCTCTTGCAACCTTGAGCGGTGTGGTTCACCTCAATTGCCTCCGTAAATATTCAGCTGTATGACTGGAGATTATGTAAATGTGAAGATAGTTGCCCTGAGGGGGGGAAACGCATAGCATACGTGTTGAAGTGATGTAACTCAGACTGTGTGCTGCATGCGCCACTGTGGCCTGGCGCAGTGGATGCCTGTGCTGCTGAACTCTGCGCCTGGGTTGCGTAAGAACGCTGGTCCCCGAGGGCACGCTGCGCCTCGCAGCGGTTTCAGGGTCGCGGTGCTGACCTGTTGTCCTGAAGGCGTGCAGCTGCTCACCCCCTGACCCCTGAACTCCCCACGGCCTGCTCGCGCTGTGACAGTGGCACTGAGACCCGTTCCGCTGAGCTCGCACCGTCACGCCTGCGCTCACACCTGCGCTCACGCCTGCGCTCACACCTGTGCGCCGCGCTGACGCTCGTTTGCTGCTCCTCCAGCCGTGTCGCTGGTCCGTGCTGCCCGGTGTACACAGCGGGGTTTGCGCTGCTCTGTCCTGCTGCTCCTCCAGCCTGGTCGCTGGTCCGTGCTGTGCGGTGTACACAGTGGGGTTTGCGCTGCTCTCTCCTGCTGCTCCTCCAGCCTGGTCGCTGATCCGTGCTGTGCGGTGTACGCAGTGGGGTTTGCGCTGCTCTGTCCTGCTGCTCCTCCAGCCGGGTCGCTGGTCTGTGCTGTGCGGTGTACACAGCGGGGTTTGCGCTGCTCTGTCCTGCTGCTCCTCCAGCCGGGTCGCTGGTCCGTGCTGTGCGGCGTACACAGTGGGGTTTCCGCTGGTCTCTGCCCTCCGCCGGTTGCTGGCCCGCTGTGCTGCTGCTACACTGTGGGCGCTGACTCTGTCCTGCTGCTCCTCCAGCCGGTCGCTGATCCGTGCTGGCGGTGTACGCAGGGGTTTGCGCTGCTCTGTCCTGCTGCTCCTCCAGCCGGGTCGCTGGTCGTGCTGTGCGGTGTACACAGCGGGTTTGCGCTGCTCTGTCCTGCTGCTCCTCCAGCCGGTCGCTGTCCGTGCTGTGCGGTGTACCAGTGGGGTTTGCGCTGCTCTGTCCTGCTGCTCCTCCAGCCTGGTCGCTGGTCTGTGCTGTGCGGTGTACACAGCGGGGTTTGCGCTGCTCTGTCCTGCTGCTCCTCCAGCCGGGTTGCTGGCCCGGGCTGTGCGGTGTACACAGTGGGGTTTGCACAGCGGGGGTTGCTCCGCTCTGTCCCGTGGCTCTGGCTGTACCTGTGGGCAGATCAGCTGAGCTGCCAGGTGCTTATCCAGGTCCGCTCGCCTTGTTCTGCGGAGGTCGGCGGAAATGAAATGAAAGCCGGTTTCGTTGCCTGCGGGGTGAAAGGTTTGGTCAGCTGCAGACTCCCGCAGACTCCAGCCTCCTCAAACCGCCTCTAGCTCTGCTCTGGCAATAGGGATTAAAACTGACTGGGGGGGCGGGGTTCTAAATACCCCCACGCAGCTTGCGTTGAGGTTGAGGTTGCCCATGCATGCTAGCATATGCAACACATTGGACGAGTTGCTTTTCCACTGTCTTCACCTCCTCCGTGTCCGTCACACAGAGCTGTGTGTGTTTGTCCAGCCCTGTCACATGACTCGCTGCGAGACGTGCTCAGTGCGCTCTGTAAATCTGCTTATTTTCTGCAAGCCGCTGCACCTGGCAAACCTAATCTGGCCCCGGAGCCCGTGTTTGTTTGAGTTGTGCACTTGACTAAGCGATGGTCTCACGATAGCCGAAAGTTTAACGCACCGTGAAAGTTAAACCACTCCATGCGGTCAAACTGACCGCGCGGCTGCGTGTGTTGCGGCTCGTCTGTGCCCTTATTTGTTGCGTGTAGGTGCTGTGGAGGGTCTGCGCCAGTTGTGTGTTGGCTGATATCAGTCCTACGTCGGGTCGCTGTCGGTTTTTATTAACCCCGTTACGTGCCGGTCCTGCTCTGTGCTCTTCGGTTAGCGAGGCTGCGGTGAAATCTGGCTGCAGTCCCATCTGAAGTTTAGTTCGAGACGGCTGCTCTCTGAATGTGGGTTTTTAATGGAAATGTGCGGGAAGTGTACAGTAATAATAGCACATCTCATTAGGCCCGTGTTAGATGGGTAATTGTCTGCGCTCACAGACCGCTGCGAGCTGGGCCTAGTCCTGTGGAAAAGGCCTCCCCGCGGTCCTTCTGAGCCTCCGCTGCCGTAGCGCCGCTTTCGGTCTGCCGTGCAGTCCGTCTGTCCGCCAGTCCGTCTGTCCGTCTGTCCATCTCCCCGTGCAGACCAGGAAGGGCGGGGCCCCGCTGACAGGGAGTGAGGTCACCCCCTCTTTATCGAGCGGCACCTGTTTAGAACTCCTGCTCCAGGGTTGGGATTTTGGGATGTCCTATCTGGACCTGCTTTTTCCCCTCCTCTCTGTAGGTGTGGCAAGGAGCCCTGGGGGACTCCCGAGGTCTGTCTGGCTCTACGCACTCGTTCCCCGTGTTTTTTGGTTTTTTAGGGAGCCATACATCAAGATGACAGGCTGTAGGGCTGTAGCAGCAGTGGCTTTCTGTGATTTGGGAATTAGCCTCGCAGTGGTGTTGTACCAGCATTTTTACAGTGACTGGACAAGGAGGGGGACGCTTATGGACTAATGTGTGCATTGAATGGCACGCTCATACAAGTGTACGGACCCAGTTCACACAAAAACCTATGACAATGATACTGGAACGTTTTGTCCATGTTTTAACATTGCCACTACATTGCAGGAACGTGGTGAGAACGTTTGGTATTGGCTGGGGTGCTCCTAACCCTTAGGTTACCCTTTTAACATATACTGTCAGCACGTTAATGGCTGTGCATTTCCCCTGGAATACAATTACCTGTATTAATGTGAATAGAAGCTGGGAGGCATTGTAATTCTACCCAGATACGTTTGGTAACGGTCTGTGGATTACTTAATTGTTTTTTCTGGGACTCATTATAAATGTTAGGAAGGCCGTGGTAATTGCACACTGATTAGACAGCTTAACTGAGGTTAAGTACGTAACTCGGTAGGATTCCTATCGTGGCCTAGCATCATCACACTAGCCTCCACAAATTTCATAGACCATTGCATAAAGTGCATTGCACAAACCACTTGGTTTCTGCAATTTTCTGTTTGCGATCTGGCTATCCCATTATTCAGATGATTAATCCCTTTGGAACTGTGCAAATTCTAAGCACAGTTACTTCTTGTACTAGGAACTGCAGTAAATGTAATCTACATCACATATCTCTGGTAGCGAAAGGGAAACATTTAACTGGTGTGAAACTAAACAGATTTTTCATTCCTCATTTTATACCTGAATGATTACATTTTTTTCCTGGTTGGGACAAGCAGCAGAGTTCATTTAAATATTCTAAATATTCACCTCAGTTTGCAATTTGTCAAAGCATGATGAATAATTGGTTTCACAAGCTTCTCCATAGACAAACACTGGCATAGGATGGGTTGTACTGAAGAGCTCAGTGACTTTCAACATGGCACTGTCATAGAATGCCACCTTTCCAACAAGTCGGTTCATCAAATTTCTGCCCTGCTAGACCTGCCTCGGTCAACTGTAAGTGCTATTATTGTGAAGTGGAAACGTCTAGGAGCAACAACAGTTCAGCCGCAAAGTGGTAGGCTACACAAGCTCACAGAATTGGACCGCAGAGTGCTGAAAGCACGTAGTGCGTAAAAATCATTTGTCCTCAATTGCAATACACACTACCAAGTTCCAGACTGCCTCTGGATGCAACGTCAGCTCAAGAACTGTTCATTGGGACCTTCATGAAATGGGTTTCCATGGCTGAGCAGCCGCACCCAAGGCTAAGATCACCATGCGCAATGGAAACATGTTCGCTGGTGTGATGAATCATGCTTCACTATCTGGCTTTCTGAAGGATGCATCTGGGTTTGGTGAATGCCAGGAGAAGACTACCTTCCCGAATGCATGGTGCCAACTGAAAAAGTTTGGTGGAGGAGGAATAATGGTCTGGAGGTGTTTTTCATGGTTTGGACTATGCCCTAGTTCCAGTGAAGGGAAATCTTAATGCTACAACATACAATGACATTCTATAGAATTGTGTGCTTCTAACTTTGCGGCAACAGTTTTGGTAAGGTACTTTCCTGTTTCAGCATGACAATGCCCCTGTGCACAAAGCAAGGTCCATAAATAAATGGTTTGCTGAGTTTGGTGTGGAAGAACTTGTCTGGCCTGCACAGAGCCTTGACCTCAACCCCATTAAACACCTTTTGAATGAATTGGAATGCCAACTGCGAGCCAGGCCTTATCGTCCAACATCAGTGCCCAACCTCACTAATGCTCTTGTGACTGAATGGAAGTAAATCCCCGCAGCCACGTTACAAAATCTGGTGATAAGCCTTCCCAGAAGAGGCTGTAATAGCAGCAAAAGGGGGTCCAACTCCATATTAATGCCCATGGTTTTGAAATGATTTGTTCAACAAGCACATATGGTTGTGTTGGTTGGGTGTCCTCATACTTTTGGCCATGTAGTGTAAAATACACAACAATAAAAGAAACAATTAAAAATGCAACTTGCCAGTCTTTTAACCTGCTTCTGTGCAGCTGAGAAAATGGATAAATGCATTTCACATGAGAGCCAGAGCAGAATGGAGAGGATCAGAGGATGTAGAAGCCTGGCACCTGCATCTACTGTGCATTTAAGTACCCACCTAACCCCATCCCCCCCCCCCCCCCCCAAATTCTCTGGTCCACTGTCAGATGTGGAGTAGTTAAGATAATGGTGCTGGAGGTGCGTGTGTGCACATGTGTTTGTGTGTGAGTGTGTGTGTTTGTGGGGACATGTTTTGTGATGAAATAGGTGTTGGTTTGAAAGGGTTCCTTTGGAGTCGTTTTGGTACGGGGAGAGGAGTTAGCAGTTTCAGGTTAGGGGAAATTGGTGTTGTATTGGTCATAAAGGAGAGTATTGGGACAGATATTCTATTATAGTAAGAGCAGAGTAAGTGGTGCTGGGGTCAGGTGATGCTGTGGGATATATAATTATTGAAGGGCTTGGGTGAAGAGGTACAGTTATAGGCCTTTGTGTTGGTGTTGCAGGGTGGAGTTGGCAGCATTTGGTTGGATGATTGTAACTGGTTAGTGGTCAGAGGGAGATATTGTATTTGCATGGGGCTGGATGGGGATGGTGTTGCATTAAGGCGCGGGGGGGGGGGATTGCTGCCTGCTGACAGCTGCAGTTTTACCCAGACACTCTGCCATCGAGGCGATTGGATATTGTCTCTGCTTTTATTCCATTATAGTTATTGATAAAGGTCTGGCTTCTCTGCACAATGCATTAAATCTCCATCTCCTCCAGCAATCCCTCCCACTCTCCTGTGGGAATATGGATGTGGGACTTATAGCCCATTGGCTTTTATTGCTGTGAATGAATTAATTTGATTTGCTGCCGTGTTGAAGCTGTGCTCGGAATGGCAGGTTTATTTTGGGGATTGGGGAAATGGCCTGGAAAGAGCAAGGCTAGCGCTAACAGTCCACGGTTAGGCATTCACCCCTGTGCCGTATTCCCCACCGCAGCACACTGCCTTTGAGGAATGGTCTTTTGAAGCAGAACTAATTCCCCTCTGCGGGGTTTTGCTGCAGGGAACTGCTAGTTCGTCCCTGATTGGTGAAGCCCACACATCCCTGCTTTTGGGCTCTCTCTCCCCAGAGCATTTCAGTGTTTATTTCTGATGACATCATCGAGCAAGAGCCCAGTGTCGTCGCAGATAGACTGTTCCACTGAACGGCACAGGAACGCCCTCAGAGAGGGATAATTCCACTCTAAGTGGCGTGTACTCTATTCAGAATGGGGCAGTGGGCAAACTGACGTTGAATCTGTTGTCAAGGCCAGGAAAGATTTGGAGTGTTGGTGATGAACTGAGCTCCGCATGTGGGCTCTCTGCAGGATCAGGAGCCGACCCTTGAGCCATACGTGCGTGGCAGGAGGGCGGGGTCTCCCCCCTGTCTGTCATTAACACGTTGTGCCTCCTGCATTGACTTTCGAGGAAAGCAGTAAGGAAGTGGCAGTGTTAGACTGTACTGCAGGGTTAGACTGCACTGCTCGTCTTCGGTCCCTTTCACCAGTATCCACACTGGGGCCTGAGGACTCACAGTCACTCTCCCTCTTCTCTTTAAATAAGCTGCAGAGGGGAGTGCAGGAATTACATTAGTGTTGTTAACTCATAATCTCTATATGAGCTTGTTAAGAGCATGGCTTTGAAGATGTAGGACGGGGGGTGGATAACTTCCCCCCAGGGCAAACACTTTGGCTGCAACAGGACTGATTTATGACCACTGTTCACCGCCCCCCCCCCATATGCGCAGACACGCGCACACACACACACACACACCACACACGCCCACACACACACAGGAGTGTATATGTGTTCACAACTATTTGTCCAACATCCCTGCATGGATTTGCGCTCATGACGAGCTGGTGAATATTATGACCGTATCACCTCTCCTGGCCCTTTATCTCCTGAATTTCAGCAGCATCCTTCGCTCCCACTCTCTGCTTCTCCCTCTCTTATTCTGCCTTTGTCCCTCCTACCATTCTTCTCTCTCTCTCTCTCGCCCACAGCTCATGTCCATAAATAAATCTCTCGCCAGAAAAACATTGCCGTTGTTAATTGTTAATGTGGGGCCATAAAACCAGCAGCAGAAATAGCGGCGGTAAAAAATGGAAAGCCCGCGGAGCTGTGTGGAGGATCTCTCCAGTTTGAAGGGGTGTCTTTGTGAGCCTGCTTCTTCCCGTGCGTGCCTGAGAAAGGCTGCTTTTAGCGCAGATGTGCTCGTGGGTGCTGATGGAATGGCCGCGCTGTGGGTGTGATGAAGCTCGCTTTAGAAACGCTTTTCTTTTCACAGGCTGAGGTTGCAGCACTGCATTCCTTCCACTGCTGATAGTGGCTGCTTAAAGTGGTCAAATGTTCATTCCTAGGGTTTGCTATCAGAGTGTGTGTGTGTGTGTGTGTGTGCCAGGGAGTGAAGGACCTCTGTCCCCTCTAGCCTTGATAATCCCTGCTGATTGGTTTGTAGATAAGGGATTCTTCTGCAGGAAGGCCGCTCCTTTGTTCTTGTTGCTACAGAGTTGTACCAGGAGTGGATGTCATTCATCTCAGTGCTCAGTCAGTGTGTTGTGCAGGGCATTGTGCCAGACTGGTGCCTGTGCTGGGAAACCTGCAGTTGGTGTGTCAGTTTGGGGGTGGGACTCCCCAGGAATTGGTGCTCTGTTTCCCGAAATGTAGAAATGAACCAGATGAACGCCGGCAAGACGTTTGACCTGCTGTGGTCATGTGACTCCACGGGCAGTGCTGGGAAAAAGGGGTCATGTTCTCCCACACTCTTTCCCACCCTCTCTTCCTGGATTTCCCTGCTGTCTCTCCTGCTGGGGCTCGGTGTCCACAGTGGGGTGTCTCCCTCTGTGGAGCAGGTGTGTGTTGCCACAGCTGTGGCAGGGCAGGCGCCCCCTGTCTCTTGAGAATCAGCGCAGTGTTCTTCAGCACAGACTGTACTGCAGTGACCTCAACGGGACTGTGCCTGTCTGGACCGTGTGTACGAGTGTGTGTGCTTGTGTTTATTTCTGTGTGGTTCTGTACGTTATGTGTGTGTTTTGTGTATGTGTGTGTGTTGTTTGTGTTTGTGTTTGTTTGTGTGTGTTGTCTCAGTGTAACTGCATGCCCCCAGCTGGTTAAAACAGAACTTAATGTCATGCTGGTACAGCGTGGTGCCATGCTCATTAATTCCCCGAGTACTGCTGTGCTGGCATGAGCACGTGCAAAAAGAGACAGAGCTGTCCCTTGTGTGAGCTTACTCTCCGCATGCTGCCTCTATCTCCCTGCTCTGTGTCTTAGCTGCACAGCAGGGCTGCATGTCCAGGCCCTGTCTCTTAGCTTCTCAGCAGGGCTCCATCTCCAGGCTCTGTGTCTTAGCTGCTCAGCAGGGCTCCATGTCCAGGCTCTGTGTCTTAGCTGCACAGCAGGGCTCCATGTCCAGGCTCTGTGTCTTAGCTGCACAGCAGGGCTCCATGTCCAGGCCCTGTCTCTTAGCTTCTCAGCAGGGCTCCATGTCCAGGCCCTGTCTCTTAGCTGCTCAGCAGGGCTCCATGTCCAGGCTCTGTCTCTTAGCTGCTCAGCAGGGCTCCATGTCCAGGCTCTGTCTCTTAGCTGCACAGCAGGGCTGCATGTCCAGGCCCTGTCTCTTAGCTGCTCAGCAGGGCTCCATGTCCAGGCTCTGTGTCTTAGCTGCGCAGCAGGGCTCCATGTCCAGGCTCTGTCTCTTAGCTGCTCAGCTGGGCTCCATGTCCAGGCTCTATGTCTTAGCTGCGCAGCAGGGCTCCATGTCCAGGCTCTGTCTCTTAGCTGCTCAGCAGGGCTCCATGTCCAGGCTCTGTCTCTTAGCTGCTCAGCAGGGCTGAATGTCCAGGCTCTGTTCCTCAGCCACCGTTCCCTTGTTGCCCATTCAGGCTCTCTTCCTCTGGCTCAGTTCAGAACAACTGCGAGGCCCTGCGTGTGTCTTTTTAGAGCCAAGAGACTTGTGTCTATGTGGGAGAGAGGAAGAATATAGTGGGATTGTGAGAGCAACAGGCTATCCGGTCAGCACTGCCAAACTCTCAAACAAACATGGGTTTTTATTAACGAGGTGGCTAGGAATCACTGCTAACTGCATAAACAATGAAGCTCACTTCTGCAATGTGCCAGCATTCCAGAATCCATTTAATATCCTTCTTTTTGCTGGTACTTGTTTGCACAGAGAGTGATTGGCACTTGGTAAAATAACCTTTAGCCCTCCTATCCCCACCCCCTGTTGGGTCGACATACAGAAGGAAAGCCCAGACAAAGGGGCGCATCCCCCTTAAATCTTTGCATCATAGATTTTCTGTCCTTGAGGCAGAAGGAGCTGATGTCTAAGATGTCTTTGCTAACTGGAGCTGTGTAACTGAGCTGTGCTAACTGCAGCCGCCTGTGCTACGCTATGCTAACTGAGCGGCCTGTGCTGAGCCAGCTAACCGCAGCTGCCTGTGGTAAGCTGTGCTAACTGCAGCGGCCTGCGCTGACCCATGCTAACTGCAGCGGCCTGCGCTGAGCTTTGCTAACTGAGCGGCCTGTGCTGAGCCATGCTAACTGTAGTGGCCCGCGCTGAGCTGTGCTAACTGCAGCTGTGTGTGCTGAGCTGTGCTAACTGGCTGTGTGCGCTGAGCTGTGCTAACTGCAGCTGTGTGTGCTGAGCTGTGCTAACTGCAGCTGTGTGTGCTGAGCTGTGCTAACTGCAGCTGTGTGCGCTGAGCTGTGCTAACTGCAGCTGTGTGTGCTGAGCTGTGCTAACTGCAGCTGTGTGTGCTGAGCTGTGCTAACTGCAGCTGTGTGCGCTGAGCTGTGCTAACTGCAGCTGTGTGTGCTGAGCTGTGCTAACTGCAGCTGTGTGTGCTGAGCTGTGCTAACTGCAGCTGTGTGCGCTGTGCTGAGCTAACTGCAGCAGGGCAGTTGCTCTTTTTAAACCCTTCATAGAGCTCCTCCAGGCCTGTGACAAAGCGCAATGGGGGTTATTAATACAGCCCATCATCTTAAATGTACCAGCAGGGCACTTTTTTAATGGATAGAAATAGAAAACTGGCGAACTTGAAAAAGTATCACATTTTATCCTCCGCATGCTAATGTGGAAATTGCTTTGACTATTGCTCTGATGGGGAGTGTGTGGGGGGGCGGGGGGAGGATGCATTTAAGATGATTGTCTGAGAGGATTTTTAGAGAGGCCATAGCTGGGAACTGGGCTGTGGTTATTATATTCACTAGGAGTGTTATTTTAACACCGACTCGTCTCTTCTGAGGTTCACGTCTTGTGGAAATAAGGAACGGGAGGGGGCATCTTTTAGCCAATCAGCTGTTAGTGGAGGGATTGAGGTTGTGTTTGGGGTCATGGGGCAGGGGGGGGGCACTGGGGGTGTCATGCTGACCCAGGATTCCCGCAGAGCCGCGAACCGTGTTCTGGTTTAATAAGAATTTGTTCTTAATGACTTGCCTGGTGAAATAAAGGTGAAATAAAATAAAAATAAATAAAAAATTAACCCTCCCAGACCCAGGGCTGCTCTCGGCCTCTCTTGTGAATCTGGGTGGGGTGGGGGGTGCTCTGGTGGGACACTGCCATTGTACCCTTGAGCAAGGTACTTAATCTGAATTTTTTTATGCATGTATATAAATGGATACTGTGTAAGAATGGAGTCTTGAGGTGTGAGTCACTCTGGATAAGTCTGCTAAATGGCGGTAATGTTATGTAATGTAATGTAAAGTAGCTGGGACCTGGCGGGTGGACGGCTGGTGCGCGCTGTGTTTCCGCCTCCGCATTTCGTCGCCCGAGGGCAGGCGCTGCGTGGGAGTGCGTTGTGACGCGCGGTCCAGATTAGCGCGGGGCCTGGCGAAGGAGACCGCGCTCCGTCTGCACTGGGGGGGTCTGTGAGGGAGGCCGGCCGGGGGGTCACACGGTCCCTTCTCCTGCGAGTCACCCCTGCCAAAAGCAGCCCCCTGTCACAGGATGCAGGATACGGAATGCTGTGGCATTGTGCGTAAGAATAATTATACCTTTATTTACATAGCACTTATCTTACAATGGTTTGCAGCCCAATGTGCTTCACAGAAAAGCATTTGCAATACGATATGAACGCGTACTCAGGATAAACTACATAATCTGCGTTCGTGTCATTTCCAGTGATGTAACTGCGCTCTCAGATGGGGCAAGCTGACCGGCTTTCTTTCTCCAATTTGAGCAAGAACGATTTTTGATCCCTCTCTGAAAACACACACCTACTTAGTAAGAACATCCTGCAACGTGTCCTGCCACTCAAACCGAATAATCTCTCGCTAAATCCTCCCGTCCTTCCTTCCTCTAAAATAATAAGAAATGAGTGGGGGAAAAAGCTGCTGCGAAGAACTGTGCGTGAGAGCCGTGTGTCAGTTTGTGTTAGAACCTGAAGGGGTTGGACAGACTGGAAACGGATATCTCAGCCCTTCTATTCCCAAAGTGTAAACTCTCAATCGTGGCTCAATCTGAACATAGCACTTATGCATACACGATGCTGTCTGCTTCAGAATTCTTGAGCATCTCGACCGGGGAGTTTCTGGCTGTCAAAAGGGAGCTGGGCTCAGTGTTTGGTGAGGGCAGGTGTGCTGGCTCTCTCTGCTCAAGCAGGACCTGTAGGACACCTGCTGTCCTCCCAGGCCGGTTCCGGGACTCTTGTGTGGGTCTGTTTGTCCGTCGGCGGTGTGCTGGGTGGGAGCCAGCGGGCCTGCAGGTGATAAGGCTGGCCTCGGGCTGGTGAATGAAGCCGGGCGTTTTTTTTGGCGCTGGGCTCTGGCAGGGACTGATGAATCGGCGGTGCCAGGGGCCGATCCGCCTGGCACTCCTCGCTCCTGTGAGCTCGGCGTCGCCGCGGAAACGTGATCCTCATGTCAATGTGCAGCCGGCCGCTGTGTGTGTACAGCGTGGGATGGGAGGGGGATCGGCTGGGTGGGGACGAGAGAGAGGCCGCTGCCCTCCGCGTCTTTCTTTCTGTCATCCCCCCATCTCCACGTCTCTTTGCCACTTTCTCATTCTCTCTCTTCTCAATCAATTAATCTCCCTTTAATCTCTCTCTCTCTTTCCTTTCCTCTTCTGTCCCCTCTTCTCCTCTCTGCCCTTTCTCCCGGGTGATTGGTAGTGCATGAGGCGCTGCAGGTGGCATGTGATTGGTTCTAGGCTAGGTTCTTTGGCTGGTTCTTAGTCTGCCTCTTAGGCATATAAGGCTGCTGTCTGGTTAGAAGTTGATTAATGACCCCACCTCTCCCTTTCTCTGATTGGGTGCCGGATAGAACCAATCACATCTAATGCTACCCTCAGAATGCATTTGAATGAATAACTCTCCTATGAGCACACTACACAGTCAGTTGTGCTGTAGATAAAGCATGGCAGCTGGGCTGAGACAGGTCAGCCCCGTCTGTGTGAACTCATTTCTGTTCTGCCTCTTGGGTTATTTCCCGTCTCAGGCCTGCCTCACTGTCCTGTGGGTTCTTGGGTGTTTTTTTGTGGGGGTGTCACTGTGCTCGGGGCTCAGAAAGGGGTGACGGCGTGGGTGTGTGACAGGTGGGAGGGTTAGGGTCAGGATCAGGGTTAGGGTTGGGTTGTGGGGCCTGTGTCTGCCGGCCTGTGCTGGGCTTCTGAAGGTGCTGTATTTACTCCCTGTGTTTGGTACCTGGTGGGCTCTGAGTCAGAGGTGTGCAGCGAGCCGCCGGGAGCCGCGCTTCCCTGGCGGTCTGAGTGCTCGTTACCGCCGGAACGGCTGCGCGGGCGACACTTTGGCACGGTGCCACGCACCTCTTTCAGAAATGACCAGGCGCGCTCTCTGAACCACAACCTGCAGGGAGGAAGAGAGAGAGAGAGAGAGAGAGAACTGCAGAGGTTTGAAAAAGAGAGAGAAAAGTGAGAGAGGGAGCGGGAGAGAGAGGCAGAGCAGCACGTAGAGGAGAGTCGGCGAGACTGAGACGAGGCAGAGAAACTAATTTAAGTGGAGCTGCCCTCCAGTTTGGCCCATTTCGGGCCCATAATCTCCTCTATGTGCTTCTGTAGACAGAGAGGAGACAGGTGCTGGGCAGGCGTGCTGAGAATTCAAACAGCAGCGGGGTGTGTAATGGAATCAACACTAACCCCCCCTCCCCTCCCTCCTGCGGGTTTCACAGATGTTAAGCCCCAGGAGCGGATGAATCTGCCTCATACCTTTTGAGTGCGCCACAGTGCCCCCGGTGGCAGCGCGTGGCCCTGCGGGTAGGTCTGAGGTTAAGTATCGAGGAGCCCGTAACACGGTGTGGAGACCCTGCTGTACCCTGATCCTGGCAGGAAGTCATTGGAGGGAAAGAGAAGGAGGGAGAGGGGGAGTCATTTTCACGAGGCTAGGTTGCCAAAAAGCTCTCTGGTCACAAGTCTCTCTCTGTTCTCTTTTTTCCCTCTTTCTCTTCGCCCTCTCTCTGTGGGACAGGAGATCGGATAGCGTGACGTTCGCTGTGTTTCCAAAGCGATTCCCTCCCTTCACTTTCCCATTTTCCTCGCTCTTCATTCTTTATCCTTCTCTGTTTTTTTTATTTATGGGACATCTTCATTCCTGCTCATTTCTGCCTCTCACCCATTGCAGCCCCCCAGATATCATGTCACTTCTTGTCCAGTCAGGTGCGAGAACTGTGTCTGCAGCATTGCCCACCCCAGTGGTCTGTCTGTGTTGGGCAGAGGGAGATTGATGATGAGATGTCATGTATTCCTATTAGCACCTGTCTGTGAGTGGAAGAGCCCTGTCACACTGCTCCTCATGGTGCGGTTATAATGGTGATAAAGCCCTGTCACACTGCTCCTCATAGTGCGGTTATAATGGTGATAAAGCCCTGTCACACTGCTCCTCATCGTGCGGTTATAATGGTGATAAAGCCCTGTCACACTGCTCCTCATAGTGCGGTTATAATGGTGATAAAGCCCTGTCACACTGCTCCTCATAGTGCGGTTATAATGGTGATAAAGCCCTGTCACACTGCTCCTCATAGTGCGGTTATAATGGTGATAAAGCCCTGTCACACTGCTCCTCATAGTGCGGTCATAATGGTGATAAAGCCCTGTCACACTGCTCCTCATGGTGCAGTCATAATGGTGATAAAGCCCTGTCACACTGCTCCTCATGGTGCGGTCATAATGGTGATAAAGCATGGCACGAATGGGCTAAAGCTGGCGTGGCCATGTTACTGTCGGTCATAGTGACCACCGTGTGGATCGTGGTCATGGGTTACTAGGAGCGCAAGGAGCGCCATTGGCACGATATGCGGAAGTGGTAGTGAGCCGTGCCGGACGGATGCCGGTTCACAACATGGGTAGTGTTGCTGTCTGTTGCCCTCTGGTATAACTCAGGTAACCCAGTCTGACTTTCCAACAATTAAAAAAAAAAAAAAATGACTACATCCTGAGTACATTGCAGAGCAGAAAAATCAACAAACATTCACGCTGTTGGCAATGGTTACTGTAGCTAACAAAAACAAACATCAATCACTGCTGCCTAATGCTCTGTTGTTGAACGCAGTGTCTTGGCTTTGTGTGTACCTGGCTGGTGTGAAACGGCTGTGAGGCTCGGTCGAACCCCTCGGCGTGAACGCATCCGAGAGCCCTGTAGCGCAGCCTTTAGCGAGGAAGCGAGGCTGTCAGCGTTCGTGTTCGCTGGATCATTTGTCCCTGTCTCCTCGTAACACAACCGCCCTGTCTGAGATCAGTTAATGAGTTGCTGTGCGGCCCTGCGTTAGCCTGAATTCACTCAGCGAGAAGACTACCGGCTGCGTTAGCATTCTGTCTGCTTGCCCGAATCTGGCTGAGCTTCCTTGTAGATCAGGGCGACCGGGACAAATCAAGCAGCTGCCTGAGATGCTTTGCCTTTACACAGAAGTGCCAGTCTCTCCCTCTCTCTCTCTCGCTCCGTGGTCATTCTATTCTCCCTCACCCCTCTGTCCCCTTCTCTCTGACTCTTGCCGTGTAAATAAGCTTTTAGATAAAGCAACCGGAAAGCCTTTTTTCTCTGTCCTCTGTCCTGCTCCCACAATTCATCTTTGTCACTGAATTCCTATCTACGTCCCACACGATTGTACTGTACAGCCGGGGAGAGTGCATGCACACACACACACACACACTCACACACACACACACACACACACACACACACACACACACACACACACACACACACACACACACACACACACACACACACACACACAGTCAGCCAGTCAGTCAGTCAGTCAGCCAGCCAGCAAGCCAGCAAACCAGCCAGCCAGTCAGCCAGTCACCAACTCACTGGTCTACAGATCTGTATAAAAGGTTATTTGGGTTTGTCCGTACATTAAAAAGTGGTGCTGGCTGGAAGGCGGGGAATGGTCCTTTATCGGATAATTATCGAAACCCGTTTTTCATTACTTTAATCAGATCACCCATTAGCAGCTCTCTCACACAAACACATTCTCTTTCTTTCGCTCTCACACAGACACAGTCACAGACACATACACAGTCACAGACACACACACGGACGCAGACACACACACATACACATGCACACACACACACATTCACATCCCTTATATTGATAAAATGTCAATGATGGGAAGTGGTTGAGTTAATAATGCATGCAACAGCCAGTGTGCGTTGAGGTGTTAGAAGTGCCTGTGTGTTGAGGTGGTAGAAGTGCCTGTGTGTTCAGGCGGTAGAAGTGCCTGTGTGTTGAGGTGGTAGAAGTGCCTGTGTGTTGAGGTGGTAGAAGTGCCTGTGTGTTGAGGCGGTAGAAGTGCCTGTGTGTTGAGGTGTTAGACGTGCCTGTGTGTTGAGGTGCGCTGGAGTGATGAACTCCCGCTCTGCGCGTTCGCTCGTTAATGGGTGATGTATAGGTACTGAGGGGTGAAAGGTGCCGCTGCAGAGTCGCTTTTGCTCCGCACTCCGTGTTTCTCTAAACAATGAGCACCTTTGTCCTCCGCTCAGCGCTCTGTTCCTCCCTCACTCCTACTCTCCTTTCTCGTCTCACAATGAAACTATTCCTGTAATGTGCTGCGCACTGCTCAAAGGTCACTGGAAAGAACAGGGACCGCGTGTCATAAAGCAGCTGCTCCTCAGCTTCCACCTCTAACCCCGGGGTTTTCCCTCGGACGGAATCTGTGCGATCATGAACTCTTCCTCCCCGCGCGTCTTCCTCACCGGCCGAGCTCCGCAGGTGTCCCGGTCGCCCCCCCCCCGCCCCCCCCAAGCGCTTCGCCTGGCGCTCTGACGCTCTGACTGATGCGTGCCCTGCTTTCCCTGGCGCTCTGACGCTCTGAATGATGCGTGCCCTGCTTTCCCTGGCGCTCACGGCGTTTCCCTCGCATGAGCGGCGCTCCAGAGCAGCGGAACGCGCGCGCCTTCTCCGCGGTGACATTTCGACATGTCGGCGAGGAGGCGGAGCTCTAATTAACGGCACACGGCACCTGTTTCCATTGAGCCCGCGGTGCTGTTTTTCCACATTGACTCTTAAAAGTCAGCTCCGGTGGGTCCGATGGAAGCACAGAGGCCGTGGCGGCCGGGCGGGGCGCCTCCGTGCTGTAAAGAAGTTAACGGCACGACTCTCATTCTTTATTCTTTTCCCTAAAGACCCGAGAGAAACGGAGCGTGACAACCAGAACCGGAATCAACCGGAAATCAGGCAGGCCTTCCAGCAGATTTATCATCTCATAGTTTTTCAGTATCGTAAAGAATCCATTTGGTTTCATTTAGCTGCCCAGACCTCGGATGTCTGATTTTTAACAGCACGCCCACAGGGTCCAGAGTGTGCCGTTAACACGGGTGATTTACACGGCTAGCACTTTTATTCATTTGCCCATTTATACACCGGCGTACTTCACCTCAGGGCCCACTAGCTCTCCAGTGCCAGTGTGTTCACACCCTGTCTGTATGGCAGTGAGCAGGATAATTAAAAAGCTTATGGCTAAATGTTTGATGAAATGTAATTAAATGATAAGCAGCTGGACAAGGCAGGATAATTAGGGCTGATGTTAGCAGTGTGCAGCTAAGCTAGCGGTTACATCGGTTTACAAATGCAATTCAGGTGAGACCCTGGCGAACACAGGGGAGCAACAGCAGTACCATGCCTGGGATTTTTTCAATTATTTTTTTAAATATATTTTATTGAACCCCGTGGGGTAATTTGTCCTCTGCATTTGACCCATCCTAGTTACTTAGGAGCAGTGGACAGCCACAGTGCAGCGCCCGGGGACCAAGTCCAGTTCTGAGGCCAGTGCCTTGGTCAAGGGCAACTGCAGGAGCGCACCTAACATGCATGTCTTATAGTGTGGGAGGAAACAGGAGTACCCGGAGTAAACCCACGCGAACACGGGGAGAACATGCAAACTCCACACAGGATCCGGTCAGACCTGGATTCGATCCCGGAACCTCCTTCTTGCAAGGCAACAGTGCTAACCACTATGCCACCGTGCCCGCCCAATGTGATGTGAACCTGTAACCCCCCTGACTCTTCAGATTACAAGCAGAAATACCGATATGGTATGCGTCTGTGAGACGGGGTGCTTCCTGACGCTGCCTCGTCTGCGCAGGGCCGTGTGGGTCTGTGGGTCTGTCGGTCTGTGGGCTGTGGGGTCTGTGGTGGTCTGTGAAGGAGTCTTTTGGGTCGTGGTCCGTGACGGATCCGGGTGGCGAGGCACGCTGCGTTCCGTCCCTCCCAGCCCTTGACAGGCAGACTGTGGAGGCGTGTCTTCTGTCGCCAGCCGTCTGTTGAATGGCTGAACACTCCGCCGCGAAGCGTGAAGCCGGACCCGCGCTGGCCCGTCCCGCGTCGTGGAAGGGTTCTGAGCGCGGCAGCAGGCTCGGCGGAGCTGTCTCCTGCGCTGCCGCGGTGGGGACTGGGCCAGGGGTTGTTTTCTCAAGTACGCCGATTTCATTCGACTCCTAGCAGGGGTATCTCGCGGTGCCGTCTACATCGCCGCTCTGCTCCCCCCCCAGGCCCGGGGGGATTAGCTGGATTAATCTTTGCCTGCCGTGGGCCGGGGCTGCTGTCTGGAGCAGGGAGACTTTGCCCGTTTCTCTGCAGGAATGGCCTTGACAGGCAAAGCGCTGAGCCCTCCGTGTGGGGATCGTATACCGCACTCCACTGTGGACAAAACTGCTGCACCTCTCACTCGATTCATCTGGGTTCAATTTAATCTCAGCCGGGCATGTTGAGGCTCTGCTTTTGTGTGCTGCACACATGGCTATACTTGGCGTAATGATAGGTTTTTGTCAGAACGAGCATTAGTTCTGAATGTGTTTGTTTCGTTTTTGCTACTTTTAACGTTTTACTTTCTAGCGACTCGTCCGTGAGGAGGTATTTTTAAACTGCATTTTAACGAGCCTCCTCTCATGTGTCTTGACACTTTTAAAATTAAAACCTTGAGTGCATCCGCTGGGAACCGTGCGGGCTACCCCTGGAGACGTGCAGTGCATTGTGGGTAAAAGAGACTGAGGCCGATTGCAGGTCTTCTGTTCACGCAAACCCTGAGCTTCCTGCATTTTCTTTTCTGTGAGGACGTCCCATGATGCTCCTCTGTTGGTCTGTACGTTGCGGCGCGGGCCTGGCTGTCGGGTCCGTTAATCACTACGGTAACGAGCGTTAGCTCTCCACAGCGTTAGCGCAGGAGTCGGGACGGTCTGCCGGTGAATGGCCTCTCCCCTCCCCTCACGCTCTCTGACAGGCGCGCCACCCCGCCCCCCTGTGTTTACTTTAGCGAGGGTCCTGTCTGTGCTCCTCTTGACCCGCGACGTCTGGAGGTCGAGTCCTCTGCTCCTCCGCCTCGCCGCGCGCAGGAGGGAGGGGCTGCCGGGCTCTCCGCTCAGCTCTGTGGCCCTGCAGGTTGGCGTTATGTACTGGCCTGTGGTGCAGCAGATGGGATTCATAGCACAATCGGGATCAAAACCAGAAGGTTGCGGGTTTGATTCCCGGCTGTGGAATCTTTGCTGCTGCCTTCAGAGAAACGCTTCACCTGAATCACTCCAGTGAATATCCAGCAGAAATGAGTGGGTGTTTTTGATGATTTGATGGTTGGGTCTATAAATCCCCCTAGGTGAAGGATAAGGACATTTGCCAGAAAAAGATTAAAGGAAATCACACTGTGGACCATGCAGTTTGGCCCGTTCTTATTGGCCGAGCTCTGATGAAGGACATATGAGGCCTCGTTAGGGGTCGGGTGACTCAGGAAGTGGCACAAGTCGGCGTCAGCTCTTTTCGGGGTGCCGACGCGTCGCCCTTTGAGCTCACCCATTCACGTGACCGTTTCCCACAACATGTTTTGCTTCGCCGGAATTAGGTTTATGGATTTCCCAGGATCCCCTGGGCTCTTTTCCTGGAACCGTTTTGGAGAGTGATTGTGACTCAAGCCGGCGCTGTGAGCCGCTGAGATTAAGGCCGGGGCACCGATGGCAGCGCCGGCTCGTTACTGCACGCTTTATTACCCCGCCATGTAAAACATTACAGATGTGTTGACCAGGGTCGGCGTGAATGCCATCACGCGCGTCTTCCAGGAAAATGCTTTGGGCGCGCGCCAGTTTTCCTTCATC